>NC_142063.1:346656631-346965381 GCF_059756535.1 Pantherophis guttatus
CTGATGATATTACTGTTGTGGCTCCATTACCTGAGCCTGTGTCATCGGCAGGAGAGGACTCCGAGAGTGAAGGAGAGGAGTTGGCAAGGCCTCCCTCTCCAGGACCCTCCTCTCTGGCAATGCCTTCGGTGTCCACCGAAGGGCAAGAGATAGGGCCGGGGCCAAGCACGTCCACGCAGCCACAGATGGACAGTGATGAGGGAGATGAGTCTTGGCTGGATCCACGCCAGCGTCGCAGAGATAAGCGTGCGCAACAGAAGAAAAGGCGTGCCCGACATTAGGCTGAGTCACTGGACCACACCCCACAGGGTATAAAAGGGAGCGTGGTGGCCAGTCAAACCTTGTGATGAACAAAGCTGAAAGCTTCCACGCTATTCTGCATTGCCGGACTTTTTGCTATAGACTTTGCTGGATTATCTCTGGACTTGATTGACTCCGTAATTATTGAGCTGTTTCTTTTGATGTACCAGAAGCGGGGAGAAGTTATCTCTCCTCTTCGTAAAGAATAAACTCTTGGCAGGCAGCCACTAGGTTGTTGCCAAGTTCCGTTATCATAAGGAAAAGGATTTTGCCGGCTGGTTTGGTCTTTAACTCTTGAACGTCTGTTGGTGTGTGTGCGTGTGGGACGGGGACAGAACAATTACCTAGTGTGGTAATGAAAGGTCTGCATGAAAACCACCAACCTCAGAGAACACCAAGGAGCCCACAATTCTCCACCTCCTCCTCCTCTCCGCAAACCCTCCTCCCTTCTAATACTGATAGTATTAAGTAGTTGGGTCATGAAATGTCCGCCAAGCTCAGAGAGCACCAATGCACAGTTACAATGTGAATTGTACAAATATTCTCTTCTATTTCTTTTCTATTTCTCTTCTACCTAACTCTGCCATTCCAAGAACACGACGCTAAAAGCAAACGAAACCGAAGGGGTCCCAGCTCACAACAACAATACGAAAAAGCCACACATTCAATGAAGCTTTGGACTGTTTCTAAGCTACACGTAATTTGCGTCTCTTATTAATCCAACTCCCTGTTCAAGCAGGAGGAGCTGGGTGGCCTTCAACTCCCAGAATTCCCCAGCCAGGATGCTTTAAAGAAGAGGGGAGCCAAACTCCCAGAATTCCCCAGCTGGCATCCTGCGATGAATGGACTTCAGTGAAAGTGAGCAAGATTGAGAAATATAACATTAAGAGAGCTGGGTAGAAAATAAGAAAAAAAAAACATGCAGGCTGGGGGATTCTGGGAGTTGAAGTCAACCCCTGTTAAAGCATGCAGGCTGGGGGATTCTGGGAGCTGAAGTCCACCCCTCTTAAAGCATGCAGGCTGGGGGATTCTGGGAGCTGAAGTCCACCCCTCTTAAAGCATGCTGGCTGGGGGATTCTGGGAGTGGAAGCCCACCCCTCTTAAAGCATGCAGGCTGGGGGATTCTGGGAGTGGAAGTCCACCCCTCTTAAAGCATTGCTGGCTGGGGGATTCTGGGAATGGAAGCCCACCCCTCTTAAAGCATGATGGCTGGGGAATTCTGGGAGTGGAAGCCCACCCCTCTTAAAGCATGCAGGCTGGGGGATTCTGGGAGTGGAAGTCCACCCCTCTTAAAGCATAGCTGGCTGGAGGATTCTGGGAATGGAAGCCCACCCCTCTTAAAGCATGCAGGCTGGGGGATTCTGGGAGTGGAAGTCCACCCCTCTTAAAGCATTGCTGGCTGGGGGATTCTGGGAATGGAAGCCCACCCCTCTTAAAGCATGATGGCTGGGGGATTCTGGGAGTGGAAGCCCACCCCTCTTAAAGCATGCAGGCTGGGGGATTCTGGGAGTGGAAGTCCACCCCTCTTAAAGCATAGCTGGCTGGGGGATTCTGGGAATGGAAGCCCACCCCTCTTAAAGCATGATGGCTGGGGAATTCTGGGAGTGGAAGCCCACCCCTCTTAAAGCATTGCTGGCTGGGGGATTCTGGGAGTGGAAGTCCACCCCTCTTAAAGCCTGCTGGATGGGGGATTCTGGGAGTGGAAGTCCACCCCTCTTAAAGCATGGCTGGCTGGGGGATTCTGGGAGTGGAAGTCCACCCCTCTTAAAGCATGGCTGGCTGGGGGATTCTGGGAGTGGAAGTCCACCCCTCTTAAAGCATGGCTGGCTGGGGAATTCTGGGAGTGGAAGCCCACCCCTCTTAAAGCATGGCTGGCTGGGGGAATTATGGGAGTGGAAGTCCACCCCTCTTAAAGCATGGATGGGTGGGGTTCCATCCCTTTTCTTGAGATGCTAGCTTTCTCCCTTGCAAGGAGAATGCAAGACAGAGCCTCCTTTCCTTCCGACTCCGCCGAGTGAAAAGAGACCGTTTTTTTCTCCCCCGCCACGCGTGCCACGGCCACGGCCCCCGCACCTGGACTTGCCACTTTCCCACGATCCGATCGACAATTTCGTTGTTGTCTTTGTTGAGCTTGGTCTTGTCGTAGCATTTCTCGTAGCAGAGGATGCGCAGATACTGAGAGCCTTCCAGCTCGATCTCAAATTCCTGCAGAAATCAGACAGGCAGGAGAAATTTAGAGAAGCAGCAACAGTTTAGAGACCGAGAGAAGAAAAAAAAAAAGTGAGAATACAGGCAGTCCTCGATTTACAACCGTTCATTTAGTGACCGTTGTAAGTCGCAACAGCACTGAAAAAAAGTGACTTGGGGCTAGTTTTCACACTTAACGACCGCTGCACCATCCTCATGGTCACATGATCGAAATTCGGACACTCGGTAGAGGCAGTCCTCAAATTAGAACAGTTCATTTAGCGACCGTTCGAAGTTACGACAGCAGTGAAAAAGCTGAGTTACGACCGTGTTTCACACTTACAACCGTTGCACCATCCCCGGGGTCAATATTCAGAACTTTGACAACTGGTTCACACTTATGACGGTCTCATTCTCTCGGGGTCACGTGATCCCCTTTTGCGACCTTTTGACAAGCAACGTCGATGGGAGAAGCCAGATTCACTTAACAACCATGTGACTGACTTAAGAACTGCAGTGATTCACTTAATAACGGTGGCACGAACAAAAGTTTGGGGCCCTATTGTGGTCGTAAGATGAGGACTACCTGTATTACAGCCGTGTTCAAATAAGTACACAAACGAAATATGACTAAAACAAATTCATTTTCAGGGAGTCCAGGAGCCGTGTAGGATCATACAAGAAGTCCTCGACTTACGACTGTTTGGCCAGCCCAAACTTGCCATTGCTAAACAATGTTAAGTGAGTTTTGACCCATTTTACGACCTCGCTGTTAAGCGAATTGTACGTTCGTTATTCGAATCCGGCTTCCCTATTGAATTGGCTTGTCGGAAGGTCGCAGAAGGGGACCTCGAGACGTCATAAATACGAATCGATTGCCAAGTGCCTGAATTTTGATCACGTGATCGTGGGCATGCTACAACGGTCGTTAAGTGTGGTAAAATGGGCACAATTTACAACCGTAATGGATCACCTCCATTACGGTCGTATGTCGAGGACCCCTAGTATTGCCCGCCGTAAAGCTTTGACTAGAAACGAAAGGAGGCATTTTCCCACATTGGCAGCAAAGTCAGGAGATCTTTAAATTGGATTAATAAATAAAATTATTAATGAATTCCCAGCTGCATTGTTAGGTCATCTTCAGTTTGTACAGTAAATTGATAATTACATATCGTTTCTTTCCGGGAATCCTTTGCCGAGAAATGGCTGGGGGTTTGCCCCACAAGTGTTCCGATCGTTACGGGTCGTCCTCGAGTTACGACCACAATCGCGCCCAAAATTTATCTTGCTAAGCGTGAAGGGAGTTTTGCCCCATTTTTACGACTTTTCTTGTTGAGAGAAAAGCGAGTTATTGCATTCATTGTTAAGTGAATTATTGCATGGGTGAAGTCAGCAACACGGTTGTTAAGTGAATCACTGCAGGTTGATAAAGTTAGTGACCCGGTTGTTAAGCGAATCTGGCTGTCGCAAACAGGGATCACGTGACTTCCATCGACCGTCATAAATATGAACCAGTGGCCAAGGGGCCGAAATTTAATCACGTGACCACGGGGGGGGGGGGAAATGCTGCAACGGTCGTAAGTGTGAATAATGGTCGTAAGTCGCTTTGTAACTTTGAGCGGTCACTAAATGAACCGTTTGTAAATTGAGGACTACCTGTATTTTCCTTTGGAATTTAATCCGTTTTTTTTGCACATCCCGACGTAACTCGAGCAAAATTATAAAAAAAATTGCACAATCACAATCTTTACCTATCTGGCTCCCCTCCAACCCCTCCAATTGGGGCATCTGCCACTTATGGACAGGTAAAAGAACATCGGTGCTTCTGAGCATGTGCAGAGTGTCATTTCAACTTTCAATTTAACCAGCTTCGTCCTCAATTTACAACAGTTCGTTTAGTGACCATTCGAAGTAACAAGTAGCACTAAAGAAAGGGACTTAGGACCGTTTTTCACACTTAATGACCGTTGCAGCATCCCCGTGGCCACGTGATCAAAATTTAAACACTTGGAAACTGGCATGTACTTAGGACTGTTGCATAATCACGTGGTGAATTTCTGACAAGCAAAATCAATGGGGAAGCCAGATTCACTTAACAACCGTGTTACTAACCGAACAATTGCAGTGATTCACTTCACAACCGAGAAAGTTCGTGGAATGCGGGCAAAGCACACTTAACAGCTGTCTCGCTTAGCAACGGAAAATTGGGGGCGACACCGCGGTCATAAGTCAAGGACTACCTATTTCAGAAATCGGCAATGAAAGCTGGGAAATCTCCCCATGCTCAGAGCAAGTGCGGCAAAGTGGGAAATGGTGGGGGGGAGGCCCTCTGTACATGCTCAGAGGCATCGCGGATGGCTTACCTCGTTCCACTGAGGCTCCGTTGTGTCCCGGAAAACTCGTGTTTTGGCTTTGCTGACAAAATACCCGAAAGAGTCCACTTCCAGAGTACAGTAGAGGTCTAACAACATCAGGGGGGGAAAAAATAGAAAATAAATTTTATGTTTTACCTGAAGGAACTTCCTAAAATCCAGCCCTTAGATTTGTGTTGCCGAAACTTGGCTGGCTGGGGGATTCTGGGAGCGGAAGTCCACCCCTCTTAAAGCATGTTTCCTGGGGGATTCTGGGAGCAGAAGTCCACCCCTCTTCAAGCATGTTTCCTGGGGGATTCTGGGAGTAGAAGTCCATCCCTCTTAAAGCATGTTTCCTGGGGGATTCTGGGAGTAGAAGTCCACCCCTCTTCAAGCATGTTTCCTGGGGGATTCTGGGAGTAGAAGTCCATCCCTCTTAAAGCATGTTTCCTGGGGGATTCTGGGAGTTGAAGTCCATCCCTCTTAAAGCATGTTTCCTGGGGGATTCTGGGAGTTGAAGTCCATCCCTCTTAAAGCATGTTTCCTGGGGGATTCTGGGAGTAAAGTCCACCCCTCTTAAAGCATGTTTCCTGGGGGATTCTGGGAGTTGAAGTCCACCCCTCTTAAAGCATGTTTCCTGGGGGATTCTGGGAGTAGAAGTCCACCCCTCTTCAAGCATGTTTCCTGGGGGATTCTGGGAGTAGAAGTCCACCCCTCTTAAAGCATGTTTCCTGGGGGATTCTGGGAGCAGAAGTCCACCCCTCTTAAAGCATGTTTCCTGGGGGATTCTGGGAGTTGAAGTCCACCCCTCTTAAAGCATGTTTCCTGGGGGATTCTGGGAGTAGAAGTCCACCCCTCTTCAAGCATGTTTCCTGGGGGATTCTGGGAGTAGAAGTCCACCCCTCTTAAAGCATGTTTCCTGGGGGATTCTGGGAGCAGAAGTCCACCCCTCTTAAAGCATGTTTCCTGGGGGATTCTGGGAGTTGAAGTCCATCCCTCTTAAAGCATGTTTCCTGGGGGATTCTGGGAGTAGAAGTCCACCCCTCTTAAAGCATGTTTCCTGGGGGATTCTGGGAGTGGAAGTCCACCCATCTTAAAGCATGTTTCCTGGGGGATTCTGGGAGTGGAAGTCCACCCCTCTTAAAGCATGTTTCCTGGGGGATTCTGGGAGTTGAAGTCCATCCCTCTTAAAGCATGTTTCCTGGGGGATTCTGGGAGTAAAGTCCACCCCTCTTAAAGCATGTTTCCTGGGGGATTCTGGGAGTTGAAGTCCACCCCTCTTAAAGCATGTTTCCTGGGGGATTCTGGGAGTAGAAGTCCACCCCTCTTAAAGCATGTTTCCTGGGGGATTCTGGGAGTTGAAGTCCACCCCTCTTAAAGCATGTTTCCTGGGGGATTCTGGGAGTGGAAGTCCACCCCTCTTAAAGCATGTTTCCTGGGGGATTCTGGGAGTTGAAGTCCACCCCTCTTAAAGCATGTTTCCTGGGGGATTCTGGGAGTTGAAGTCCACCCCTCTTAAAGCATGTTTCCTGGGGGATTCTGGGAGTTGAAGTCCACCCCTCTTAAAGCATGTTTCCTGGGGGATTCTGGGAGTGGAAGTCCACCCCTCTTAAAGCATGGCTGGCTGGGGGATTCTGGGAGTTGAAGTCCACTCCTCTTAAAGCATGTTTCCTGGGGGATTCTGGGAGTTGAAGTCCACCCCTCTTAAAGCATGTTTCCTGGGGGATTCTGGGAGTTGAAGTCCACCCCTCTTAAAGCATGTTTCCTGGGGGATTCTGGGAGTGGAAGTCCACCCCTCTTAAAGCATGGCTGGCTGGGGGATTCTGGGAGTTGAAGTCCACTCCTCTTAAAGCATGTTTCCTGGGGGATTCTGGGAGCGGAAGTCCACCCCTCTTAAAGCATGTCTTAAAGCATGTATAAAAATAAAATAAAATAAATAAATAAATAAATGTTTCCTGGGGGATTCTGGGAGTTAAAGTCCACCATCTTAATTCATGCTGGCAAGGGGATTCTAGGAGTTGAAGTCCTACTCCTGATATGACAGAAAGACTTTAGAGCAGGGGTCTCCAAACTTGGCAACTTGAAGACTTGTGGACTTCAACTCCCAGAATTCCTCAGCCAGCAAAGCAAAGCTGTCTGGGGAATTCTGGGAGTTGAAGTCCACAAGTCTTCAAGTTACCAAGTTTGGAGACCCCTGCTTTAGAGGGTGATCTGTTAACAGACACCCCTCACCAAAGTGATCCAGCTATCAAAACTGGTGGCTTGATCCAAGATCTGAAAAGTAAAAGCATCATGATCGGGAGTTCAGGGTGGGAGGGGGAAGTAGAAAGGCCTTGTGCTATTCGGTTGGGCCAGGTAAGCTTGGCTGTTAAAGGAGAATATTGGTAAATCAAGAGTCGAACTGTGGGGTCCTTGATGCTTTCTGAGCTTGGGGGTTTCCTTGCAGACGTTTCATGACCCAATTAGGTAACATTATCAGTGCTAGAAGGGAGGGAGGTTTGTGGAGAGGAGGAGGAGGAGATAGAGGAGGAGGAGGAGGAGGAAAAGTATTGTGGGATCTTTGATGCTCCCTGAGCTGAGTGGTTTTCTTGCAGACGTTTCATGACCCAACTAGGGAACATTATCAGTGCTAGAAGGGAGGGTGGTTTGTGGAGAGGAGGAGGAGGAGGAGGGGGAGGAGGAGGAGGAGGAGGAGGGGAAGGAGGAGGAGGAAAAGTATTGTGGGATCTTTGATGCTCCCTGAGCTTGGCTGTTTTCTTGCAGACGTTTCATGACCCAACTAGGGAACATTATCAGTGCTAGAAGGGAGGGTGGTTTGTGGAGAAGAGGAGGAGGAGGAGGGGGAGGAGGAGGAGGAGGAGGGGAAGGAGGAGGAGGAAAAGTATTGTGGGATCTTTGATGCTCCCTGAGCTTGGCTGTTTTCTTGCAGACGTTTCATGACCCAACTAGGGATCATTATCAGTGCTAGAAGGGAAGGGGGATTGCAGAGAAGAGGAGGAGGAGGACTGTGAGGTCCTTGGTTGGGCTGGGAGCCCCAGATCCATCCCTTGCAAAATGATCACACAATAGGGGCTTCGTTTGCCTGGATGGCCTCAGACCCTCTCTAGGTGAAGCTGCAGCCGGTTCAAATTATGCCATTTAAGGCCCTGGGGAGAGGAAGCCTCAGGGAAGATGCCAAAAAAATAATCTAATTAGATCTACTTAATCAATCCGGCACTCACTGGCAGATTGCTTGAAGCCCTTGACCGAGTGGAGAATGACGTGTAAAAAGCCGCACATTCCTTGAAGTTTGTCATCTGCGGAGGAGGGACCGGGGAAAAAAACAGAAGAGAGAGAAAGAGAGAGTTAGAGAGAGATTTTTTTTTTTCTTCCCGCAAATGTTTATTTTATTTCCAAAGTTCAAACACGAAACGAAGAAAAGAACAGAAAAAACAAGTCAATAACCATCGAACGCGAACCATTAAAATTAAAAAAAAAGAAACATTTACCAAAAAAATAAAAAAAAAAGGCACGAGTGGGTTTTATTTTATTCGCACGAGGTCGGAATTGCAACCCTAGGAAATGCTAAGGAGGGAAAAAACATCACGCTAAAAAGGGGAGAGTCATCAGATTGCACGCGGGGAGCCGTTCACGGAAGGGGCAAGGGGTGCTTGCAAAGAGCAGAGAAGCCACTAATTTGGGGTCCTCGTGAGTAGGAAGGAGGGGGGGGCTGCGCCCCACCGTGCTTTGCTCCCACACGCTGCTTTTGGGAACCTTTTGCTGTCTCTCCGGAAACCGTTTTAACGAGCTAAAAAGTTAGCTTAATTGGCCGCAACTTCTCCCGAGCATCTTATGACTTAACAACTCCAAGTAGTAACTAATAACTTAAAAAGAAAAGAAAAAAACTGTTTCGTGGCCTCCCACGTTTCAAAAAGCAGAAAAACATAATAATATATATTATTTTCTTTGATAGTTGCAAAAAAGCAAACTCTTTGCGAGGACACCGCCACCTACTGGCGGGAAAAGGACCAACTTGAAAACTTAGCGCTATGAACGGGGAATGAGAAGGTATATAGTCCTCGACGTACGACCGCAAGGGAGCCCAATGTTGCTGTCGCTAAGCGTGGCGGTTGTTCAGTGAGTTTTGCCCCGCTTTGCGACCTTTCTTGCCAGGGTTGTTAAGTGAAACCACTGCAGTCGTTAAGTTAGCCACGCGGTTGTTAAGTGAATCTGACTTCCCCGTAGTTTGGGGATCATGTGACCGTGGGACGCTGCAACCGTCGTAAATATGAACCAGGGGCCAAGTATCTGGATTTTGATCACGTGACCACGGGGATGCTGCAACCGTCGTTAAATGTGAAAAATGGTCATAAGTCACTTTTTTCGGCGTCGTTCTAACTTCAAATGGTCACTGAATGAACTGTTGTAAGTGAAGGATTATCTGTGTGTTGTTTTTTTCTTATTTCTTTTAATTACTGGTAGCCCTCGATTTACAACGGTTCGCTTAGTGACTGTTCGAAGTTACAATGGCACTGGAAAAAGTGACTTACGACCATTTTTCACACTTACAACCGTCGCAGCCTCCCCAGAGTCATGTGAGTTACATTCGGATGCTTAACAACTGATTCGCATTTACGACCGTTGCAGCGTCCCAGGGTCACGTGATTCCCCCTTTTGCGACCTTCCCTTCCAAGCAAAGTCAATGGGGGAAAGACAGATTCATTTAACGACCGGGTGACTAACTTAACAACGGCAGTGATTCACTTTAACAAACGTGGCAAGGGAAGTCGTAAAGCGGGACAAACTCACTGAACAACAAACGTCTCGCTTAGCAACGTAAATTGGGGGCTCGATTCTGGCCGTAACTTGAGGACCACCTGGGTAAGACACCCAGAGCCTCCGCGAAATCCAGCAGCTTCACATATCTGTGCGGAGAAGAGGAAACGGAAGCCGGCTGCCGAACGCTCCATTTGCAATCATGTGGATTCGACGTTGCCAGGAGGCGCCGAGTCCCGAGCGCACTCACCGTCGGTGTTGCTGGTCAGAGGAATGTTGTGGACGGTCCGTAGCTTGAAACAGGATCCCATCAGATACTGCAGCTCCACAGAACTTAGCACAAAGGTTTGGAGATCTACGGGGAAACGGCAAAGCTTTAGGAAAAATGCCGGAAACACAGAGAGACTCCTAGCGCTCTCTCCCTCCCTCCCTCCCTCCCTCCCTCCCTCTCTCTCTCTCTCTCTCCCTCTCTCTCCCTCTCTCTCTCTCTCTCTCTCTCTCCCTCTCTCTCTCTCTCCCTCTCTCTCTCTCTCTCTCTCCCTCTCTCTCTCTCTCTCTCCCTCTCTCCCTCTCCCTCTCTCTCTCTCTCTCTCTCCCTCTCTCTCTCTCTCTCTCTCCCTCTCTCTCTCCCTCTCTCTCTCTCTCCCTCCCTCTCTCTCTCTCTCTCTCTCTCTCTCCCTCTCTCTCTCTCTCTCTCTCTCTCTCTCCCTCCCTCTCTCTCTCTCTCTCTCTCTCCCTCCCTCTCTCTCTCCCTCTCTCTCTCTCTCCCTCCCTCTCTCTCTCCCTCCCTCTCTCTCTCTCTCTCTCCCTCTCTCTCTCTCTCTCTCTCTCTGTTTGTCTGTCTGTCTGTCTGTCTGTCTGTCAGACACAACAGAAACCCGGCTCTGCAGAAGCATCCTCTGGTCAGGAGAAGGACTGGGGGTGGCGGAGTCAAAAGGGGTCTTAGCCTAGAATCCCTGCGTAGCCGCAAGCGAACCCAGCCCAAGCCTCCTTGCATTCCGTGGACGCTCCTCCGACTCCCAGCAGGCGCTAACCAGGGAGTTGAGCAGACGGGAAGGTCCAATTAAACCGATTTATTATTGCTAAAAGCCTCTGCCTGGGAACAACTAATAATTAGCACCTGCTTGGAGTGAGCATAAGGGCCAAGGGCCCTCGAGGGAGGCTGGCCTGAGGTTGCTTGTGGCTACGGGTTCTATGGGTGACTCCACCGCCAAGTTATGCCACTCCTCCTGCACTTCTTTTCAGTTTTTTCCCCTTTCCCTTTTTCCCTCTTCTTTCCTCCCTTCCCTTCCCCTCCTCTCCCTCCTTCCTTCAATCCCTTCCTTCTTTCCTCCCTCCCTCCTTTCCTTTTTTTTCATTTCCCTCCCCTACTTCCCTCCCTCTTTTCCTTCCTTCCTTCCCTTCTTTTATTTCTCCTTTTTTTAAAAAAATTTGATTTATATGCCGCCCTTCTCCGGAGACTCAGGGTGGCTTACAATGCGCTAAGCATTGTAAGCCTTCCCATCCTTCCTTCTTAAATTTGACCCCTTCCTTCCTTCCTTCCCTTTTTTTATTTCCCTCCCATACTTCCTCCCTTTTTTCCTTCCTTCCTTCCCTTCTTTTATTTCTCCCTCCCATCCTTCCTTCTTAAACCTGACCCCTTCCTTCCTTCCTTCCTTTTTTTTCATTTCCCTCCCCTAGTTCCCTCCCTCTTTTCCTTCCTTCCTTCCCTTCTTTTATTTCTCCCTCCCATCCTTCCTTCTTAAACCTGACCCCTTCCTTCCTTTTCTTTCATTTCCCTCCCCTACTTCCCTCCCTCTTTTCCTTCCTTCCCTTCTTTTATTTCTCCCTCCCATCCTTCCTTCTTAAACCTGACCCCTTCCTTCCTTCCTGTTCGTTCATTTCCCTCCCCTCCCTCCCCTCTCTTCCTTTTTTTTCTCCCTCCCTCCCTCCCTCCCTCCTTCCTTCTTAAACATGACCCCTTCCTCTCCTTTCCCTCCCTTTCCCTCTCTCCTTTCCTTTTCTCTTTTTCTTCCTCTTCCCCTTTCCCTTCCTTCATGTCAGGCACAAATTATTTTAAATTTTATATTGTATGTATTTTAATTTTGGCTGCTCACCGCCCTGAGTCCTTCGGGAGAAGGGCGGTATACAAATTTAAATAATAAATAAATAAATAATAAATAAATAAATAAAAGACCAGGTCGACATACAAAAGTCCAGTTAAACTGATTTATTGCTAAATAGCTTAGGCCCAGGAATGTTCTCAACTAATAGTCAGCATCTGCTTAAGAGTTAATTCAGCGTCAAGGGGAACTTGGCCTACGTAGGAATTCTTGGCTGATTCCTCTCTTGACTCCACCCCTAGTTTCTGCACACTCCTTCTCCTACATCCCCTGACTCAAAGATCAGCCTCCCCACCCACCCCGAAAAGGGAGCAAAATAATATTTTTACACGCCCATGAGTCTCAGCAGGAAGTCTTGGTTCTACCAAAAACGTTTCGTGGGCCACCAGCTGGAAACCCACGAGGGTCCTTAAATGGGCATGGGGGGATATCCGGTCGACCACATGGCTTACCTTTCTTCTGCAGTTTCTGGATTGCTTCCCTCCACTCTGACCGCTCGTAGTCCGAGGACAGGAGGAACAGGTAGCTCTGAAAAGCCGAGAGAGAGCGAGGAAAGGGGCTTCGTCAAAGGGGCCTTGCAATCATCTAGGTGTCAGACTGCGATGCTATCTCAAAATTAAATGAATTTCCAAACTGCCAATCTTTAAGGAAATCTTTTCTTTAATTGAGCACAGCCACCGGATCATGACTCCGCGCGGACAAGACTGACCTTTTGCCCCCCAATCCCTCCCTTTCCGATCCCCAAATCTCTGCTTCTCATTGGCTATCTTCCAAGTCATTCTTCAGACTTCTTGTCACGTCATTTCCCAGGAATGTCTCCCCCCTCCTCATTTCCACGACAACCCGACTTCAAAGGGATTTGGCAGGCAAAAGTTTCAGAGTTTATCTCTCGCTCTCCTCTGCTCTCTATGCCAGCGTTGAAACGCTGACACTAGGACAGGGATGGCTAACCTTTTTGCCGTCGCGTGCCAAAAGCAGGGGGAACACAGTGGGGTCGTGCGCGTGCATGCCATAATTCAATGCGCCACGCCCTCCCCCCCCACCCTCCCGGTGGGCCTGGTAAGCCTGTTTTTCAGCCTTCCCAAGCTCCAGAGGCTTTCTAGGAGCCTGGGGAGGGCAAAAACGGCCTTTCCCAACTCCCCAGAAGCTCTCCAGAGGCTGGAAATGGCTCGTTTCCCGACTTCCGGTGGGACCAGAAGACCCGTTTTTTCGCTCTCCCCAGGTTCCAGAGGCTTTCTAGGAGCCTGGGGAGGGCGAAAACGGCCTTCTCCACCCCCCGGAGGCGGGAAACAGCCCGTTTCCCAACTTCCGGTGGGCCCAGAAGGCCCAAAAATCAGCTGGCCAGCACGTGCATGCGCACTGAAGCTGAACTAGGGCAATGCTCGGGTACCCACAGATATGGCTACGCATGCCACAGGTTCGCCATCACAGTCCTAGGAGAAGCTGTGGGGTCCTTGGTGCTTTCTGAGCTCAGTTGCCTTGCAGATGTTTCAGTACCCATCTAGGTAACATCATCAGTATTAGAAGGGAGGGGGGATTTATGGAATGGGGGAAGAGGAGGGAGGACTGTGGGGCCCTTGGTGCTCTCTGAGCTTGGTGGTTTTCTTGCAGACGTTTCATGACCCATCTAGGTAACATCATCAGTATTAGAAGGGAGAAGGGTTTGCAGAGAGGAGGAGGAGGAGGAAATGCGCTTTCCTCCCAAGCAGCTTAAACAGCGCATCTTCCACACAGCCTCCCCTTCTGGTCCCCAGTCTCTACTCGGCTGGCCTTACCTTGCCGTTGCGGTTGTGGATGCGCAAGGGGATGGACGGCGAGTTGAGCAGCAACCAAAACTCGTTGTCGAACATTTTCTTCTTGAGGCGCTCCATGGCTCGGCTCTGGCCTTTGTTGGCCTTCTGCAGAGGAAGAAGAAGCGGAGGAGGGAGGAGAAGGAGAAGGAGAGGAAGAGGAAGAAGAAAAGGAAGAGGAAGAGGAAGCAGAAGCAGAGGAGGAAGAAGGGGAAGAAGGAGAAGGAGAAGAGGAAGAGGAAGAAGAAGGGGAAGAAGGAGAAGAAGAAGAAGAGGAAGAAGAAGGAGAAGGAGGAGTAGAAGGAGAAAAGGAAGAAAAAGAGGCATAAGAAGCGGAGGAGGAAGAAGAAGGGGAAGAAGGAGAAGAAGAAGAGGAAGAAGGAGGAGAAGGAGAAGAAGAAGAAAAGAAAGAAGAAGGGGAGGAAGAAGGAGAAGAAGGAGAAGAAGGAGAAGAAGAAGAAAAGAAAGAAGAAGGGGAGGAAGAAGGAGAAGAAGGAGAAGATGAAATGGAAGAAGAAGAGGAGGAGGAAGAGGAAGAGGAGGGGGAAGAAGAAGAAAGAGAAAAAGGAGAAGGAGAAGAAGAAAAGGAAGAAGGAGGAGGAAAAAGAGAAGAAGAAGAAAAGGAAGAAGAAGACGAGGAAGAGGAAGAAGAAGAAGAAGGAGAAAAGGAAGAAGAGGAGAAAGAGGAAGAAGAAGGGGAAGAAGGAGAAGGAGAAGAAGAAGAAGAGGAAGAAGAAGGAGAAGGAGGAGGAGAAGGAGAAGAAGAAGAAGAAGAAGAAGGAAAGGAAGAAGAAGAAGAGGAGGAAGAAGAAGTGGAGGAGGAAGAAGAAGGAGAAGGAGGAGAAGAAGAAATGGAAGAAGAAGAAGAAGAGGAAGAAGAAGAGGAAGCGGAGGAGGAAGAAGAAAGAGAAGAAGAAAAGGAAGAAGAAGGAGGAGGAGGAGGAGAAAGAGAAGAAGAAGAGGAAGAGGAAGAGGAAGAGGAAGAAGAAGACGACTAAGGACAGCTGATCCAAACTTCCCAGCTGGACCCTCGGCCCAACCCCCCCCCCCCACCCCAAGTCTTGAAGCTCCTTCTTCTGTCTCCGCACAAGGAGGACCTTGGAGAAGGTTCAGTAAGAAAACACGAACTGCCCCAGGAACACAAGGCAGGGTCAGAAAGAAACTCAAGACGGCTTTTTCTTGATTCTCTTTCGTACCTGTAATCCTCGACTTACAACAGTTCATTTAGTGCCCAACTTCACTGGAAAGAAGTGACTTATGACCGTTTTTCACGACCATTGCAGCACTCTCCCCCCCCCCCATGGTCACATGATCAAAATTCAGACGCTTGGCAACTGGCTCATATTTATGACGGTCACAGAGTCCATGTAATCCCCTTTTTTGCGACCTTCTGACAAGCAAAGTCAATGGTGGAAGCCAAATTCACTTAGTGACTGTGATTCGCTTAACGGACTGCAGTGACAAAAAAAACAATCCAAAAAAACTATCCAAAAAATCGGAGGTAACTCATTCACTTCCTGCTTGGGTGGGTGGGTGGGGGGTTGGACTAGATGACCTACAAGGTCCCTTCCGACTCTGTTAATCTGTTAATCCCTTTGCTCCTAACTGTGTTGCCGTGAAGCTTCCTTGTAAATTGGAAAACAGGGTGAAAATTTAAAAATAAGCATACGTCGTCCTCGACCTACGACCACAGTTGAGCCCCAATTTTCTGTTATTAACTGAGACGTTTGTCAAGTGAGCTTTGCCCCATTTTACGATCTTTCTTGCCCTGGTTGTTAAATGAATCACCGCAGCTGATAAAAGTTGGTAACCTGGTTGTTAAGTGAATCCGGCTTTCCCTGTGGACTTTGCTGGTCCGAAGGTCGCAAAAGGGGAATCATGTGAACTCCGGGACACTGTGACGGTCATAAGTATGAACCCAATTCCCAAACGTGTGGATTTTGATCACGTGACTATGGGGCTACTACAAAGGTTGAAAGTGTGAAAGGTTGAACTTTAACCCTAACCCTAACCCTATCCCTAACCCTGCTCCCTGGCCGTGTCATAAATCACATTCTCCGATTAACCACTTTGGCTGGCTGTGAAACCCAACACCCTCCGACTGATGGCGGTCAAGGAAGAATGTATGGAATGCAGCTTCAGTTAGGAAAATCAATCAGCTCTATCAGTTCTCCCTCCCTCCTGCTCGTGGCAACTTGAAAGCTTTGCAAGCTGACAGGTTGAAAGTGTGAAAAACGGTCCTAAGTCACTATTTTTCAGTGCCGTTGTAACTTCAAACGGTCACTGAATGAACTGTCGTAAGTCGAGGACTACCTGTACAAGCCGGTTGCCAAGGGCCTGAATTTTGGTCACGTGCCCGTGGGAATGCGGTGATGGTTGCAAGCGTGAGGACCGACGAGTCCCTTCTTTGTTTCAGCGCCGTTTTGACTTTGAGCGGTCGCTAAACGAATGGTCGTAAGTTCGCGGACCCCCCAGCACTTTTCTCTGTTAAGTTGGGGGAAGCAACCCGCCTGCCCTCGACTGACCTCCTTCTGCACTTCGCTCTTCATCGAGGAGATCTTGATTTTCATGTCTTCCAGGTCGTGGTCCGGCATGGCCTGGACGTGCGGACACAAGTCGGACTCTTCCAAGGACGGGAAGACCAGCTCCGCCAAAGGGATGTACCACTTGCACTCGTACTGCTGGTGTTTCCTGCACAGAGAGACCCCTGACCTTAGCCTGAACTGACTCTAGAACGCTCTGGCCCAGCCCAGGAAGGACCTAGAACTGTGATGGTGACCCTATGGCACGCGAAGCCATATCTGTGGGCATGTGAGCATTGCCCTAGCTCAGCTCCAGCGTGCCGGCCAGCTGATTTTCGGGCCTTCCGGGCCCACCAGAAGTCGGGAAACGGGCCATTTCCGGCCTCCAGAGGACCTCCGGGGGATGGGGAAGGCTGTTTTCACCCTCCCCAGGCTCCAAAAAAGCCTTTGGAGCCTGGGGAGGGCAAAAAAAACAGGCCTAACAGGCCCACCGGTAACCTTTTTGCCGTCGCATGCCAAAAGCGGGGATCGCGCGGGGGAGTCGTGCACACGTACTTGGGGGGGCAAGGCGCAGGGGGGGGAATTGAATTATGGGTGTGGGCACACATGCACTCCCCCCCAAAAAGGTTAGCCATCACTGACCTAGGACAATCCAGCAAATAGATCATGGATGGGAGACCACCAGGAGATCCCAGAGGGCCCACTTCCATATGGTTGCCAAGAAAATTCTGTTCTGTTCTGTTCTGTTCTAATTCTGTCCTGTCCTGTTCGGATTCTATCCCATTCCAATCTATTCACGCCTGCTTCGCAGCCCATCTCCTACGGGCTCCCGTTCCACCCCGAGTCTCACCCGACGCCCGTTTTCTTCAACTTGGCGCAGAGCAAAACGTCCGTGAAAAGGAAAACGTGGCGCAGCTTGCGAGACCCTTCGGCCACTTCCACCAAGAAGCCATCTTTGACCAGCTGGCGGTTCTGTAAATGAGGAAAAAGGGTTAAAAAAAAGGAGACCCCCCCCCATAACTCCATAAAGATCCTGTGGCTTTTTATATATAGGGCAGGATAGGGCCTGTTTAGGACAGCATGCTGAGTGGCAATGCAAAAGAGGGGACATCTGAATGCCAAGGATCGGTGCAGGAGTGGGCTGCTGGGGGTTCGCAGGGGTTCGGCAGAACCTCTACCTAAGGTTCTGTGCAGTTTGGAGAACCCCCATATCCCACTCCTGGCTGGCCCCGCCTACCCCACCCCGCCCCTCCCAGGAGTCCCCACGTGGCCCGTTTTGGAGGCAGGTAAGTGCAGGATGCGCAGAGGCTCCGGGAGGGTGAAAAACGGGCCTACTGGAAGTTCAGGAAGGCCAGAAACTGTTTCTGGCCTCCAGAGGGCCACTGGAGCCTGGGGAGGCCGTTTTCACCCTCCCGGAGGCTCAAGAAAAGCCTCCGGAGCCTGGGGAGGGCAAAAACGCCCCCCGACCATGGTGCAGGAGGCCGGTTAGGCCACACCCACCATGGCCACGCCCACCCAGCAACCGGGCAGTGAACCCCTTGCTAAAATTTTTGAAGCCCACCCCTGGATGGGTAGAAGAATCACCCTGTCCTGCCATGAAAAAAGGGATTTAATTCTAGGTTGAGTCCCAAAAAGGCACCGAATCCTACTTCAACCAGTAACGGAGAGGTTGCTTCAGCCATCAAATTCATTTCCTAAATATATAATCAATCGATCAATCGATCGATCGAATTTACACAGACGTCCATTTTGTTTCAAAGTATCTCAGAGCAGCGTATAACAATCCAATAAAACTCCAATGTTAAAAAAAAATTTACAAACCGCTCATTCTAAAAACATGATTTTTTCCCCCTTTCATTGCATCATCATTTGGTTGGGTTAGGGATATTTATTTCTGACAGTTTTAATGCACTCATTCATTCATTCATTCATTCATTCATTCAATTCACAGGCCATCCATCTTACCTGAAGGTAACTGGTTTATTTCTGATTATTATAAAGCAGAGAGAGAGAGAGAGAGAGAGAGAGAGAGAGAGCGAGAGAGAGCGAGAGAGAGATAATAGATAGAGAGATAGATAGATAGATAGATAGATAGATAGATAGATAGATAGATAGAAAGAGATAGACAGATAGAGATAGACAGATAGGCAGACAGATATAGATAGATATAGAGAAGTAGAGAGAGAGAATAGAGACAGAGAGAGAGAGAGAGATAAATATAGAGAGATGGACAGATAGAGACAGAGATAGAGATAGATAGAGATAGAGATAGAGATAAATAGAGAGAGAGAGAGAGCGAGTGAGAGAGAGATGAGATAGAGAGAGAGAGCGAGTGAGAGAGAGATAGAGAGATGAGATAGATAGATAGAGACATAGATAGACATAGACATACAGATATATATGCTTTAAAATCATCAAAAATAAATCAATATATACAGTTACCTTGAGGTAAGATGGGCCACTGACAATTTTTATAATTTTTAAATATAAAAATATATACATTTTATATACAATGTAACTAGAGAGAGAGATACAGATAGAAAAATAGACAGAGAAAGATATATATAGAGAGAGAGAAATATAGAAAAATAGATAGACAGAGAAAAAGATATAGACAAATAGAGAGAAAAAGAGAGAGGGAGAGATAAATATAGAAAAATAGATATATAGTCAGACTGTAATATATATAAATAAGAAAAAATTTAGACACCGCCCATCTTAACTTACAGTAACTGATGCTATAAGACGCCCAGACTCGAATTAATGGATGAATCATAAATCAATAATTGTCTCAAATAAAAGTCTCAAAACACAGCCTCAGAATCCTACCCTACCCTAGCCGTCCCCTCCTCGAGGCACTGCACTCATCCTGATTGTGTGAATGGGTTTCTTAACTCTAACGGAGCCTCCAGGCACAGGGGCAGTCTATCTTGGAACCTTGGCAATCTCCACCTAGGGAGGAGTCTGTTTGGCCAGATTCCTTTGCTGACTGTTTTTGGGGTCCTACGTTGGTCCACACAGAGTGTCCGTCTTTTTTAAGGGAGGCGCCCCCCCAAAAAACGTCCCACGTCCGATATCACCCCAGCACAATGGCCTACTTGCCTCTCCTTTCGGGGTAGTGACGGCCGTTCTGCGAGGATCGATGTCCTCATTGATGCTGGAGAGGAAATTCTGGGAAATCCGAAGGGCGTCCTGGAGCAGTGGGTAATCTGGGTGATCGGTCGGCGTGTGCTTCAACAGATCCTGGGATCCCAAAAAAGAGAATTTAAAAAAAAAAAATCAAATGTGGTCAGATCCTGGATGCCAAAGTCAGCTTCCCTCATAGTCCTCGACTTACGACTATTCATTTAGCGACTGTCTGAAGTTAAGACAGCCAGCCCTGCAAAAAGAGACTTACGACCAGTCCTCGCACTTACGACCATTGCATCATCCCCGTGATTTATATTCGCATGCTTGACAACTAATAATAATAATAATAATTTTATTTCTATACCGCCCTTCTCCCGAAGGACTCAGGGCAGTGTACAGCCTATTTAAAAACACAAGACAAAACATCGATTAAAAATTTAAAATAATTAAATAAATTTGGCTCAATTTAAAACCCCACAAATTTAAAATACCCCTGATTCATATTTATCACAGTCACACTCTCTCGGGGGCACAAGATCAAAATTTGGATGCTTGTCTCACACTTATGACGGTGGTAGTGTCCCGGGGTCACGGTTTGCGACCTTCTGACGAGCAAAGTCGACGAGGGAAGCCCTTCACTTAATGACCGCCCGATTCAGTTATGAACTGCAGTTGATTCACTTAACGACTGCAGCCAAAAAAAGGTCGTGAAAATCAGGACTGGCCACGGATGACGCATTTAATGGCCGTATTGCTTAGCGACGGATGTTCCCATCCAATTGTCGTCGTAAGTCGAGGAGGACCGTCCGTACGCCTATTATAAAACATCACCCAAAGCTTCTAAATTTGAAGATAGCAACACACTGATTGTCCTCCATATAAATTAAATCTAAAAAAAGGGGGTGCCCCATTTTTATCAGGAGCCACTGGACGACGTAGGTGTCCCCCAAGCCTTAGTAGTACAGTGGTTTAAAGCACCCTGTTATTAACATAGCTGTCTGCAATTTACTGCTGGTTCGAATCTCCCCAGGCTCAAGGTTGACTCAGCCTTCCATCCTTTCTAAGGTAGGTAAATTGAGGACCCAGTTTGTGGGGGGCAATAAGCTGACTTTGTATAAATATACAAAAGGATGGAGGCTATTGCTTAGCGCATTGTAAGCCACCCTGAGTCTCCGGAGAAGGGCGGCATATAAATTGAAGCAAAAAAAAAATAAAAGATCTAACCACAGCATGTTTGTTTGTATCTCTGTATGCATAAATTAAATATAGAAATAGAATAACAGAGTTGGAAGGGATCTTGGAGGTCTTCTAGTCCAACCCCCTGCTTAGGCAGGAAACCTTACACCACTTCGGACAAATGGTTATCCAGCCTCTTCTTAAAAACTTCCAGTGTTGGAGAATTCACAGCTTCTAGTGGCAAGCTGTTCCACTGATTAATTGTCCTCACTGTCTGGGAATTTCTCCTTAGTTCTAGGTTGCTTCTCTCCTTGATTAGTTTCCCCCCATTGCTTCTTGTCCTACTTTCAGGTGCTTTGGAGAATAGCTTGACTCCCTCTTCTTTGTGGCAGCCCCTGAGATATTGGAAGACTGCTATCATGTCTCCCCTAATCCTTCTTTTCATTAAACTAGACATACCCAGTTCCTGCAACCAATCTTCATATGTTTTAGCCTCCAGTCTCCTAATCCTCCTGGTTGCTCTTCTCTGCACTCTTTCTAGAGTCTCAATGTCTTTTTTCCATCGTGGCGACCAAAACTGGATGCAGGATTTCAAGTGTGGCCTTACCAAGGCCTTATAAAGTGGTATTAACACTTCACGTGATCTTGATTCTCTCCCTCTGTTGATGCAGCCTAGAACTGTGTTGGCTTTTTTGGCTGCTGCATCACACAGCTGGCTCATATTTAAAAGGTTGTCCACTAGGACTCCAAGATCCCTCTCACAGTTACTACTATTGAGCAAGGTACCACCTATACTGTACCTGCGCATTTTGTTTTTCTTGCCTAAATATAAAAGAACCTTACTTTTTGCACCATATATATATATATATATATATATATATACACTGCTCAAAAAAATAAAGGGAACACAGGACTCACCGTCCTGAGTCCTTCAAGAGTAGGGCGGTATACAAATTTAATAAAACTAAACTAAAACAAGCAGAAGACATCCGAGATCTGAACGAATGAAATAGCCTGATTAAATACTTTGTTCGTTATATATAGTAGTTTTGTGTTCCCTTTAGTTGTTTGAGTAGAGTATAAACTACTGTATGTAAAGAACAAAGTATTTAATCAGGCTATTTCATTCATTCAGATCTCGGATGTCTTCGGCTTGTGTTCCCTTTATTTTTTTTTTGAGCACTATATTTTGGAAGGAAATTGAGGAAGGAGAAGGATCTCGACAGACTTGAACAATGGGTCCTATCGAAAAACATGAAATTCAATGTGGAGAAAACCAGTTTTACACCTGGGCAAGGAAAAAGCAAAGGTACAAATGCAGATTAGGCGAAACCTGGCTCAAAAAACAGTAACTTGAGAGGGACTTTGGAGTCCTAGTGGACGATCCCTTAAACACGAGCCAGGCGTGTGCGGCAGCAGCCAAAAAAGCTAATACGATCCTGGTTTGTATAAATAAGAGGCATAGCGTCAAAATCAGGGGAAGTATTAGCACCGCTTTATAAAGCCTTAATAAAGCCACACCTGGAATATTCTGCATCCAGTTTTGGTCACATTATAAAAATGGATGTTGAGACTTTGGAAAAAGTGCAGAGAAGAGCAACTAAGATGATTTAAAGGCCTGGAGACTAAAACATAGGAAGAATGGTTGCAGGATTGGGGTTTGGCCAGTCTAGTGAAGAGAAGGACCAGGGGAGGCATGATAGCATCTTCCAGTATTTGAGGGGCTGCCTCAAAGAAGAAGCAGTTCAACCTATTTATTTATTATTATTTATTAATTCAATGTGTATGCCGCCCCTCTCCGAAGACGCAGGGCGGCTCACAATGCATTTAAAATCATTCTCCAAAGCATCAAAAGGCAGGACAAGAAACAACAGATGGAAACTAATCCAGGAGAGAAGCAACCTGGAATTAAGGAGAAACTTCCTAACAGTGAGGACAATTAACCAGTGGAACTGCTTGCCACCAGAAGTCGTGGGTGCTGCTCCATCACTGGAGGTTTTCAAGAAGAGATTGGGCAGCCATTTGTCTCAAATTGTACAGGGTCTCCTGCAGAGGGTTAGACTAGAGGACCTCTAAGGTCCCTCCCAGCTCTGTTCTGAATTAAATTTGCCACACACCCTTCCATTATCAGAAAGAGCTGGGGAGACTTCTTCCTCCCGCCACTCCTCCCAGTTCCCTGTGGGGTTTTACTCACTTGTAACACATTGGTGCTTCGAGCAACTCGGTTTATAGGCTTATACAGCAACGCTATAAATGAAGGGAAGGGAGAAAAATAGTTAGAATTAAAAAAAATGTATCAGGAGGCGGAATAGAGAAAGAAATCAAAAGTTCTGAAAAAGTTAAACTTGTTAAGATTTAGTCCAAATCCTTATTCATAGCAAATCCCCTCACTCTTTAACCACATTAAAAATGATAAATAGGTAGTCCTCCACTTACGACAGAATTGGGACTAGAATTTCCATTGCCAAGCAAGCGGCTTAAGTTCTAACGGATTCACAGAGTTGGAAGGGACCTTATAGGTCATCTAGTCCAACCCCCGACCCAAGCAGGAAGTGAGTGAGTTGCATCTGATTTTTTGATGGGGTTTCTTTTTTGGTCAGGTTGTTAAGCGAATCCCTGCAGTCTTTAAACGAATCACAGTCACTAAGCGAATTTGGCTTCCACCATGGACTACGCTTGTCAGATGTCCAGCTGGGAAGGTTGTAAAATGGGATTGCACGACCCCAGGATGCCCCAACCCGTCATAAGTACATGCCAGTGGCCAATTGCCCCTATCACGGATGGCCAGATACTGAACTGGTTGTAAGAGTGAGGACTGGTCATAGAGTGAGTCACGCTTTTTCAGCACTGTCATAATTTCGAACGATCGCTAAGCGTACGGTCGTATGTTGAGGTCTACCTGTATTTTTCCATGCACAAAGAAACAACATCCGTTTCCTCCCCCAAAACAAATAGGAAGCCAAAAAAAGAAATAATAACAAAAAAATTAACAGTTTTTCGATTCATTCCTACATATTTGTTTCACACCAAATATCCTGATAAACCTTGATTTGTGTATATATTGTATGTTTATTTCCCTTTTATCTCTTACAGGAACAATGTCTCTTCTGAAGGGGGGCCGAATGTCAGCCTCTGCTCTTTCGATGCTTACTTGCTCGGCTGCTATGGAAATGGGAGAGGGGGGTGCTAGGGGGATTCTTGGTGGGGGAAACGTGCTGGAGGAAAACAAAAGTGAATCTTTGCTGCAGTTCATACCAGGAGGATGTCACTGCCAGACGTGTGCTCCCACATGGAGGACCTGTGGATTGGATGATTTACGCTGGACAGTTGGGAGGGGATGCTTTCTATATGTGATTTTCGCACCTACGCTTCAGATCTTGCTTTTCTAGGGTTGCGTTCAGTTCATACTCAGTAAAAGTACCTTTCTCTATGAAAATGGAGTTGGGGGTTTTCTTTCTTGAGTATTGAAAGGAGGCACACCTGACACTGGAGCAGTTTCATTTTTAATATAGGACCGTGATGGCGAACCTATGGCACGCGTGCCACAGTTGGCACACGGAGCCATATCTGTGGGCACACAAATGTTGCCGTAGCTCAGCTCTAGTGCACATGCGCGCGCCGGCTAGCTGATTTTCGGGCCTTTCAGGCCCGCTGGAAGTCGACAAACGGGCTGTTTCCGGCCTCCGGAGGGCGTCCAGAGGGGGTGGGGAAGGCTGTTTTCGCCCTCCCCAGGCTCCTAGAAAGCTTCTGGAGCCTGGGGAGGAAGAAAAATGGGACTTCCGGTCCCAGCGGAAGTGGGGAAACGGGCCATTTCCGGCCTCCGGGGGTGTGTGTGGGGAAGGTCATTTTCGTTCTCCCCAGGCTCCAAGAAAGCCTCCGGCCCACTGGAAGGCGACAAACAGACTGTTTCTGGCCTCCGGAAGGCCTCCAGACGGGGTGGGGAAGACTGTTTTCGCCCTCCCCAGGCTCCTAGAAAGCCTCTGGAGCCTGGGGAGGGAGAAAAATGGCTTCCGGTCCCACCGGAAGTGGGGAAACGGGCCATTTCCGACCTCCGTGTGTGTGTGGGGGGGGAAGGCCCTTTTCGTTCTCCCCAGGCTCCAAGAAAGCTTCTAGAGCCTGCTGAGGGTGAAAAAAGGGCCTACCAAGCCCACCAGGCCATCACATGCCAGAAGCGGGGGGGAGCACAGGAGTCGCGTGTGCATGTGCAGGGGTGGGGCGCATTGAATTACGGGTGTGGGCACGCGCGCGTGACCCCTCCGTGTACCCCCACTTTTGGCACGCGATGGTAAAAAGGTTAGCCATCATTGATATAGGATATACGATCAATATTTTAACACCCCACAGCTTCGTGTTGGCTCTCTGCAGAAGCTGAATTTTTGAATTTATTTATTTATTTTTATTTATTTATTATTATTATTATTATTTATTTTATTTTTTTAATTTGATTTATATGCCGCCCTTCTCCAGAGACTCAGGGCGGCTTACAGTGCGTTAAGCAATAGCCTTCATCCTTTTGTATATTTATACAAAGTCAGCTTATTGCCCCCACAGTCTGGGTCCTCATTTAACCTACCTTAGAAAGGATGGAAGGCTGAGTCAACCTTGAGCCTTGGAGAGATTCGAACCAGCAGTAAATTGCAGGCAGCTGTGTTAATAACAGGGTGCTTTAAACCACTGTAGTACCAAGGCTCTTGTATTATTGATATTTCTATGCCGCCCACTCTCCGAGGACTCTGGGCGGCTTACAACAATCGACAGTATACTAAATAGCATATTGCCCCCAACAATCCGGGTCCTCATTTTACCCACCTCGGAAGGATGGAAGGCTGAGTCAACCTTGAGCCTGGTGAGATTTGATCCGCTGATCTACTGAACTAGCAGTCAGCTGAAGTAGCTGCAGTACTGCACTCTAACCACTGCGCCACCTCGGAATTGTCAGGATATAGTTAGTCCTTGATTTACGACCGTTCATTTAGTGACTGTTCGAAATTACAATGGAAAAAAAGTGATTCAGAGCTGGTTTTCACCGTTACGACCGTGGCAACATCTCCGTGTGGTCAAAATTCGGACGCTTGGAAACTGACCCCTTATTTATGACGGGGTCACCTAAAACCCCTTTGGCGACCTCCTGACAAGCAGAGTCAAGAGGGAAGCCAGATACACTTAACAATTTGTGTTACTAATTTAATTAACTGGGGTGATTTGCTTAACAAGTGTGGCAAGGAAGGTCGTAAAATGGGACAAAGCTCACTTAACAACGGCCTCGCTTAGCAACTTAATTTGGGGCTCCGTTGTGGTTGTAAGTCAAGGATCTCCCTGTATTCTATTTACGGAGCCTTGCACACCGGGTCACTTGTGGCTTTCAAGGGGAGATTGGAACTGCCATTTGTCAGGGATGATGTAGGGTCTCCTGCTTGTGTGGGGGGTTGGACTAGATGACCTCTTACATTAAGGTCCCTTTCAACTCTGTTAATCTCTCTCTCTGTCTCTCTCTCTCTCTCTCTCTCAGCAAAGTTGTGCTTCTACAAGAAAATCGCTAAAGATTCACTTTACAACCTAGTTCCTGATTTAACAAGTGCAGTGATTCACTTTAACAACCATGGCAAGAAAGGTCGTAAAATGGAACAAAGCTCACTTAACAACGGTCTCGCTTAGCAACATAAACTTGGGGCTCCATTGTGGTCGTAAGTCAAGGAACCCTGTGTTCTATTTATTGAGCCTTTGCAGCCGGGTCTCTAGCTCAGCCAAAGTTGTGCTAAAGATTCACTTTACAACCTTGCTCCTCATTCAACGACTTCCGTGATTCGCGGTGGCAAGGAAGGTCTATAGGTCTCATCCAAAGTTGTGGTTATATGCAGTGGTGGGATTCAAATAATTTAACAACCGGTTCTCTGCCCTAATGACCCTCTGGGTAGACGTGGCTCGGTGGTCATGTGACCGTGTTGGCGTGGCCAACTCAACGTCACTCACTGTTACAATGTAATAAGGGTTAACCAGAGAGGCAGTTTCTGTAAGCAGGGCAATAAAGCTTAGGCTAGAGACACCACCAGAATGTTTCCTTCCTGCCTTCCTTACAGGATTAGCCCTGTAAAGTGGAAAAAAACAAAATAAGATTTCTTCCAACAACCGGTTCTCCGAACTGCGTAGAAAGTTAACAACCGGTTCTCCCGAATCGGTGCGAACTGGCTGAATCCCACCACTGGTTATATGACAAAATTGCTTCTTGGCCCATTCCCTGGTTTATTTTTGTATAAAACTAATCGCACTGGGTTTTCTGCAGAAATGTTTAAGGCACATTCCCAGCCTGGGAAAGTTTTCTGCTAATGGCCGCTTAAAATTTTGGCTGAATTTTGGCTCCGTGGCAGACGGCCAAGAATGCTACCCGATATGCGGAAAGCATTGTGGGGTTTTAAATAAAGCTGCCACTCTACCCTAATCCTTTATAAAAGGTGATCGCATTCTTTATTTTTAAATTTCCCATTACATCATTCCTGGAATTGAATCCACTTTTGCTGAGGGGCGGAGAGAGCCAAAAACATTTAATTTTATTTCCGCGTGGGCGTCAGCGGAGCAAAATCTGGGATTTTCCCGTGCTTTTCTTCGCCTGCAAAAAAAATCTCCTCTTCCCAAAGGGAATTTTAAAACAGCGACGAAAAACGAAGCAAGGAGCATCCCGCCACAATTCCTACTGTGCTTGTACACGCGGTCCTCAGCTTACGACAGTTTCACTTAGTGACCGTTCAAAGTTATAACCGCACTTTAAAAAGAGGACTTAGGACTGTTCTTCACTCTTACGACCATTACGCGTGATCAAAATTCAGACGCTTGACAGCTGATTCGTATTTATGACGGTGCTGGGATCAAGTGATCTTCTGATCAGCAAAGTCAATGGGCAAGGAAGATTTATTTAACAACCGTGTTTCTAACTTAACTGTTACACTTAACAACCGTGGCAGGAAAGGATGTAAAATGGGGCAAAACTCACTTAAAGCCTGTCTCGCTTAGCAACAGAAATTTGGAGCTCCGTTGTGGTCGTATGTTGAGGACCGCCCGTAATTAGAGCAGTCCTTGAAAATTCTGGGAATTGAAGTCAACAAGTCTTAAAGTGGGACAACCCTGGTTTACACCAAAGACATCTTGCACAGTTGCACACCCTGCTAGTTTACAACTTCTACCAGACACAAAAACTTCCAGCCTCCCTTCGTACCCACCCTGAATTAAAGAAACAGAAAAAAATATTTCTTAAATTTATACATCAACCGTCTCACTATTGGGAGAGATTCTGGATTTCTGGGAGAAAAGTCAGGGCTCCTGAAACGGGCTAAGCCAGAAAATCCAGCCCCCAGGAGCAGACCAGGCTACCCATTATCCAGTGTCCGCTCCCCCCTCCAAGAACCGACCCCCAGCAGAAAGAGGGGCAAGGGAGCCAGGGTTAAAAGATGCTTTAAGAGGGGTGGACTTCCAATCCCAGAATTCCCCAGCCAGTAATGCTTTAAGAGGGATGGACTTCCACTCCCAGAATTCCCCATCCTGCATGTTTTAAAATGCATGGACTTCCACTCCCAGAATTCCCCATCCTGCATATTTTAAAATGCATGGACTTCCACTCCCAGAATCCCCCAGCCAGCATGCTTTATGAGAGGTGGACTTCAACTCCCAGAATTCCTTTTGCAAGCATCTTCCCCACCTGGAGCTGAGCCCCCCCCCTCCCCATCCCCATAGACGAAATGGAAGGAAAAGGATGCTACCGAGCCTGGGAGCCCCCAAATTCCACCCCTACGACTTGGGGGAGGGGGCAATGCTCGGTCCGGCTGCAAAATCCCAGTGAACTAAACCAGGGAGCCCCCCCCCTCCTCAAATCACCCGCCGTTTTCAAACAAAGCAGCTTCTTGCATTGCTTGGACCGCTGCCAAGACACCCCCCCCACTCCCCAATATCATCATCACGGTTATGGGTCCCCAACCTTGAAGGAGACAAGGGGGACAGGAATTCCGCCCCCTCCCCAATTCATCAACAAGACCCCAAACGGAGCAAGAGAAAGGAACAAACAGGAGAGGGACACACCCCCTTTTTCTCCATCCAGGCATTGTCAAGGGCTGGCTTGAATGATGTAACCGCTGGGGAAGGAGACCCTCGGACCCCTCCCCGATTTACCAACCACTGGCCGAGCCCCCCCAACCTCTTCAAACCCCACTACCACCGCCTCCAGGAGCCCCCAAATCCTGTTTAGGAACGCCCCATGACGAGACCACCCCAATTTGAAATTTGGAGGAACAAAGAAAACCGCCAAGTTGGAAATCCAGGTGAGCAGGAGAAAAGAAAGAAGCCCCTTCCTCATTTTTTTTCTCCCCCCCCCCCGTCCCTTTGATATTGCAAAGACAAAGCCTCCTTCCGCCACCCCATGCCCGCTCGGGGAGTTTTGGGGAAGGGGTCAAAAACAACCAGCAGCCTTGGCAAGCCAAGCCCCCTTGAGAAGGGATGTCCTCCTGCTAAGGAGACCCCCTCCCTCCCTCCCTGTCCAGCCCAACAGCAGCTCTTAGGGGAGAAGGAGAGGTATGGGGGGGGAGATAGGGGAAGGGGTCACCGTCAGAAGCCCCCCTACCCACCGTAGGTGCAGTTACAGCAAAAGCGGACGATGAGAAGAATCTCCATGGCACCATGGCGATATCGGGGGTCCGTTGGCTTCAGAGGTGGGAGAGCGAGAGCGAGAGAAAGAGGAAGGGAAGGGAGAGGAGGAGTGAGGGGCTGCCTGACGCCGCCAGCATGCCAAACAGGGAAGCCCCCTCCTCTTTTTCTCTCTCTCTCTCTCTCTCTCTCTTTCTCTTTTCATGGACACTAGTAAAGGGATGCTTGTGCAACCAGCAATCTCGTTCATTTCGGGCACCCCAAAAGACCAGGCAGACAAAGGATGGAGAGACGACCCCCCCGACACCCCAAAATACAACCCTTTCCCCACCTCCCACCCCCCCACCCCCCAAAGAGGACATCAGAAGCTGTTTACCTTCCATGGTGACAAAACTGTGAGTTCCTTTGACTTTCAGCTCCTGTAAAAAGGAAAAAGTCAGCTGAGGCCAGCATGGCAATGGGGGGACCCCCAAAAGGAAGCCCCCCCCATGACAGAAGACAAAGGGGGGTTGCCCCAAACGGGGGGGGACATTGAGGGAGCCAGCCCCAACTGGGGGATCGAGGCGGTTTTTCCTGGCTTGGTCCTTTTCTCATAATTTTCCAAAGAGAAAGAGAGAGAGAGCAAGTCTAAGGCAGAGGGGGAGCTGAGGGTGGTCTCTCAAAGGAGGAAGGGTCTCTCGGAGGGGGTGCAAAAGGGACTTGCACAGGAAACACCAACAGCTGCAGCGGAGACCAAAGCCAGATTCTGGACACACATGTAAACATGCACACAAACGCACCAGGGTAAGGGAAGGGAGGATATTGAGACAAAGGATCCGGAAGGAAGAATAGGAATAAAAGAGGAAGGAAGGAAGGAAGGAAGAAAGGAAGGAAGGAAGGAAGGAAGGAAGGAAAGAAGGAAGGAAGGAAGGAAGGAGACTGTGTGGGCTCCTTAGTGTTCTCTGAGCTTATTTTCTTGCAGACGTCTCATGACCCAACTACTTAACGTTACTAAGGAAGGAAGGAAGGAAGGAAGGAAGGAAGGAGGGAGGGAGGGAGGGAGGGAGGAAGGAAGGAAGGAAGGAAGGAAGGAAGGAAGGAAGGAAGGAAGGAAGGAAGGAAGGAAGGAAGGAAGGAAGGAGACTGTGTGGGCTCCTTAGTGTTCTCTGAGCTTATTTTCTTGCAGACGTCTCATGACCCAACTAGTTAACGTTACCAGGGAAGGAAGGAAGGAAGGAAGGAAGGAAGGAGGGAGGGAGGGAGGGAGGGAGGGAGGAAGGAAAGAAGGAAGGAAGGAAGGAAGGAAGGAAGGAAGGAAGGAAGGAAGGAAGGAAGGAAGGAAGGAAGGAGGAAGGAGGGCTCCTCAGTGTTCTCTGAGCTTATTTTCTTGCAGACGTCTCATGACCCAACTAGTTAACGTTACCAGGGAAGCAAGGAAGGAAGGAAGGAAGGAAGGAAGGAAGGAAGGAAGGAAGGAAGGAAGGAAGGAGGAAGGAGGGCTCCTCAGTGTTCTCTGAGCTTATTTTCTTGCAGACGTCTCATGACCCAACTAGTTAACGTTACCAGGGAAGGAAGGAAGGAAGGAAGGAAGGAAGGAAGGAAGGAAGGAGGAAGGAGGGCTCCTCAGTGTTCTCTGAGCTTATTTTCTTGCAGACGTCTCATGACCCATCTAGGTAACATCATCAAAGCTAAAAGGAAAAGGAGGTAGCAGGATGGAGGAGGGGGGAAGTTGGGGTCTTTGGTTCTCTCTGAGTTTGCTTGTTTTCTTGCAGATGTCTCATGACCCATCTAGGTAACGTCATCAGTGCTAGTAAGCACTCACTAGCACTGATGATGTTACTTAGTTGGGTCATGAGACGTCTGTAAGAAAACCAGCAAGCTCAGAGAGCAACAAAGACCCCTCAAAAGTGGATTTGAGATTATGGTCTTTGCCGGAGGTTTTTCAGAAGAGACTGGTCAGCCATTGGTCTGGAATAGTACAGGTAGTCCTCGATTTATGGCCACAATTGAGCCCAAAGGTGCTGTTGCTACGCGAGGTAGTTGTTAAATGAGTTTTGCCCCATTTTATGACCCCACGGTTGCTAAGTGAATCCCTGCAGTTATAAAGTGAGTCACACAGTTATTAAGTGAATCTGGCTTCCCCATTGACTTCGCTGGTCAGAAGGTCGCAAAATGGGACTGCGTGACCCTGGCCGACTGCGACCGTCATAAATATGAGTCAGTTACCAAGCGGCTGAATTTTGATCATGTGACCACGACGATGGTCATAAGTGTGAGGACTGGCCATAAGTCACTTTTTTCAGCGCCGTTGTAGCTTCAAACAGTCACTAAATGAACAGCCGTAAATTGAGGACTATCTATATTCTGTCATTCTATGTTCTCCTCCTATTTAGGCAACACACCACAACTTTGCCTCCATCTGCCTAGAAAATTCATAAATAAATACAAAAATCTTATTTTGCTGATGTATTTCCTAGTACAGCTAGTCCTCGGTTTACAGCCATTCATTTAGTGACCGTTTGAAACTGAAACGGCACTGAAAAAAGTGACTTAGAACCAGTCCTCACACATACGACCGTTGCAGCATTCCCCCAGGTTGCAGGATCCCGGAGTGGAGGTAGCTCGATTCGCTTAACGACCGCATAATTCGCTTCAGAATTGCAGCGACTTGCTTAACAACCGTGGTTAAAAATATGGGCGCTTGGCAAGCGGCATGAATTTACGACGGTGGCAGGATCCCCGGAACACGTGACCAATATTTGCGGCCTTCCCAGACAGCTTCTGACAAGTAAAGTCGATGAGGGAAAGCAGATTCGCTTAGCGACCAGGACAAAGAAGGTCATAAAATCGGGGACGACTCACTTAACATCCAGATCGCTTAGTGATGGAAATTCCAGTCCCAACTGTGGTCATAATTTGAGGACTACCTGTATCTTTGGCTCGTATTAACCTAGAAAGCGCCGCTTATATCCACAACAACAACAAAATTTCCCTCAGACACAATTTCATTACTTTGTGCTACGTTTGTGCTTTTAATCGGGTGAAATTCGGGAAAACGGAGCCGTCACTCATATAATTTGGGCTTGTCCTATCCTTGTTCAGGTTGAAATACACCGAAATTGTCATCGTCAATTCCTTAGATTTTTCAAATAAAAAAGGACCGTGCTTTTTACACAATCGATATCAAACAAAATATTCTGTGACGTTGAAGAATCATATTGGATAATATCCGTTCTGTGAATCTTTTTTTAATAAGGGACGAGGACTCTGAAGCAAATCTGTTCTACAGGTAGTCCTCGGCTTACAACAGTTCATTTAGTGACCGTTCAAAGTGACAACATCACTGAAAAAAGTGACTTAGGACCCTTTTTCACACTTACGACGGTGGGAGCATCCCCGTTGGTCAAGTGATCAAATTTCAGATGTTTGGCAACTGATTCATATTTATGACGGTCGCAGTGTCCCAAGGTCACGTGATTCTCTTTTGTGACCTTCTGACAAGCAAAGTCAAGGGGGAAAAAGCAGTTTCACTTAACGACCGTCTCACAAATTTACCAACTGCAGTGATTCACTTAACAACAGTGGCAAGAAAGGTCATAAAATGGAGCAAAACTTCACTTAAGAAATGTTTCACTTAGCAACACACATTCTGGGCACTATTGGGGTAGTAAGTTGAGGACTACATGTACTAGGAATGCCTAACCTTGGCAACTTCAAGACCTGTGGACTTCAACTCCCAGAATTCCTCAGCCAACCATGTACGGACTTCAACTCCCAGAATTCCCCAGCCAACCATACATGGCCAGGGAATTCTGGGAGTTGAAGTCAATACGACTTAACATCAACGATGCTCCCATTACCAATTTTTAATGCCTTTATTTTCTGTTTTTTAATTTTAAAAGTTTGTACCACATTGTTATTACTGATATCTTTAATAAACAACATTTTTTTTAAAAAAAAAGAAAGATTAATCTCTTGTTACCGACTCAGTCTCACAAGCTGGCTGCAGGTAGTCCTCGACTTATGACCGCAATGGAGCCCAACATTTCCGTTGCTAAGCAAGACCGTTGTTAAGTGAGCCTTTCCCCATTTCACGACCTTTCCTGCCACCGTTAAGCGAATCACTGCAACTGTTAAGTTATTAACAGTTATTAAGTTAGCTGAGCACATTGTAAGCCGCCCTGAGTCTTCGGAGAAGGGCGGCATATAAATCAAATTAAAAAAAAAAAAAATTAAGATGGCCGTTAAGCGAATCCCTTGACTTTGCTTGTCAGAAGGTCGCAAAAGGGGATCCCATGACCCCGGGACACTGCGACTGTCATAACTATGAGTCAGTTGTCAAGCCTTCTTTTGCTCATGTGATCATGAGGATGCTGCAACGGTCGTTAAGTGTGAAAAGCGGTCATAAGTCACTCTTTTCAGTGCCGTTGTAACTTCAAATGGTCACTGTTGTAAGTTGAGGACTACCTGTATTATGAAATTTCACAGGATTTAACAATCTTCTCTGAAACTCACCTCTGATATTTTCTGGAACTGGCTGTTACCCTGGCTGCATTTTTCGGCGGTCTCCAGTGCAATTTTATAGTTGTCCACAAAAGCCTTATAGACCCCCAGTTGTGTAGCCTGTGGCAGAGAGAAATATTAATTAATATTAATATTAATATTAATTTTGTAGGAAAACTGTTGGAATACATGTTAGCATGCATTTTGTATTGCAAGAACTATATGATTATTCAGCCAGTAGATGGCAGTGTTTCGTGTGCATCTATGGTTATAATCTATGGTTTCTCTATGTTCTAAGTAGAGTTTCCTGTTACAGTAAAAACAGTTAAGCAGTAAAGCACATGGTGACTGTACTCTTTGTTCTGTGGTGCTATATATAAACAGAATTTCTAATAAAAACCATTTTGAAATCAACAGGAATGAAGGCATTCACGTGCCAGTTTGCAAAACCAAAGCCATCACAAATTCACTCATAAGTAGTCCTCGATTTACAACAGTTCATTTTAGTGACCGTTGAAAGAACGGCACTGAAAAATGTGACTTATAACCGCATTTTCACAGTTAATACCTTTGCAGCATCTCCACGATCATGCATTTGTCAAATTATGACCACATGATTCTGGAGATGCTGCGATGGTTATAAATTTGAGGACCGGTCATAAGTCAGTTTTTTCAGTGCTGTTGTAACTTCAAACGGTCACTAAACAAGTAGTTGTAAATCGAGGTCTATCCGTAAAGCAAATCCACAAGAAAATTCCATGGGGAAGCCAGATTCTCTTAAAGAACCATTATGAACTTAACAACTGCGGTGCTTCACTTAACAACGAGAGCGAGAAAGGTTGCAAAATGGGGCAAAACTCAGCAGCTTGTCTGCTTAAGCAATGGAAATTTTGGTTTTCAATTTGGGCGTAAGTCGAGGCCTATCTGAAGACAAAAACTGATTTTATTCCTCTTGTATAATTTTAACTGCTATTTAATTCTTACTTGTTCACATTTTTATTGTGGTTAGATGTGTCCCAGCAGGGAAGCATTATAAATAATTTTTTTGTTTATTTCTCCATCTGTCTCCCTTGTAAGGGTGTTTTCGAGCCAAATATTCCACTTTTTCTGTCTCCTTCTTAAGGGTGGAACTCAGCTCTTGCTTCTAAAAAATCTCCATTTTGTCAAAAACATCTCCAACATTTCAGGAAGCCATGATAGGCAAGACAAAGTTCAGGTAGTCCTCAATTTACAAGGGTTCATTTAGTGATGGTCATAAGTGTGAAACTTGGTCATAATCCCAATTTTTTTTCAGGGCCGTTGTAACTTTGAACAGTCATTAAATGAACCTGTTATAAATCGAGGACTACCTGTCAATGCCAGGTTTCAGCAAAAACAATTTCATAAATTGCATCACGTGACTGCCATTATGGCGGTTGTTCAGCAAACATGGTCATTAAGCGAAACCAATGTTCTGCTATGGGGCATTTTGGGTGAATATAGGAATAAATGCTGCAAAAAACGTCATAAATTGTGGTTATGTGGCTACTGGACACTACAAACAGCCACAAATGCACACCGGTTGTTAAGCGCACAAAATGAGATCACATGACTTAAAATCCAACTCGTAAATACAGGTAGTCCTTGACTTACGACGATTCGTTTAGTGACTGTCCAAAGTTATGATGGCATTTAAAAAAGTGACTTAGGACCGTTTTTCACACTTATGACCCTTGCAGCATCCCCATGGTCACCTGATCAAAACTGAGATGCTTGGCAGCGGACTCATATTTACAACGGTTGCAGGATCGAACAGTCACTAAATGAACTGTTTGTTGTTTGTCTGTACAGGTAGTCTCTACTTACAACAGTTTGTTTAGTGACCATTCAAAGTTACAACGGCACTGGACATTGTGACTTTTACGGCCGTTTTTCACAGTTACGACCTTTCCAGCAAAGTTCAGCCGCTTGGGAAGTGTCTCATATTTATGACGGTCTCAGTGTCCCTGAGATCACGCGATCCCCTTTTGCGACCTTCGACAAGCAAAGTCAACGGGGAAGCCAGATTCGACCCTGTGACTAACTTATCTTAACGCTTAACGACCATGACAAGAAAGGTCGTAAAATAGAGTAAAACTCACTTAACAAATGTCTCACTTAACAACAAAAAAATTTTGTGCTCAATTGTGGTCGTAAGTCGAGGACTATTTGTATATCCTTTCAAAACCAGAATAAGGAGATTTGCATTCACATTTTCCTAACACAAACATGAGAATTTACGGTTTATGAAAAACTCTGCAGATTCTCCCCCAGACAGTTAATTCTGTACGGTATCAAGCGGCTGACTTTTACAGCATAAATTTATTTCATACTAGAGATCCTTTTTATTTCTGCCAGCAAAGCATTTTTAAAAATATTAGCTTTTTCCTCCAGAAGTTCCCCTCAGAAATTCCCTTTTTAAAACAAAAGGCTAATGTATTTTAATGGTTGCTTTGAGACAATTGAGTTCTGTGTATTTTTTAAAAATTTCACTGAAAAGCTAAGTTTCTGAGGCAAAACGCTTTGGAAATCTTACTTTTAAAAAACCAGGCGGAAATATTTAAGATTGTAGAGTAGACTAAAATCCCTACTGAAACAAAGGAACAGAAAATCCAGATTAAACATTCAGATCAAGGAAGATCTTACTTAGATCATGTTTTTCAACCTTGGTCATTTTAAGATGGATGGACTTCAACTCCCAGAATTCCCCAGCCAAGTTGGCTGGGGAATTCTGGGAGTTGAAGTCCACCCATCTTAAAGCATGCTGGCTGGGGAATTCTGGGAGTGGAAGTCCACCCATTTTAAAATGGGCAAGGTTGAGAAACACTGGCCTAAAGTAAATTGATGGTTGATGCATCATTTAGAATAGAATAGAATAACAGAGTTGGAAGGGACCTTGGAGGTCTTCTAGTCCAACCCCCTGCCCAGGCAGGAAACCCTAAACCACTTCAGACCAATGGTTATCCAACATCTTCTTAAAAACTTCCAGTGTTGGAGCATTCACAACTTCTAGTGGCAAGCTGTTCCACTGGCTAATTGTTCTCACTGTCAGGGAATTTCTCCTTAGTTCCAAGTTGCTTCTCTCCTTGATGAGTTTCCACCCGTTGCTTCTTCTCCTGCCCTCAGATAGTCCACCATGGGACAATTTTCAAAGCATATTCAAAGATTATAGAGACAAACCAGGATAGTCGGTGTTTTTTAATCTAAGTTTAAAAATTCTCTCTGATTCTCTTGGGAAACAAAATATGGGAATCCTATCAATTATGTTTTTTTATTTCGGTGGGATAACGGTGGTGTCTCCAGCGACACCCCCAAAAATGCCAAGAATACTTAATCTGCGATTCCCTATATATATAGCAAGTCCTCGACATACAACCATTCATTTAATGACCGATGTCACAACACCCAAAAAGTGACTTAGGACCGGTCCTTGCACTTACGACCGTTGCAGAATTCCCCACGGCCACGTGTTGAAAATGCAGGCGCTTGACAACTGACTCACACTTACGGCGGCTGCAATGTTGGCGAGCCAAGTCAACGGGGGAAGCCAGATTCGCTTAACAACCGTGTGACTAATTTATCAACTTCAGTGACTCACTTAACAACTGCCGCAGGACACGTCGTAAAATGGGACCGAATTTGCTTCACAACTGATCAGAAAGTATGGGATCCGTTGCGGTCGTAAGTCAAGGACTACCCCCGTATTGCATTAAGCTGCAAATGATGGCCAAGGTGCCATTTGAACTGAGATCAAACTCAACCCTGGGAGGTGGGGGCGCAGAACTTGCTGGGTTTTGGACCCCCCCCCCCTGCACCCCGGAGTCAGTGATGGAATTCAAATAATTTAACAACTGGTTCTCTGCTCTAATGACCGGCTGGGTGGGCGTGGCCATGGTGGGCATGGCCGGGGGTGTGACAGGCAGCACTCGGCCTCCTGCACCCTCCTGGGAACAAAAACGGGCCGTGGGGGGGCGCTGCCCCCCCCACACCCCATTTTGGACCTAGTAGGCCTCCCTGCAACCTCCTGGAAGCAAAAATGGGCTGCGGGGGGCCACACCGCACACCCCCCACGCCCTGTTTTGGGCCTAGTAGGCCTCCGTGCACTTACCTGAGAGCCAAAATGCGGTGAGTGTGGTGGGGCAGGGCGGGGCAGGGCCAGCCAGCAATTTAACAAACAGTTCTCCTGAACCGACCCGAACCGGCTGAATCCAGTGGTGAGATTCAACCAGTTCGCACCATTTCGGGAAAACCGGTTGTTAATTTTCTTTGGCAAACTGGTTGTTGGAAGAAATCATTAGGGCAGAGAACCGATTGTTAAATTACTTGAATCCCACCACTGGCTAAATCCCACCACTGCCCGGAGTGCCAAGGGCAGTGATGGGATTCAGCCGGTTCGCACCACTTCGGGAGAACCGGTTGTTAACTTTCTGAGCAGTTTGGTGAACTGGTTGTTGGAAGAAATCATTAGGGCAGAGAACCGGTTGTTAAATTACTTGAATCCCACCACTGGCCAGGGGGATCCCTAAGATTGCCAAAACGGATGCAGTGGATTTAAGAACCGGCGGCCACTGGACTTACCAGCTTCTGGAAAAGATGTCCCAGGACGACCTCGCTGTCCCAATTCTGCAGATGTGGCCAGAGGTTGTCGTACATTTCCTTGTGGATCTCGTAGAGATCTTGGATCTTGTAGAAGATGGTTTCGATCTGCTGGATGCTGAGGACGGGCTGGGAGGTGGTGGCCGTGGCTCTCAGTGGCTTCATCGGCTTGCGGGGGAGGGGGAGGAAGAGCCATCAAACGGGGGAAGAACCCCTCGGACACCCTCTCCCCCCACCCCACCCCACCCCCAGGCACACCAAGAGTCTGTCTTGTTTGATGGACCCATTTCTTGAGATTTCGACCCTATAGCTTTTCTCACGTTTCTCCAAACGTGGCCCCTTTAAGAGTGGTGGACTTCAACTCCCAGAATTCCTCAGCCAGCTGTGCTGAGTTAAGGGAGTTAAAAGTCTTAAAGGGGCCACGTTTTCAGACCCCTGTTTTGATCCCCACACAACCACCCTGTGAGGCAGGCTGGGTGGGGAGAGAGAGAGAAAGCGAACGAGAGAGAGAGAGAGAGAGAGAACCTGGCCTGCAATCAGGGCGTTTCGAGGCCAAGGGGGAGATTTGAACCCAGAACTTTCCAGATATAATATATACACCCTTCACCGCTATGTCACTCATTGCCACACACCATCTTTGGCAATGGAGGTGGGGGGAGACAACAATTCCCATCACACACACACACACCGCCATTACAGAGATGCTGGTTGCAGATGGAAGCTGTAGTCCTGTGCTTCTCAAGCTCTGCAGTTTTAAAATGGATTCCCAGAATTCCCCAGCAAAAAGCGGGCAGGTATGAGGAATACTGTTGCGAATATATCCAAACACACTTTCCTCCTCCTATTTTCCCCACAACAACCCTGTGAGGTCGGCTGCGCTGAGTTGGCTTTCATGCCTAAAGCCAGTCTAGAACTCACCGTCTCCTGGTGATTGCCTCAAAGCCTCCTAATTAACTTTTATCCCTAAGACAGGGCTAGAACTCACTGTCGCCTGGTGATTGGCCCAAAGTCACCCAGCCGGCTGTCATTGCTAAGGCAGGACTAGAACTCACTGTCACCTGGTGACTGGCCCAAAATCACCCAGCCAGCTTTCATGCCTAAATTGGGACTAGAACTCACTGTCGCCTGGTGATTGGCCCAAAATCACCCAACCAGCTTTCATGCCTAAAACCAGATTAGAACTCACCGTCTCCTGGTGATTGGCCCAAAATCACCCAGCCAGCTTTCATGCCTAAATTGGGACTAGAACTCACTGTCGCCTGGTGATTGGCCCAAAGTCACCCAGCCAGCTTTCATGCCTAAACTGGGACTAGAACTCACTGTCGCCTGATGATTGGCGCAAAGACACCCAGCCGGCTGTCATTGCTAAGGCAGGACTAGAACTCACTGTCGCCTGGTGATTGGCCCAAAATCACCCAGCCAGCTTTCATGCCTAAACTTGGACTAGAACTCACTGTCACCTGGTGATTGCCTCAAAGCCTCCTAATTAACTTTTATCCCTAAGACAGGGCTAGAACTCACCATCTCCTGGTTTCTAGCCTGATGCCTTAACCACGAAACCACACTGGCTCTCAAACTGGTGGATGCCCACTAATTCAAACATGCAACCCTCAGGAATGTCTTACCACCCCTGGAATTGGAAAAACCCGCTGCAAACACAAATAAATTTTGGAAACTACCTAGTCATTTCTTCTGAGAAACGTGTGTCAGAAGAGCCCGGAAAATTCTAGAAAATTCCCCCTCTACCTGGAACTAAGAGCGATCGTAGTTTCTCCCCCCCCCCCAAGAAACCCATCCAAATGCAGCAGAAGGACGCTGTGGTTAGCATTTTGGAAAAATGGGACCTACGGAACTCCCTGCTACAAGATCTTTCTTTGGTCTCTCTCTCTCTCTCTCACTCTTGGAGACAAAAGTCGCCTCACTGATCCGGCAGCTGCGTCCTAGAGACTCAAAGGGGCCCCTCTTCAGCAAGGGCCCAATTTTAGGGAACAAACTCTGAGCACTTCGCATGACTTCCATGAAACCCTTCAAAGTCCAACAGGCCAGTCAGGAGTGGCGAAACTGGCGGCGGTTCCCACGACTGCCAAAATGACCGACATTTCATGCCTTTTACAGCTGCGGCCTCCTCGTCCTTCTGCTTCCTCCTGGCTTCTCTTCCTTCCCTCCCGCCAAAAGTAAAACGACATTCTGCACTTCTCCAACTTCCATAGTAGTTGAGTAACAAAAGTAAAAAATGAATAAAGTTAAATTAAATTAAAACTAAAATTAAATAAAATTAAAACTAAACTAATAAAATAAAACAAATAATAAAATAAGATAAGTAAATAAAATAATAAAATAAAATAATAAAGTAAATAAAATAAAATACCGGTAATAGCTAAAGTAAAATAAAATAAAATAGTGAAGTAAAATAATGAAATAAAATGAAGTGAAAGTAAATAAAATAATAAAATAAAATAATAAAGTAAATAAAATAAAATACCAGTAATAATTAAAATAAAATAAAATAAGTGAAGTAAAATAATAAAATGAAGTGAAGTGAAAGTAAATAAAATAATAAAATAAAATAAAATAATAAAGTAAATAAAATAAAATACCAGTAATAACTAAAGTAAAATAAAATAAAATAAAATAAGTGAAGTAAAATAATAAAATAAAGTGAAGTGAAAGTAAATAATAAAATAAAATAATAAAGTAAATAAAATAAAATACCGGTAATAACTAAAGTAAAATAAAATAAAATAAAAAAATAGTGAAGTAAAACAATAAAACAGAAATGAAAGTAAATAAAATAATAAAATAAAATAATAAAGTAAATAAAATAAAATACCAGTAATAACTAAAGTAAAATAAAATAAAATAAAAAAATAGTGAAGTAAAACAATAAAATAATAAATAAAATGAAATAGAAGAAAATAATAAAACAAGAAATAAAGTAAACTAAACTAGAATAAAGTAAAATAATAAACTAAACTAATAAAATAAGATAAAGTAAACTAAAATGAAATAATAAAATAAAACAATAAAGTAAGCTAAAATAGAATCAATAAAGTAAACAAAACAAAACATAATTACAATAATAAAGTAAAATAAAGTAATAAGATAAAATAAAATAAAATAATGAAAATAAAATAATAAAACAAAACAACCCAAACCAAAAATAACAGAAAACCCAAAAACAATGCAAAAAGAAAACAAAACAACACAACATAAAACAGAACAGAACAAGGCCCGGTCAGTTTCTCTGCCCCTCTAATCCTCACTCACTCACCAACAACAGCGCCTCCAGCTGGTTGATGTACATTTCTTCGCTGGCCAGGAAGTCCTTTAGCACCAACTTCCGCATCTCCACGCCTTTCCCGGCATCCGGTTCGTCCTGCAGACGGGAGAGTTAGGGCAAAGTTAAAAGGGTCCCGGGCCCCTCGGGGAGATCCTCGACTTGCGACCACAATTAAGCCCCTAATTCCCCCTTGCTAAGCGAGACGGTTGTAAAGTGAGTTTTGCCCCATTTTACGATTTGTTTGTTCTTTGTTCAATGAAACGCTGCAGATAGTAAATAACGTCCTTAAGTGAATCTGGCTCCCTCCCCCCAATTGACTTTGCTTGTCAGAAGGTCGTAAAAACGGGGACCGTCCCAGTGTGGTTCAATGGCGGTTGTAAGTTGAGGAACTGCCTGTATTTACGTTCCACGTCTTTTTGCTCTTGCAAACAATTCGTCTCTTGTTTAAACTTCTCGCCTCCTTTTTCGTCAACGTTTCAGCATTTCAATTTCAATCAGAATACAGCTGGAAAGGGATCCTGGAGATCTTCTAGTCCAGCCCCCTTCTCAAGCAGGAGATCCTAGAGCAGGGATGTCAAACTGGATTTCATTGAGGGCCGCATCAGGGATTTGATGGGCCTCGGAGGGACGGGGTGGGGTGTGTGGGGGGTTGGCCGGGAGTGTGACCGGGGGCATAGCCATGGTGGGCGTGACAAGGGATTTGTGTTGGGGGCACCTGTAGTGGCCAAGTGCTAAGGCTGGACTTCTCTGAGACCCTTCCTCACTCTCATTATAATCTCCTTCCTTCCTTCCTTCCTTCCTTCCTTCCTTTCCTTTCCTTCCTTTCATTTCCTTCCTTTCATCCTTTCCTTCCTTCCTTCCTTTCCTTCCTTTCCTTTCCTTCCTTTCCTACCTTCCTTCCCTTTCCTTCCTTCCTTCTTTTCGCCCTTTCCTTCCTTCCTTTCCTTCCTTTCCTACCTTCCTTCCTTTCCTTCCTTTCGTCCTTTCCTTCCTTCCTTCCCTTCCTTCCTTCTCTTCCTTCTTTCCTTCCTTCCTTCCTTCCAATTCCTTCCTTTCCTTTCCTTCCTTCCTTCCCTTCCTTCCTTTTGTCCTTTCCTTCCTTCCTTTCCTTCCTTCCTTCCGTCCTTTCCTTCCTTCCTTCCCTTCCTTCCTTCCCTTCCTTCTTTCCTTCCTTCCTTCCCTTTCCTTCCTTTCCTTTCCTTCCTTTCCTTCCTTCCCTTCCTTCCTTTTGTCCTTTCCTTCCTTTCCTTCCTTCCTTCCTTTCATCCTTTCCTTCCTTTCATTTCCTTCCTTTCATCCTTTCCTTCCTTCCTTCCTTCCTTCCTTCCTTTCCTTTCCTTCCTTTCATCCTTTCCTTCCTTTCCTACCTTCCTTCCTTTCCTTCCTTTCATCCTTTCCTTCCTTCCTTTCCTTCCTTTCCTACCTTCCTTCCTTTCCTTCCTTTCCTTCCTTCCTTCCCTTCCTTCCTTCTTCATGCTCCTTTCTTCTTCCTTCCCCTCTTTTCCCTTCCTTGCTCTCTTCCCTTCTTTTTCTTTCTCTTTCCTCTTTCCCTTTCTCCTTTCCTCTCCCTTCTTGGATGCTCAAATTGAAAAGGAGAAACTTTTCTCCTTTTCTTTTGCTTTTAGTTTGTTTTGCTAGCCCCCTGCCACCGAAAATGGAGCCTGGGGGGCTGCCCCCTACGCCCCCCAAGCTCCGTTTTCACTGGCAGAGGCCCCGCAGGTCTGCCCCACTGGCCAGATCTAAGCACCCTATGAGCCAGATTCAGCCCGCAGTCTTTAAGTTTGACACCCCTGTCCTAGAGGGTGGTCTGTTTGAGCAGGGGGTTGGACTAGAAGACCTCCCAGGTCCCTTCCAACTTTGTAATTCTGTAATTCTGTTTAGAACGATGGACAGGAAAATGTGGGGAGCAGTCCGGAAATGCCCCATTGCATCTCAGTAAACTAACTTCACTTTTTCTAAGCATGTCTCAAGGCGGTGAATGACCTCACAACTGCCCCTGCGAGGTAGGCCAGGCTAAAAGGTAAGTGGCCTTAGATCAGCGAGACAGGTCATCCTCGATTAACAATGGTTCGTTTAGTTCAAAGTTACAGCGGCACTGAAAATGGACTTACGACCGTTTTTCACACTTACGACCGTTGCAGCATCCCCACACGGTCGTGTGATCAAAATCTGGACGCTTGGCCATTTATGACTCGTATTTATGACCGTCCCGCGATCCCCTTTTGCGACCTTCTCACAAGCCAAGCCAATGGGGGAAAGCCGGATTTCACTTCACAACCTGGTGACTCGCTTATCAACCGGAGCGATTCACTTAACGGATCCTTGTGGCAAGAAAAGCGGCCAAACTCACTTAACGAGCGTCTCACTTAGCAACAGGAATTTCGGGATCCGTTGCGGTCGTAAGTTTGAGGACTACCTGTAGACCCGAATTCTTTGGGTCAGATCGGGTTTCCTTTGTAACGTCCGCGTAGGTGGGTGAGGCCCGGAAGTAGCACAGGGACATTGTAACCTGGGAGAATCTTGGGTTCGAATTTCACCTCCGTCGCAAACTCCAGCAGGTGGCTTTTAAATGGGACAGATGTCGGGAGCCAAATGCAATTGTGTCTTTGTGGCACCAGATGACAAAAAGGTTGAATCACAGCTTTGTGTGTGTGTCGCACACTTTGAAAAGAAAAGGTATAATTTATCGGCCTGGGTTTTGTACATAATTTGTAGGTGGTTGCAAAGCTCAAATTTATTTCCTTGCCAAATTCACGTCCTGCCTCGATTCACGGGAGAGAGAGAGAGACGGAGTACCGGCACTCCTCGACTTAGGACCGTTTGGTGAAACGGCGATTCGGAGTTACAACAGCGCTCAAAAATCTGACTAGGATCCGCACTTACAGCTTAGTCCTCGTCTTCCCCGCTTTTTTGTGACTTTTTTGCGCGTGCGGTCGTTAAATGGATCACCACCGTCGTTAAGCGAACAGTGCTGTTGTTAAGCCAACCTATGGATCACTAAGGGTCAATGTTTGCCGAAAATGGATTTTTGGCAGGAATTAATTGCCGTCAAGTGACTGTGGGAAGCTACAAACGGACCGGCAAATGTCTCCTGGGGTTGGACTATATGATCTCCAGGGTTCCTTTTCCAGCTCTATTCTGATTGATTGATTTTTTTAATTGATTGATTGATTGATTGATTGAAATGGTCTAAGTTTAGACCAAGTGGCTGTCCAATCTCTTCTTAAAAACCTTCAGTTGTTTGAGCATCCCCACAACTTCTAGTGGCCAGCTGTTCCACTGGTTAATTGTTCTCACTGTTAGCAAATTTCTCTTTAATTCTAGGTTGGATCTTTCCTTGATTACTTTCCACCCGTTGCTTCTTGTCCTACTTTTAGCTGGTTTGGAGAATAGGTTCACCCCCCCACCCCCCAATTCCTCTTTGGGGCAGCCCCTCAAATATTTGAACACTGCTCTCATATCCCCCCAAAGTCCTTCTTTTCTTTCTTTCTTTCTTTCTTTCTTTCTTTCTTTCTTTCTTTCTTTCTTTCTTTCTTTCTTTATTTATTTATTTATTTATTTATTTATTTATTTATTTATTTATTTATTTATTATATTTCTATACCGCCTTTCTCCCGTAGGACTCAAGGCGGTGTACAGTCAAGAAAAATATAGACACACAAACATCATAAAATTGCTAATTAAAATTATTACTAAGACATTAAACTAAGACATACCTAAACTAATGCATAAACTAATTCCGCAACTGTTCTCGGGGTGTTTAACTTAACTTAAGTTAAGTTAACTTAAGGCTGCAAGTCCCTTGAAGCAGAACCCCCCCCCCACCCCACAATTTTCTTCGATCTGCTGCACCCCATCCAGAAGAACCGAGTTCGAGAAGGTGAAACTTTGCTACGGTTTGGCTCGCTGTTTTTTTTCGCCTTCCCACGCAGGCCTCGGGCACCTCGAACCCGAATTTCCCCTGCCAACTGTACACTCCCAGGAACAAGTCAGCACAGATACAGCCCCCCACACCCCCCCGCACCCCCCCCAGGCTGGGCTCTGCTATGGGTGCAAATGGGGGGGACATTTTACCCCCCACTTCCATTTTCAGGATCTAAACGAGAAGTCTTCAAACTTGGCAGCTTTAAGACTTGTGGACTTCAACTCCCAGAATTCTCCAGCCAGCTTTGCTGGCTGGAGAATTCTGGGAGTTGAAGTCCACAAGTCTTAAAGCTGCCAAGTTTGATCTAAGCCAACAGTTTCCTGATGGGTAGTCCTCGAATTACGATCATTCTTTTAGCAACTGTTCAAACTTACGACGGACCCGAAGAAAGACGCAGGGAATCCTCCTACTCCCTGCAACCAAGGCCCCAAATTTCTGTGGCTAAGCATGTGAGCTTTGCGTCCTTTTATACAACCTATCTCGCCACCGTTGTTAAGTGAAATTGCTGCGGTGGTCGAGTCAGTCGCACGGTTTGTTCAGCGAATCTGGGCTTCGTCCATTGCTGGTCAGAAGGTCGCAAAAAGGGGAATCACGTGACCTCCCCTCCCCCCCGGAACACTGCAGCCGTCCTAAGTACGAATCACGTGACCCCGGAACACTGCAGCCGTCATAAGTATGAGTCAATTCAGATGAAAACATCTGAATTTTGATCACATGACTATGAGGATGCTATAACAGTGGTAAGTGTGAAACAAGGTCTTAAGTTACTTTTTTAATGCCGTTGTAACTTCGGACAGTCACTAAATGAAACGTTATAAGTTGAGGACTACCTGTATTTACAACTTGGATTTTAAATTAACTCCACTGGCCATGTAATCTCATTTTGTGTGCATTTGTGGCCATTTGTAGTGTCAAATCGCCACGTAACCACAATTTATGACGTTTTTTGCAGCATTTACTTCCTATATTCACCCAAAATGCCCCATAGCAAAACATTGGTTCGCTTAATGACCATGTTTGCTTAACAACCACCATAATGGCAGTCACAGGATGCAATTTATGATTTATTTATTTATTTTGCTGAAACCTGGCATTGACAGGTAGCCCTCGACTTACAACAGTTCATTTAGTGACCTTTCAAAGTTACAACGGCCCTGAAAAAAAGTTGGGAGTTACGACCACGTTTCACACTTATGACCTTTGCACCATTGCCAAGGTCACGTGATTTACATTCGGATGATTTGACAACTGACTCACATTTACGATGGTTGCAGGTGTCCCGGGGGGGGTCGCGTGATCTCCTTTTGTGACGATCAAAGTCAATGGGGAAGCCAGATTCACTTAACGACCATGTTACTAATTTAAGACCTGCAGGGATTCACTTAACACACACAAGGCGAGAAAAGTCGTAAAACGGAGCAAGCTCACTTAACAAATTTATCACTTAACAACATAAATTTTGGGCTCAATTGTGGTCGTACGTTGAGAACTATCTATCTGTACTTCCAGTTTCCGGCCCAAACTGCCTCCCTGTGGACAACGGATTCGTTTAACGACCATGGTTTTCGCTTAACAACCGCTGTAAAAAGGTTATAAAATCAAAGCTACCTTGAGATAAGACGGACGGCCGATAAATTTCAATAAGCAAAACAAATCAGGCACGGCGGACTGACTGCTGACCCGCTTAATGACCGGCACGACGCACAACCGTTGTAAATCGAGGACTACCCCCTACTTGCTTCTTACACCACTGAGGGGGTCATTCCAAAAGGCTGCCATGATTGAATAGGAAAGAGGAGGGGGTTATCCGAGGTTGGACTAGATGCCTTTGGAGGGCCCTTGCCACGCCACGCTCTTAGGAAGGAAAGAAAGCAGTCCGCCTATGCTCAGAGGCATCCTGTTCTGATCCTAATGCGAAACTCCCTTTTTCTCTTTTTGTTTGGGGGAGTGTGGAGAGATTTGGAGAGACGAAAGGAAGTTACACAAGAAAAAAAAAAAGGGATATTATTATTATTATTATTATTTTACTTTTGTCTCATTTCAAACCGAAAGGATATCGGCGGTTCGATTCCCGTAATGCAAACTTTTTAAATTCCTAAAACAGGGAAGTGGAAATGAAGATGTCCAGTGAAAACGGCACGGATCTCCTTTTTCTCACACGCACACACACGCCTCAACACACAAAACACAAACCCTGCCCCCCCACCACAATTCTCCCCCCAAACTCACCCCCCCCCCGAGGCTCGCTTGGTAAGAACCTGCTACGCCCCAGACCCGATATAAACCCAGATTAATTAAACCCCGTTGGAGCAACGCAATTTAAACACAGCTGAACCAGACCAACAAAAAAACGACAACGACAACGACAACGGGGACCTCCAAAAAACTTTCTCTGGAAGTTGGAGAGAGATGAGGAGAAGGCAACATTTCCACCTGTCCAGATCCGCCTGCGGTTTCCCAAGGTGACCTCTGCCCATGCACAGAGTGGCTTCCAGAAGGAGCCTTGCAGAAGCAAATAAAGGGGAGGGGGAGGGAGGGAAGGAGCTTAGGACCTCCTGCTTGCCCTCAAAGCAGACCCTAAACACCCCCCCCCGTGCACCCTCCCTAGGGAATCTGCCAGCAGAGCCTCCCCCCTTCAAATGCCAGCCTCGCCCACTCCCACCTGGGCAGCCGGTGCCACCCTGTGCCCCCTTGGCAGACCCCCCCCCTTCTCTCCTTCTTCCCCTGGTTTGGGGAGGGGGAGGATGGAGATCAGGCTGAAAGAGATGAAGTCATCCCCCTCCCCAAGGCTGACTCTCAAACACCCCCTCCCCCTTTCTTCCCCAATGCCCACCTGCGCTCTGCCAACGCCGGTGCCCCCTTCTTCTTCTTCCTCCTCCTCCTCTTCTTGCAAGACTCGGTCTAAGAAGCCCAAGGCGGCCTCCTCCTCCTCCTCCATGCCCGCCAGGGGTTGGGCTGCGATGGGGGGTCCTCTAATTCGGGGAGGGGGCGCAGGGGGGTCCTTCCCGGCCGGCAGGGCGCTGCCCACAGGCCGGGAAGGGGGCCATGGCTGGGCAGTGGCCAGCGAGGAGGGCAGGCCGTCTGGCCGGGCTGGCTGGGGGTGGGTGGGGGTCGTGGTCCCTTGGTGGAGGAGGCGGGCCTGGGAGACCCCTTCCCCCGCCTTGCCTGCCTTCCTGCTTGCCACCTCCGACTTGGCAGCCGCTGCCCCACCGCTCTCAGCCAGGCGAACAGGAAGTGGCACAGCCTCGCCTGCTGCCTCCCAGGGGGACGAGCCCGCGCAGGGGAGGGAGGGAGGGAGGGGAAGGGGCAGCCCCTGGGGGAGGGCCTGGGAAGGGGGAGGCTGCCCCCAGGCAGAGGGGCCACCCCCCAGAGGAAGCCTGGGCTGGGGAGGGGGCCTGGGAGGAGAAGGAGGAGGAGGAAGAAGAAGAGGAGAAGGAGGAAGAGGAAGGGAAGGAGGAGGACGAAGGAAGAAGACGAAGTGGGGAAGGAAGAGGAGGACGAAGGCAGAAAATGAAGAGGAGACGGAAGAGGAGAAAAAGGAAGAGGAGGAGAAGGAGGAAGAAGAGGAAAAAGAGGAGAAGGGGGAAGAGGAAGGGAAGGAGGAGGACGAGAGGAGGAAGAGGAGGAAGGAAGAAGAGGAAGAAGAGAGGAGGAGGAAGAGGAGGACGAAGGAAGAAAATGAAGAGGAGATGGAAGAGGAAGAAGAGAAGAGGAGGAAGGGAAGGAGGAGCAGGAAGAAAGAAGAGGAAGAGGAAAGGGAGGAGGAAGAAGAGGAGAAGGAGGAAGAGGAAGGGAAGGAGGACGAAGGAAGAAGAGAAAGTGGGGAAGGAAGAGGAGGACGAAGGCAGAAAATGAAGAGGAGACGGAAGAGGAGAAAAAGGAAGAGGAGGAGAAGGAGGAAGAAGAGGAAAAAGAGAAGGAGGAAGAGGAAGAGGAAGGGAAGAATGAGGATGAAGGAAGAAGACAAAGTGGGGAAGGAAGAGCAGGAAGAAAGGAGGAGGAGGAGGAAGGAAGAAGAGGAAGAAGAGAGGAGGAGGAAGAGGAGGACGAAGGAAAAAAATGAAGAGGAGATGGAAGAGGAAGAAGAGAATAGGAGGAAGGGAAGGAGGAGCAGGAAGAAAGAAGAGGAAGAGGAAAGGGAGGAGGAAGAAGAGGAGAAGGAGGAAGAGGAAGGGAAGGAGGAGGACGAAGGAAGAAGAGGAAGAGGAGAAGGAAGAGGAGAAAAAGGAAGAGGAGAGGGAGGAGAAAGAAAGACGAAGTGGAAAAAGAAGAAGAGGAAGAGGAGAAAAAGGAAGAGGAGGACGAAAGTGGAAGAGGAGAGGGAGGAGGAGGAAGAAGAGGAAGAAGAGAGGAGGAAGAGGAGGAGGAAGAAAAGGAAGAGAGGAAGAGAAAAAGGAGAGATACGGGGGAGCAGGAGGAGGAAGAGGACAGAAGAGGAAGAGGGGGAGAAGGAGGAAGACGTGGAAGAGAAGGAAAAGAAGGAAGACGAGGAGGAAGAGGGGAGAAAGGAGAAAGACGAGAACGAGGAAAAAGAGTGGAGGAGGAGGAGAGAGAGAAAAAGGAAGAGAAAGAGGAGGAGGAGGTGAGGACGGTGGAGGAAGAGGAGGAGAGGAGAAAGAAAAGGAAGGAGGAGGGGGAAGAGAAGGAGAAAGAGAGGATGGGAAGAAGAGAAACAGGAGAGGGAGGAGAAGGAGTGGAGAAGGAAGAAGAGGAAAGAAATGGAGGAGGAAGCAAAGCCCCCCACCCGATTTCTGCAGCCGCGGGAGGGGTGCAACTTTGGGGGAGGGAGGGAGGACACCCCTGTTGGAGTGACCCCCCCATTTGGAACACCAGGCAGGAGGGGGCAAGGGAGCGAGCTCTGGGCGGGATCAAGAAAAGTGGGGGGGGGCAAAGCCAGCCCGGTGCCCACCGCTCGCTGCCAGCCTGGCAAGGCTGTTCTGTTCTACGACCGTTTGTAAAGCGGGCACTGGTTAGTGCCTCGGAGCAGGAACTCCTAAAACAGGGGAGGGGAGAGGGATGGGGCTTGAAGAAGAAGAGCCAAGAGGGGGGGACTGGCGGGAAACCCCCCCTCTGCCACCCTTCCAAGGACCTCCGCCCTTCTCCTATCCACGGGAATCCCGCGTGTGGGGGGGGCGCCCGCGTGGAAGCCCAACTTCCCAGCTTGGCTCAGGAAGGGGGAATCCCCGTGATGTCACGGGCACAGCTGGGCAGTGGTTGGCTACGGGAAGCCCAGAGGGAAACCCCCCCCCTCCTCTTCCACCCACCCACCCACAAAACAGGCCACAGAGCCTGGGACTTTTTAGCTTGGCGAGAAATCCCATTTAAAAAAAGAAGAAAAATCCATAATTTTAAAAACGCATAAAATATGGATCTATTCTAACCTCTCACCCAGTTAGGAATTGGGGAAGTCAAAGGGCGGTCAGGATGGAGAAAAGGAAGGAAGGGGTTTCCTGCCTAAGCAGGGGGTTAGACTAGAAGACCTCCAAGGTCCCTTCCAACTCTTGTTATTCTATTCTATTCTTCACCCAGCACATGATTGACCTGGGGAACTCACTGCCACCAGTATGTTCAAGTCAAGGGGGCTACTTCTTTATTGAAATAGAGAAACAGAATTTCATCTTCCTTCCTTCTTTCCTTCTCCTAATCGTTCTTTCTTTCTCTCCTAAGCTTCCTTCCTTCCTTTCTTCCTCCCTCCCTCCTTCCCTCCTCTCTTCTTTTTTCCTTTCTCATCTTCCTTCCTTCCTTTTCCTAATCATTCTTTCTCTCCTGAACTTCCTTCCTTCCACCCTACTTCCCTCCCCTCCCTTGCCTTTTTCCTTCCTTCCTTCTTTCTACCCTCCCTTCCCTTTTTCTTGTCATCTTCCTTCCTCCCTCCCTCCCTCCCTCCCTTGCTTTCTTCTTTCCTATCTTCCCTTCCTTCCTCCCTCCCTCCCCTCTTCTTCCTTTCTCATCTTCCTCCCTTCCTGTTACTAATTGTTCTTTCTCTCCTAAACTTCCTTCCTTCCTTCCACCCTACTTCCCTCCCCTCCCCTCTCTTTTTCCTTTTTCTTTCCTTCCTCCCTCCCTTCCCTCTTTTTCATCTTCCTCCCTCCCTCCCTTGCTTTCTTCTTTCCTATCTTTCCTTCCTCCCTCCCTCCCCTCTTCTTTTTCCTTTCTCATCTTCCTCCCTTCCTGTTCCTAATTGTTCTTTCTCTCCTAACCTTCCTTCCTTCCTTCCACCCTACTTCCTTCCCCTCCCCTCCCCTCCTCTTCCCTAAGTGGGAAGCTGAAAGAGCAAGGGATTGCTAGAGTGGCTGGGAAACTGTCACAGAATATTGACAATACAGATCACACGATCCCAACGGCAACCAGCAGCTACAACATTCCCACATTTTCATTCCCTCGGGACTCCTGCGCCCCAGATTGTGGACCTATGCCCTAAATCAGCCCATTTGAGGCGGGGCCTGGGTTCAAAAACGGTAACCCTAGAATGCACCGTTTTTGCATTAATTTAATGCAATTAAAAGTCACAAGAGTTTTAGTAGTACATAAAGGGTTTCTTTAGTGTTAAAAGTGACTAAAAGTCACACTGCTCTCAAGACCCACAAAAATATTTTCCCAGCTTTTTGGACAAACAAGCAAGCTTTGAATAACACAGATTTCTCCTCGCCTTACAACAGTTCATTTAGTGACCATTCAAAGTTACGACGGCCCTGATTTATGGCCATTTTTCGCACTTACGACCTTTGCAGCATTCCCACGTTCACGAGATCAAAATTCCTTGGCAGCCGACTCATATTTACGACGGTGGCAGTATTCCCGGAGGTCACATGATCCCCTTTGGCAACCAGCCAAGTCAACACAGAAGCTGGATTCGCTTAACAACTGTGCTACTCACTTAACAACTGCAGTGATTCACTCAACAACGCAGGCAAGAAAGGCCGTTAAATGGGGCAAAACTCACTTAACGACCATCTCACTTAGGAAACGGAAATTTGGGACGCACTTCTGTAAGTCGAGGACTACCTGTATCTAACAGTTCTGCGGCACCAGTGACGAATTCAAGTCCCAGGCAGAAGAAGCTGCTGGATGCAAAAACCCACTTCTATTTTTGCACGCGTGTGGTTTGCACGCACCTAAGTGTGCATCTCCTTTACACCTTCCCTAAGGACGGTAGTAACCTCTGTGGGGAATACACCAGCCCCAAACAAGCGAGGGGACAGGGGGCCACAAATAAGCCGTACACAACTCAGAACCCCAAAAAGGTACCAGCCCATGACTGTTGATTTATACACAGCAATACAACCATTAATTGAAACCCACAAAATTTGCACCCGACGCCGTCTTGCATAAAAGAGAGACTCAAGGGGAGAAAACACATTTTATCTTCACTCCCCGTACAGAACGGTCCTCGACTTACGACCACAATGGAGTGCAAAATTTCTGTGGCTCAGCGAGACAGTCGTTAACTGAGTTACGCCCCATTTTACGACGACCACAATGGAGTGCAAAATTCCTGTGGCTCAGCGAGACAGTCGTTAACTGAGTTACGCCCCATTTTACGACGACCACAATGGAGTGCCAAATTTCTGTGGCTCAGCGAGACAGTCGTTAACTGAGTTACACCCCATTTTAGGACCACGGTTGTTAAGCGAATCGCTGCACTTTGGTTAAATTAGCCACACGGTTGTTAAGTGAGTCCTGCTTCCCCCTTTGACTTTGCTTGTCAAGTCAGTCACAAAAAGGGAACACTGCGACCGTCATAAATACGAGTCAGCGTCTGAATTTGGATCACACGGGCCATGCGATGGTCGTAAGTATGAAAAATGATCATGTAAGTCAAGGACGACCCTATTTTTTCAACCTTCAGCCCAGCCACGCAATGAAAAAACGCAACGCTATTTTTCGCTTGCCATTTTAGCAGGATAAATAGAGATGGAATTCACACTCGGCCAACAAAGGCTCCAGACCTCAAGAAAGAAAAACTCAAACCCCCATGCAGCCATACGATTGCCTAACTGGCTCAGTTGTTCCCACCATGGCTGACCTAACAGGGTCGTTGTGTAATAAATGTTCTTGCAATCATACCTCCACTGTTTATTTTTTCTGCTGACCTCAGAGGAAGGGTTTTTTTTTTTTGGTTCACACATTGCGTTCAAAAACACAGCAAGTTGTTTGTATTTGGGACTCAGCGGGTTTTCTGAATGCACCATGAGGGCTAGCAACTTAGGACTATAACTGGGGCAGGAATTTCTGTCCTAAGCCATTGCAGTTGTAAGTTGAGTCCATACCTCTGATTTTACAACCATTTTTACCACGGTGGTGAGTCGAGTCACCGAATCCGATCAAAGTACGGTGATGATTTTACCTTGTTTTATTTTTAAATTTTGGTGAGATTGTCACATGGGGGATATTCTTATACTTATTTATTAAATTTATATACTACCTAATGTTGCTGTTTGGGGCGATTCTAGGCGGCTGATATATCTTTTATACATATTGTCAACTTGCAAAGCTTTCAAGTTGCCACGAGCAAGAGGGAGGGAGAACTGATGGAGCTGATTGATTTCCCTAACTGAAGCTGTATTCCATACATTCTTCCTGACCGCAATCAGTCGGAGGGTGTTGGGTTTCACAGCCAGCCAAAGTGGTGAATTGGAGAATGTGATTTATGACATGGCCAGAGAGGAGGAGAGAGACAGGGTCATAGGGGAACGTAAATCTACGTGGAATTAGTTCTAACTGCATCCGAGTATTGCCGAAATGGTGCTCCTAATAAATGACTCTATTTCTTTTGAAGTTCGGCTCATGGCTCATGAATTAATTAGGGCATCTTTCGGAAACTTCACACATATGTAAAATATTGCTTACTATTAATAAATAATATTAATGCATATTAATATTTATAATTATATATAAACACATAGGATTATTTATGATAAAATATTTCCGTATACATATATTTTGCATAGGCTTATGTCATAATGGACCAGGGGAAGATTGTTCCCCCACCCTGCTCCTTTTCCTTGTCATCTCCATTAATTTTAATGTTAATTTTAATTTTCATATTTATGATTAATATTTTAAAGTTTTGCCGTGTTGTTTTTATTCTGGGGTGAGCCGTCTACAGATGCCTCTAGCTGAGATGGGAGGCATATAAATTCGATAAATGAATAAAATAATAACTTTACCAATAAGCTGCCCAGGTAGTTTGGGCCAATAAAGTGAATTATGACCGTTTTTTGCACTTACGACCTTGGCGACGTTCCCCAGGATCACGTGATCAAAATTGGCAACTGACTCGTATTTATGACAGTTGCAGTCTTTTGCAACCTTCTGCAGGGCAAAGTCAATGAGGAAGCAGGATTCACTTAACAACCGTGTGACTAAGTTAACAACTGCCATGATTCACTTAACAACGGTTGTTAGAAAGGTTGTAACACGGGGCAAAAGTCACTTAACTACTAGAAAACATCAAATCTCTATTAACATCTGAGGTGTCGATGTTTTCTACAATTTTAAAACCAATAAAGTATATATTTTTTTAAAAAGTCACTTAACTACTTGTCTCACTTAGCGACGTAAATTTTGGCCTCCATCGCAGTTGTAAGTAGAGGACTACCTACACAGGTCTAACTGCTATTGCTATTTTCTACTTTTGACAACAAAATCTGCAGAAAAATGCCGGCCGGGGAAATTGGGAAGAAATTCTCGACGACCCGGAGAACGAGGCAGAAAAGCTTATGGTTATGGGGGATTTCAACCTGCCGTCCGTGGGTGAGACGTCAGAGATGGCTCGGGAGTTCATGGCTTCCATGACAGCTATGGACCTGACCCAGTTAATTCATGGCCCTACCCACACAGGGGGAAACACGCTGGATTTGGTTTTTGTCTCTGGACAGTGGTTGAGGGATCTTGATATAGGGGATATAGTTACTGAACCCTTGTCATGGTCAGATCACTCTCTCCTTCGTCTCGACTTTCAAACCGCTGCACCCCGCCGCAGGGAGGCGGAGCCGGTCAGATGGTTCCGCCCCAGGCGCCTGATGGAACCTGACAGATTCCAGACGGAGCTTGGGCCATTTCCTGAGGTTCTGGCACACGCCTCGACTGGAGACCTGGTGGCCGCCTGGGATAGGGCGGCTGCTGGTGCTCTGGATCGGGTCGTGCCTTTGCGGCCTCTGACCCGGCGCCGATCTCAATTGGCTCCTTGGTTTACCGAGGAGCTGAGGGAGTTGAAGCGCCGGAAAAGACGCCTAGAGAGTAGTTGGAGGGCCAGTCTTCTTGAATCTGACCGGACACTAGTAAGATCCCACATTAGGAATTACTTAGTGGCGATAAAAGCAGCGAAATGTAGTTATTTTGCTGCTCTTATTGCGTCATCAGATAATCGCCCGGCCGCCCTCTTTAGGGTGACCCGCTCCCTGCTCCACCAGGAAGCGCGGGAGGACCCCTTGGAGGGTAGAGCCGAGGATTTTGTTCAGTATCTGTATGACAAAATCACTCAGATTCGGGAAGATTTGGACTCCGACTGGGTAGTCTCAGGGGGAGAGACAGGGGCAGGTCTTGAGAATGTTATCTGGGATGAGTTTGATCCTGTGACCCCTGAGGACGTGGACAGGATTCTGGGTAGACTGAACGCGACCACTTGTTTATTGGACCCGTGTCCTTCCTGGTTAGTACTGGCTTCCCGGGAAGTGACACGAGGCTGGCTCCAGGGGATTATAAACGCTTCGCTGAGTGAGGGTGACTTTCCCGCCGCCTTGAAAGAGGCCTCTCCTCAAGAAGCCTTCCCTGGACCCGGCAATGTTGGTAAATTATCGTCCGGTCTCCAATCTTCGTTTTGTTGCGAAGGTTGTTGAGAGTGTGGTCGCGCAACAGCTCCCCCAGCACCTGGATGAAACGACGTATCTGGATCCGTTCCAGTCGGGCTTCAGGCCCGGGTACAGCACGGAAACGGCATTGGTCGTGTTGGTTGATGATCTCTGGAGGGCTCGGGACAGGGGGTGCTCCTCTGTCCTGGTCCTGTTAGATCTCTCAGCGGCTTTTGATACCATCGACCATGGTATCATGCTGCACCGGTTGGAAGAGTTGGGGGTGGGAGGCACTGTGTTGCGGTGGTTCTCCTCCTTTCTCTCTGACCGGTCGCAGTCTGTGTTGACAGGGGGACAGAGGTCGACCCCGAGGCCCCTCATATGTGGGGTGCCGCAAGGGTCGGTCCTCTCGCCTCTCCTGTTCAACATTTATGTGAAGCCGCTGGGCGAGATCATCCGTGGTTTCGGGGTGGAGTACCATCAGTACGCTGACGACACCCAGCTGTACATCTCCACCCCGGATCACCCCAACGATGCCCTTGAAGTGATGTCCCGGTGCCTGGAGGCCGTACGGATCTGGATGGGGAGGAACAGGCTCAGGCTCAACCCATCCAAGACTGAGTGGCTGTGGTTTCCGACGTCCCGATATAGTCAGTTGACGCCATCACTGACTATTGGGGGCGAATCATTGGCCCCCACGGAGAGGGCTCGCAACTTGGGCGTCCTCCTGGACTCACGGCTGTCTTTAGAAGAGCACTTGACGGCCGTGCCCGGGAGGATTTTTCATCAGGTTCGCCTGATTCGCCAGTTGCGTCCCTTTCTGGATCGGGACTCTTTACGCACGGTCACTCATGCCCTTGTCACCTCCCGCCTGGACTATTGCAACGCTCTCTACATGGGGCTCCCCTTGAGGAGCACCCGGAGGCTCCAACTGGCGCAGAGTGCGGCCGCGCGGGTGGTAATGGGAGCGACATGGCGTTCCCATGTAACACCTCTCCTGCGCGAGCTGCACTGGCTCCCGGTGGTCTTCCGGGTGCGCTTCAAGGTTTTGGTTACCACCTTTAAAGCGCTCCATGGCTTAGGACCCGGGTACTTGCGGGACCGCCTACTACCACCAATAGCCTCCCACCGGCCGGTACGCTCCCATAGAGAGGGGCTCCTCCGGGTGCCGTCAGCCAAACAATGCCGACTGGCGGCCCCCAGGGGGAGAGCCTTCTCTGTGGGGGCACCTACTATCTGGAACGAGCTCCCCCCAGAGATACGGAGGATCCCGGATCTGCGCACCTTCCGCCGCGCCTTAAAGACCTTACTATTTCACCAGGCCGGCCTGGCCTAATTTTCCCCCTCTTTTATAAAAGATTTTTAAAATTTTAAATATTTTTTAGTATTTATATATTCAATTTTAAATTGGTTTTAAAAGTTTGGGGTTTTAAATTTGTCGGGGCCAAAATTATTTAATTTGATTTTATTCTATTTTTTAAATTTTGTATTGTATGTGTTTTTATTGTTTGGCTGTGCACCGCCCTGAGTCCTTCGGGAGTAGGGCGGTATAGAAATCTAATAAATAAATAAATAAATAAAAAATAAAAACGGATGCCTTTTTTGCCGAGACAAACTTGGAAGGAACCGAATTTCAGAATATTAGCAGAGAGACAGGAAGGTGAAACCTGCTGATTGGCAAATATTTCAGACAGACCAAATAAACCCGTTTAAAAGAGGAAGTCTCTTCGATGTCTTTCCCAATTTCCACCACTTCCTGATGGGTGAACTTCATGACCCAGAATTCCCCAGCCAGCATAAACATGGCCGAGGATTCTGGGAGTTGAAGTCCATACGGACAATTATATTTCTTTATTGATTAAATTGGTTTACCGCCCCTAATCTTTGACTTGGGTCCACGATTGGAACCGGAATTTCTCTTGCTAAGAAAGCAAGGGTTAATTTTATGACCTTGTGTACCACGGTTGTTAAGCGAATAACTGCAGTTCTTTAGTGAATTCCACTGGCCGTTAAATGAATCTGGCTTCCTCCATTGCTTATCTGAAGCCCTCTGGGAAGGTCACAAATGGAGATCACGTGACCCCCAGGACGCTGCAGCCATCGTAAATACATGCCTGTTGCCAAGCAGCCGAATTCTGATCACGTCACTGTGGGGATACTGCAACGGTCATAACTATGAGGACCGGATGCAAGTCACTTGTTTCACTGCCATTGTAACTTTTAACAGGTGCTAAACGAATGGTTGTAAATCAAGGACTATGTTTAGGCCAGTGTTTCTCGAACTTTGTGGCTTTAAGGTGGGTGGACTTCCACTCCCAGAATTCCCCAGCCAGCAATGCTTTAAGGGGGGGTGGACTTCCACTCCCAGAATTCCCCAGCCAGCAATGCTTTAAGGGGGGTGGACTTCCACTCCCAGAATCCCCCAGCCAGCCTGCTTTAAGAGGGGTGGGCTTCCACTCCCAGAATCCCCCAGCCAGCAATGCTTTTAGAGGGGTGGGCTTCCACTCCCAGAATTCCCCAGCCAGCAATGCTTTAAGAGGGGTGGGCTTCCACTCCCAGAATTCCCCAGCCAGAATGCTTTAAGAGGGGTGGGCTTCCACTCCCAGAATTCCCCAGCCAGCAATGCTTTAAGAGGGGTGGGCTTCCACTCCCAGAATTCCCCAGCCAGCAATGCTTTAAGAGGGGTGGGCTTCCACTCCCAGAATTCCCCAGCCAGCAATGTTTTAAGAGGTATGGACTTCCACTCCCAGAATTCCCCAGCCAGCATGCTTTTAGAGGGGTGGGCTTCCACTCCCAGAATCCCCCAGCCAGCCTGCTTTAAGAGGGATGGACTTCCACTCCCAGAATTCCCCAGCCAGCATGCTTTTAGAGGGGTGGACTTCCACTCCCAGAATTCCCCAGCCAGCAATGTTTTAAGAGGTATGGACTTCCACTCCCAGAATTCCCCAGCCAGCAATGTTTTAAGAGGTATGGACTTCCACTCCCAGAATTCCCCAGCCAGCATGCTTTTAGAGGGGTGGGCTTCCACTCCCAGAATCCCCCAGCCAGCAATGCTTTTAGAGGGGTGGGCTTCCACTCCCAGAATTCCCCAGCCAGCAATGCTTTTAGAGGGATGGACTTCCACTCCCAGAATTCCCCAGCCAGCAATGCTTTAAGAGGGGTGGGCTTCCACTCCCAGAATTCCCCAGCCAGCAATGCTTTTAGAGGGGTGGGCTTCCACTCCCAGAATTCCCCAGCCAGCAATGCTTTTAGAGGGATGGACTTCCACTCCCAGAATTCCCCAGCCAGCAATGCTTTAAGAGGGGTGGGCTTCCACTCCCAGAATTCCCCAGCCAGCAATGCTTTTAGAGGGGTGGGCTTCCACTCCCAGAATTCCCCAGCCAGCAATGTTTTAAGAGGTATGGACTTCCACTCCCAGAATTCCCCAGCCAGCATGCTTTTAGAGGGGTGGGCTTCCACTCCCAGAATTCCCCAGCAGTCATACTGGTGGCTAGGGAATTCTGGGACTTGATGTCTACTCATCTTAAAACTGCCAAGGTTGGAAAAATCTACTCTAGGCCACGTGTGGCTCGAACAGCCCATAAAGAAATTAAAAACTAAAATGAATCCGACTGGTTGCTTAAAAAGACCCCATAAGCCAGACTTAATTTAATTAAAAATTAAATTTAATTTAGTTTAACGTTGCAAAACAAGGAATTTCCACATTTGGGGGGGGGGGTCTGCCTCCTTGCAAAAGATGCAGTCCTGATTGGCAGCCCCCCCCTCCTGCCGCTTTGCTCTTCACCTTCCTACCACAAAGGTCCAACCAACTTAACTTCCTCCAGTTAAAAGTTTATTTTTAAATAAGGAAGTCTGAGTAACATGTGAGCCGTTAAAGGAAGTGCAATACCACGCTGTGGCCACCAGATGGCGCAGTTAGCCCAGATCAAAGAGGATAGGAGCCACCCAATGGAGGATTAGCAAACTCTGCAAAACAACAACAACACACAAACAACTTTCTGGGTTAAGAAATGCCTCTTTTTTTTTTTTGCAAAAAGGTAAGGAGGCCAAGAGGTAATTTATTAAGCAAGTCACTGGGCAGCCTGTGTTAACTACAAGCTATTTTGGAAAAAAAATAAATGTGAGTTTCTCATGCAGCAAATCTACAACCCTCCTCAACTTACAACTACAACTGCCCCTCTCTGAAGGAATATACAAGTAGTCCTCGACTTACAACGGTTCGTTTAGTGACCGCTCATAATGACGACACTGAAAAAAAGTGGCTTACGACCGTTTTTTCACACTTACGACCGTCGGAGCGTCCCATCGGGCATATAATCAAAATTGGGATGCTTGGCAACTGGTTCTTATTTAATGACGGTCGCAATGACCCGGGGGTCATGTGATCTCGTTTTGCGACCTTCCGATAAGCGAAGTCAATGGGGAAGCCAGATTCACTTAACAACCGTGTGACACAGCTATAACGATGGCAAAAACGGTCGTTAAAAAAAGGGGGCAAAACTCCCTTAGCAAAAGTCTCACTCTGCAACATAAATTTTGGGCTCAGCTGCGGTCGTACGTTGAGGATTATCCGCAAAATACAAATCAAATAAATTGGGACCAAAAATCGATTGTTTAAGCAGTGTAGTCTTTAAGCAAGGTACCACAATTGCACCTGATTTTGCCTTTTTTGGCACAGTCGTTAAGCGAATCACTGCGGTTGTTAAGCCAGACATCAAGTGACCGTAAACTGAGACCGTCCTTAGCCACTCTGATTGTGCTTGTCGGAAGCCGAACAGGAAGACATTAACCTGCTATATTTATTATTATTATTTATTATTATTTATTTATTAAATTTGATTTATATGCCGCCCTTCTCCGGAGACTCAGGGCGGCTTACAGTGCGCTAAGCAATATGAATATATGAAATCGACAAGACAGTTGTGTGCACACATGTGCCCCAGATGTTTTCGTCACATGTGGCCGAGACCCCTTCAGAAAACAGAGACTTCATTCTCTCATTTTCTCCAAGCCTTTAAAACTTTAAAACTGCTAAATCCACAGCTGAGCTCCATTTCTTTTAAAAAAAAACAACAACTTGAAATTAAAATTTAAAAATTAATTTAAAATCTAAATCAAATTTAAATAAGTCCACAACGGAGCTCAAAATTTATGGTTGCTAAGTGAGAAAATTTCTGTTGCTAAGTTGTTAAATGATTTGTGCCCCCATTTTACGACCTTTCTTATCCTGGTTGTTAAGCGAATCACTGTGGTTGTTAAGTTCATTACAAGGAGATCACATGACCCCAGGACACTTCAACCGTCATAAATATGAGTCAGCTGTCGCCAAGCATCCGAATTTGGATCACGTGACACCGGGGATGCTACAACGGTCATAAGTGAGAAAAACAAACTTAAGCCACTTTTGCCAGTGCCGCTGTAAGTTCGAACGGTCACTAAATGAACTGCCGTAAGTCGAGGATTATCTGTACATCGTAGATTTGGCTATCCAAAAAAGTATTAAATAATATTAATCCGTGGCACATTTAAGCACAGAAACTCACCACAGTGCCCAGTCCATCGGCAGGGATGGGGGAAACGCTTTGCGACGTCCCTCCGCCGTTGCCGCCATCCGGATTGCGGGCGCCCAGTTGGGGGGACATGGTGGGTGATTCGTCGATGTAGGGCATGGTTTCCGAGCTGCCGGGACGAACTCTGACCTCCTCGTTGCCCTCCGCATCATAATCCTCCGGGGGGTAATTGAAGTCTGAGGAAAGGAAGGAAGGAAGCAGAATTGGTTGTGAGAAAGGATAAAAAGATGAACAAACCTGGGATTTAGCCACCCAATCACCAGGCGACAGTGAGTTCTAGTCCTGCCTTAGACATGAAAGCCAGCTGGGTGACTTTGGGCCAATCACTAGGCGACGGTGAGTTCTAGTCCTGCCTTAGGCATGAAAGTCAGCTGGGTGACTTTGGGCCAATCACTAGGCGACAGTGAGTTCTAGTCCGGATTTAGGCATGAAAGTCAGCTGGGTGACTTTGAGCCAATCACTAGGCGACAGTGAGTTCTAGTCCTGCTTTAGGCATGAAAGTCAGCTGGGTGACTTTGGGCCAATCACTAGGCGACAGTGAGTTCTAGTCCCGCTTTAGGAATAAAAGCCAGCTGGGTGACTTTGGGCCAATCACTAGGCGAAAGTGAGTTCTAGTCCCGCTTTAGGAATAAAAGCCAGCTGGGTGACTTTGAGCCAATCACCAGGCGACAGTGAGTTCTAGTCCCGCTTTAGGAATAAAAGCCAGCTGGGTGACTTTGAGCCAATCACTAGGCGAAAGTGAGTTCTAGTCCTGCCTTAAGCTTAAAAGAAGACCTGATTTGACCTCTCTTTTCTCATGCCATTCTTTCAACCGCCTCCCCCTTAAAAACACCCCCAAACTTAAAAAAAAATAATAATAATAAGTTTAAACCACTCAGCTGCAAGATTTACAGGTAGCCCTTGACTTATGACCACAACAGAGCCCCCAAGTTTTGTTGCTAAGCGAGTCAGTTGTTAAGTGAACTTTGCCCCATTTTACGACCTTTCCTGCCACGGTTGCTAAGTGAATCACTGCAGTTGTTAAGCTAGCCGCACGGTCGTGAAGTGAATCCGGCTTCCCCATTGACCTGGCTGGTCTGAAGGTCGCAAAAGGGGAAATTACGTGACCCCCGGGGAGGGACACTGCGACCGTCATAACTACGAACCGGTGGGCAACATCCGAATTTTGACCGTGGGGAGGCTGCAACGGTCGTTAAGTGTGAAAAACGCTCCTAAGTCCCTTTTTTTTTGGTGCCGTCGTAACTCCAAACGGTCACTAAGCAAGGACTGCCTCTACTGCAAAGGGCGCCATAAATGCACTGCATGGGAATACCCCAAATTCAGTGGCCACCAGGGAAACAAACACGGTTACTCGTCTCTCTCTTTCCTTTCCCTTCCTCCCCCCCCCAAGGTATTGCCTTTCTAAGCCCCCCCCCAGCCATCCACACGCCCCCCCATAACCTCAACCCCCCTTCCCCACAATTATTCACGCCTGCTTGCCCCCCACCACCCCCTCCCTGGCACGCCTCCGACGACGGACACACTCAGTCCAAACTGGGTCAGCTTCGGAAAGGAAGGCTGGCATTCCAGTGGGAGGGGGGGGAAAGCAAAAAAGGGAGACCCCCCCCCTGTTCCTCCCCACCTGGAAAGTGGGGCAGGGGTCTGAACGATGCCCCCACCGCCCCTCTAGCCCTTGGGGAGGGCGGAAAGGGAAGGAAACCAGCCCCAGGAAGTGAAATACTTTGTAGGAAAGAAAAGGCAGGGAATTGGGTCGCGTCCAAAGTTTTGCTTCTCGGGGTTCAGAAGGAGAGAAAAAAAAGCAGGAGGGGGAGGGGTGAGTTTGGGGAGGGGAGGGGAGGGGGTGTAAGGCCCATTTTCTCCTGTTCCAAAAGGCAGGATGTGCGAGATAGGGAGTCCTCGACTTACGATCATTCGTTTAGCAACGGTTTGAAGTTACGACACTGAAAAAAGTGGCTGATGACCAGTCCTCGCATTTATGACCTTGACAACAAGCCCACTCACCTGATCAAAATTTGGCCACTTGGCATCCTTCCTTCTCATCTTTTTCCTTCCTTCCTTCCTTCTCTTCCTCCATCTCCTCTCTTCCTCTTCCTTCCTTCTTTTCATCACCCTGTTTTTTCTTTCTCCCTCCTCTTCCTTCCTTCCATCTCCCTTTCTCCCTCCCTCCTTCTTTCTTTCCTTCCTTTATTTCTTCCTTTTCCTTCCTTCCTTCCCTCCATCTCCTCTCTTCCTCTTTTTCCTTCCTTCCATTTCCCTTCCTTCCTTCCTTTCCTTCCTTCCTTCTTTCCTTCCTTCTCTGTCTCCTCTCTTCCTTTATTTCCTTCCTTCCTTCCGTCTCCTTTTCTCTTCCTCCTTTTTCCTTCCTTCCTTCCTTCCTTCCCTCCGTCTCCTCTTCCTCTTTTTCCTTCCTTCCATTTCCTTCCTTCCTTCCTTCTTTCCTTCCTTCCCTGTCTCCTCTCTTCCTCTTTTTTATTTCCTTCCTTCCTTCCCTCCGTCTCCTTTTCATTTATTCATTCATTTATTTATTAGATTTGTATACCGCCCTACTCCTGAAGGACTCAGGGCGGTGAACAGGCACAGAATAAAACACATAAATACAAAAGTTAAAAAACATAATTAAAACCAAATTAAATAATTTCGCCCGAGATAATTAAAATTCCCAATAATTTAAAAACAAATTAAAATTTCAGTTTAAAAAATTTAAAAGAAAGGGGAGAAAATTTTCTCTTCCCCTTCCTTCCTTCCTTCCTTCCTTCTGTCCCTCTCCTCTCTTCCTCTTTTTCCTTCCTTCCATTTCCCTATCTCCTTCCTTCTTTCCTTCCTTCGTTCCTTCCTTCCCTGTCTCCTCTTTTCCTCTTTTTTATTTCCTTCCTTCCCTCCGTCTCCTCTCTTCCTCTTTTTCCTTCCTTCCATTTCCCTATCTCCTTCCTTCTTTCCTTCCTTCGTTCCTTCCTTCCCTGTCTCCTCTCTTCCTTTTTTATTTCCTTCCTTCCTTCCCTCCGTCTCCTCTCTTCCTCTTTTTCCTTCCTTCCATTTCCCCTTTTCCTTCCTTCCTTCTTTCCTTCCTACCCTTTTCTCCTCTCTTCCTCTTTTTTATTTCTTTCCTTCCTTCCCTCCGTCTCCTTTTCTCTTCCTCTTTTTTCCTTCCTTCCTTCCTTCCTTCCATCCATCCATCCGTCCATCCATCCATCCCTCCCACTTTCCTATTCTTAAATCAATCAAGGCAGCGAGCATTCCTAATCATCCTGAGGTCCGAAGACCAATTCTTGCCCAGCTATATAATAACATTTTTTGGCACAAGCCCTCGAGACCTCAGCCTTCCTCACAGGGTCGTTGTGACAGTAGAAGCAGGGCAAGGAGTAAAAGAGATGCTAACTCTGAGCTCCGATATATTTTTTTTCCAGGCCTTCCCGAAGCTTTTAAAACTGCAGCCGTTCCCGAGGCTGCAAAGGAAAACTCTCCCATTTCCCAAGGTCAGTTCTTCTTCTAATTATCATTGCAGATCACGGTTTAATTATCATTATCATTTTTTACAAGCTTTCATTTCAAGCCGTCAATTTCCCTGCTTGCATCCTTTGCTTAAAAGTCCCAGATCCTGCCAAGGTGAGTGAATTCATAATATAAAATCAAAATATTTTGTTCCTCGGCGCTTCCTGGAAGTGAGCAGAGACGACAAAGGAGGTCACTGGAGGCGCTCGCGGCTGTGAATCATCCTTCGGCCTTGTGCCTTCAGATTAACAGATGAACAGAGTGGGAAGGGACCTCGAAGGTCATCTAGTCCAACCCGCTGCTTTCACACATGCCCCTGAAAGGCTAGGATCGCTCGTCGCTTGAGGAACAGTGCCAATCAAATCCTTGCGCAGTTGACGGCGGTGCATTCCTAATTTTGGCAACTTTACGGACTACTAAATGGACTTCAATTCCCAGAATCCCCCAGCTAGCCAAGTTGGGAAAGGGGGAAGGCCGAAGGAGGAAGGGAGGACAGAGAAGATGGTTTAAACCAGGGGGTCTCCAATCTTGGGCACTTTAAGACTTGTGGACTTCAACTCCCAGAATTCCCCAGCCAGCCATGCTGGCTGGCTGGGGAATTCTGGGAGTTGAAGTCCACAAGTCTTAAAGTGCCCAAGGTTGGAGACCCCTGTTTACACAGTGTCATAAATGCACAAAATGTGAATTTGGGCAAACTCTGAGAGCCGGGGGGGGGGGGGTTGGCGTACGATGGTCCACGAGTCGGATACGACCGAAGAGCAAAACAAAAATCAGTCTCTACCCCTTTCTATCACTCCATCATCCATCAATCAGATGTCTCTTTCTCCCTTTGTCTCTCTTTTTCATTCACCGACTCCGTTATTAGTGGAAGCAAATTTTTGAACTACTTTCTGCCAATCATTCTGTGCAGTCAGGAATGAAGAAAAAACATGTTTTCTCCCCTGTTTTTTCTTCCTTCCTTGCTTGCTCTGTCTCCTTCTCTCTTCTTCTTTTGTCTTTCCTTACTTCCTTCTGATCTTTTTCCTTCCTTCCTCCCTCACTTCTTTCTTCCTTCCTTCCTCTCTCCTTCTCCCTTCCTTTTTCTTTCTTTCCTTCCTTGCTTCTTTCCTTTTCATCTTTTTCCTCCCTCCGTCCCTTCTTCCTTCCTTCCTCTCTCTCCTTCTGTCTTCCTTTTTCTTTCCTTCTTTCCTTCCTTTTCATCTTTTTCCTTCCTTCCTTCATCTCCTTTCCTCTCCATCTTTTTTCTTTCCTTCCTTCCTTCCTTTTCATCTTTTTCCTTCCTTCCTTCATCTCCTTTCCTCTCCATCTTTTTTCTTTCTTTCCTTCCTTCCTTCCTCCCTCCCTTCTCATTTGTCTCCCTTTCTCTCCCTTCTCTCCTTCCTTCCCGGTTAAACATTCACCAGCTCCAAATTTTGCCACTTTCCGTTCCTTCCTTATATTCCTTTATTTACCAAAACGCATCTCAACCAGCGGGGCCTGTTCGCAAGAGGGAAAGACCCACTGAACAAAAGATGACCCTCCTTCATAGACCCCCTTCTTCTTCTTCAAGTGGTGGGGGGGAGAGGCTCAGATAAGCAACCCATCCCCCTCTCCAAAGCCCCCCCACCCCACCCCAAAGTTGCCCTTGCCTTAAAATCTCCCCAAGGCTGAATCACGAGGAGCCTCTCATCCCCATCCAAGATCTATCATGACACCCCTCCCCTTTAAGATCTCCTCCCCCCCCTCCCGCCCACCCGCCCTTCTGCTGAGTTGCATCCTCCCCCTTTCGGTCCCACGCATCCTTCCTCCTCCTCCTGCGATTGGCTGGAGGGTTGGGGCATCACTATGGCAACTGCCTCCGCTCGCATCCCCCGTGAGACACAGCTTGCAGCTGGAAGCAGCACAGGTACCCCTGCAGGGGGTGGGGGTCGCATGTCTGCCTGAACCCCCCCCCCAATCACTCCCACCCCCAATTGCCCGCCCTGGAAGGGGGACATTAGGAAGGAGAAAGCGGGGGGGGGCGTCCCCCCCAATGCAAACGATGCCCCCCCCTGCTATTATTGATACTCTAAATTTGGTTGGATAAGGTGGCCAGAAGATCCAATGAAGTACCTGCAGGTGGTTCTTGACTTACGACCGTTCGTTTAGTGACGGTGAACATCATTGAAAAAAAGTGGCTTATAACCCCTTTTCACACTTAACGCCCGTTGCAGGCATCCCCGTGGTCGCGGGATCAAAAGTCGGCCGCTCGGCCACTGGCTCGCATTTATGACGGTTGAAGCGTCCTGGGGTCACGTGATCCCCTTTTGCGACCTCCGGATGAGCAAAGTCAATGGGGGAAGCCAGGTTCACTTAACGACCGCGTGACTCGCTTAACAACCTGCGGTGATTCGCTTAACAAGCGTGGCATGAAAGGTCGTAAAATGGGGTCAAACGAACTGAATAATGCTCTTGCTTAAAAAAAATGGAAATTTTGGGGCTCAAATGTGGTCGTAAGTCGAGGACTACCTGCCCCATATGCTTTGGGGAGCCTAACCAACGAATCCCATTTTTTCCTGCAATTTAAAGGCAGGCAAAATAGTAAGACCCTCAAAAAGACAGCAGCAGAGGCCCGTAGACGGCACCAATACTGCATGATGGAAAATGTAGGGCAGCAACTTTAAGAAGGGTGGACTTCAACTCCCAGAATTCCCCTGCCAGCCGGCTGAGAGCTGCCAACAGAGTCCGTTGAAGTTGGTTGGCTTATATGTTCAAATCAATAAGCTTCACCCATTGTCAAGCATGCTGGCTGGAGAATTCTGAGAGTGGAAGGAAGGAAGGAATGGGAAGCAGGAGGGAGGGAGGGAGGGAGGGAGGGAGGGAGGGAGGAAGGAAGGAAGGAAGGGAGGGAGGGAGGGAGGGGAAGAAGGAGGAAGGAAGGAAGGAATGGGAAGCAGGAGGAAGGAAGGGAGGAAGGAAGGAAGGAAGGGAGGGGAAGAAGGAGGAAGGGAGGGAGGGAGGAAGAAAGGAAGGAAGGAAGAAAGGAAGGAAGGGGAAGAAGGAGGAAGGAAGGAAGGAAGGAAGGGGAAGAAGGAGGAAGGAAGGAAGGAATGGGAAGCAGGAGGAAGGAAGGGAGGAAAGAAGGAAGGAAGGGAGGGAGGGAGGAAGGAAGGAAGGGGAAGAAGGAGGAAGGAAGGAATGGGAAGCAGGAGGAAGGAAGGGAGGAAGGAAAGAAGGAAGGAAGGAAGGGAGGGAGGGAGGGAGGGAGGGGAAGAAGGAGGAAGGAAGGAAGGAATAGGAAGCAGGAGGAAGGAAGGGAGGAAGGAAGGAAGGAAGGAATGGGAAGCAGGAGGAAGGAAGGGAGGGAGGAAGGAAGGAAGGAAAGAAAGAGGAAGGAAGGAAGGAAGGAGGGAAGGAAAGAGGAAGGAAGGAAGGAAGGAAAGGAAAAAAGAAAGAAAGAAGGAAGGAAAGGAAGGAAGGAAGGAAGGAAGGAAGGAAGGAAGAAGAAGAAACCGAGCGAAAAGCAGCTTACACTGACCCTTTCCTCATCTTTGCTGCCCCCATGTCTCTCGCCCACCCCCTTACTCATCAACTCCACCCAACCACACTCTCCGCCGCTTTCTCCAGGGAGTTGTTCCCCAACGCAATCCTCCTTCGTTCAGTTCCTATCCATAACACAGGCAGTCCTCGACCTAGGATCGCAATGGAGCCCAAAATCCCCGTTGCTAAGCGAGGCGGCCGTTAAGCGAGCTTTGCCTCATTTTACAAGCTTCCTTGCCACCGTTGCTAAGCGAGTCGTTGCAGTTGTTAAGTCAATAACTTCCCCATTGACTTGGCTTGTCAGAAGGGACCACGTGACCCCAGGATACGGCGACCGTCAGAAACACGAGTTTTGAATTTTGGTGTGAATTTTGCTCATGTGACCAGAGGGATGCGGCAACGGTCGTAAGTGTGAAAAATAGTCCTAAAACGCTGTTGTAACTTTGAAGGGTTACTTTAAAAAAAAGTTGTAAATTGAGGACTAATTGTCGCTTTTTTTGGTGGGCGGGGGGCGTACGCCATAACTCGAGGACTGCCTACAAAGGGTTTTCCTTTATAATTGGAGTATCTACAAGGCAACTACAGACAGTCCTCGACTTACGACCACAACTGAGCCCAAATTTTCTGTTGCTAAGCGAGACCAGTTGTTCAGTCAATTTTGCCCTGTCTCACCACCTTTCTTGCCACAGTCGCTAAGTGAATCACTGCCGTTCTTAAACTAGTAACACGGTTGTTAAGTGAATCCGGCTTCCCCATTCGACTTGGCTGGTCAGAAGGTCGCAAAACGGGATCACCTGACTCCCCAGGATACGACAACCGTCATAAATACAAGTCAGTTGCTGCCAAGCGTCTGAATTTTGATTACGTGACCCAGAGAAAGTACAACCGTCATAAATATGAGTCAAACATACGAATATAAATCATGGGGAAACTGCCATGGTTGTTAAGCGTGAAAAACAGCCAAAACCAGTCATTTTTTTCCAGGGCTTTTGTAACTTTAAACCGTCACTAAAAGAACAGTTGTAAATCAAGGATTACCTGTTCCGTGGTTTTTAACTTGTAATTTGTACGTTCACGTCACATGCGCGCCTTTCACGCATGTGCTTTGCTTGCGCGCACAACTTCCGCCCATGCGCCCACCTTCGCTGCTCCCGGTTCCCCCTCTGCCTTGTAGGGGAGCCAGGCGGCATAAATATTGAACAAATAAATAAAATAAATAAAAAAATAAGCATTCCCAACCCTGGTGACGCACGATCCAGAGACGGGCACCCCTCCCACTTCCTGGATCTCTGCCTGGGTGCCCCCCGCCCCTTCCTGCACCTCCGCTGCCAAGTTGGCATTCACACAGCTGAGTCCTGTGCAGAATACCAAGCGCGGAGGTGGCACAATGAAACAAGGCGCCAGCCCAGGAGGCACTTGAGACATGGCAGAACCTCCAAGGGTGTGCCATGCTCAGCATGGGCACTGGCACCTCTACACTTATTTGGGGGAGCCTCCTGATTTCTCCCCCCTCCGCCCCAGATAACCCTCTCCCGCAGCTAGGGGTGAAATCCAGCAGGTTCTGACAGGTTCTGGCGAACTGGTAGCGGAAATTTTGAACAGTTCGGAGAACTGGTAGTGGAAATTTTGAGCAGTTCGGAGAACAGGTAGCGGAAATTTTGAGCAGTTTGGAGAACCGGTAGCAGAAATTTTGAGCAGTTCGGAGAACCGGTAGCGGAAATTTTGAGCAGTTCGGAGAACCGGTAGCGGAAATTTTGAGCAGTTCGGAGAACCGGTAGCGGAAATTTTGAACAGTTCGGAGAACTGGTAGCGGAAATTTTGAGCAGTTTGGAGAACCGGTAGCGGAAATTTTGAGCAGTTCGGAGAACCGGTAGCAGAAATTTTGAGCAGTTTGGAGAACCGGTAGCGGAAATTTTGAGCAGTTCGGAGAACCGGTAGGGGAAATTTTGAGCAGTTCGGAGAAGTGGTAGCGGAAATTTTGAGCAGTTCGGAGAACCGTTAGCGGAAATTTTGAGCAGTTCGGAGAAGTGGTAGCGGAAATTTTGAGCAGTTCGGAGAACCGTTAGCGGAAATTTTGAGCAGTTTGGAGAACCGCTAGTGGAAATTTTGAGCAGTTTGGAGAACCAGTAGCGGAAATTTTGAGTAGTTTGGAGAACTGGTAGCAGAAATTTTGAGTAGTTTGGAAAACTGGTAGCAGAAATTTTGACCAGTTCGGAGAACCAATAGCAGAAATTTTGAGTAGTTCGGAGAACCGGTAGCGGAAATTTTGAGTAGTTCAGAAAAACGACAAATGCCACCTCTGGCTGGCCCCAAAGTGGGGTGGGAATGGAGATTTTGCAATATCCTTCCCCTGCCACGCCCGTCCACCAAGCCCCACCCACCAAGCCACACCACACCCACCAAGCCCTGCCCACAGAACTGGTAGTAAATATATTTAGATTTCACCACTGCACCCAGCCCTCTCGCCAGCTCACTTTTCTCCAAGGTGTAAAGTCAGAGAAGCCAAACCTGACTAATAAAACGATTCTTAAAGACGGGAGACTCCAAATATGACCAAACTTTAAGACTGGTGGACTTCAACTCCCAGAATTCCCCTGCCAGCATGGATCACAATTTACAAATTTGTAGATTTACAATGTACATATTTACAAATTGTCATAAGTCAAGGACTACCTGTACAGGGGATTCACACAGGCAACAACATACGACCATAATGAAGCCCAGCATTTTTGTCGCTCAGTGAAACATTTGTTAAGTGAGGTTTGCCCCGTTTTACGACCTCTTGTGCCACCGATGTTAAGTGAATCAATGCAGTTGTTAAATCAGGAGCACGGTTGTTAAATGAATCTGATTTCCCCACTGCCTTTGCTGGTCCAGAAGGTCGCAGAAGGGGATCACATGACCCCGGGATGCTGCGACCGTCATAAATGTGAACCAGTTACTGTTCCGGTTCATATAAATTAAGCTTAGTGGACGGAAATTTAGGATTAGGTAATTTATTTGTATTATTAACATTAATAGGGTGTTAAAATATATTGTGAATTTAAAATATTAAGGATTAGAAATTGTGGGAATTTTGAGATACACTCCGGGGATTGATTAAATATTCTGAATATTTGGCTTTATTAGTAAATCCCACGTATTTGGAATATGGACGTTATGGTGGAATAATGAGTCATTCTTAAAATATTAAATATTAGTAATTTTTTTTAAAATTTGATTTATATGCCGCCCTTCTCCGAAGACTCAGGGCGGCTTACAATGTGCTCAGCAATAGCCTTCATCCTTTTGTATATTTATACAAAGTCAGCTTATTGCCCCCACAAACTGGGTCCTCATTTCACCTACCTTAGAAAGGATGGAAGGCTGAGTCAACCTTGAGCCTGGGGAGATTCGAACTTACAGTAATTGCAGACAACTGGTGTTAATCACAATGCTATCAGTCTGCTGAGCCACCAGGCTCAATTTAGTAGGGGATAACAAATAACACGGCGCAAAGAAATGTTATCTATGTTTAAATGAATTAATGGGAAAAATGATAAAAGAAGAGAGAATAAATAGCATTGTTGAAGTTGGAAGATTAGGATGACGTACACTTATACAAATTATGGTTAGCGCTGTTTAAAAAAGATTTGACTCCGTCAATACACTGTCCACAAAATATGTCATTATTAGACTAAAAAATTAAAAATTAATAATAAATAAATAAATAAATATGAACCAGTGGCCAAGTGCCTGAATTTTCGGTCACATGACTATTCAGCTGGGGGAATTCTGGGACTTGAAGTCCGCCGCTCTTAAAGGGGCCCTGATTTAAAATATTATACCTTGACTTACGACTCCAATGGAGCCCAAAATTTCTGTGGTTCAGCGAGACATTTGTTAAGTGCGTTTTGCCCCGTTTTACAACCTTTCTTGACACAGTTGCTAAGTGAATCAATGCAGTCGATAAGCCAGTCAACCCGGTTGTTAAGTGAATCTGGCTTCCCAATGGCTCATCGGAAGGTCGCAAAAGGGGATGGCGTGACCCCAGGAGAGCCAAGGCTGGGCTTGGAGAAGCTGAAAGCAATGCCTTTTAAACTGGAGGAGGTTCCATGGAGGTCATCTAGACCAACCCCGCTCTTCCTTTGGCCTACAATGCAGCACACCTCACCCCATCCTATGCAGATAGGATGCCTAAAGCCTCTGTTTAAGTCCGGATGTCACTAGCTGAAAACCTGGGATTTATGTCAAAAAAGCACGTTATTTTAATACAGGTAGTCCTCGAATTACGACCATAATTGACTCCCCCTCCCCCTGCAATTACAGTCATAAATCGTGACAGTCGGGTCATCACATGGCGAGTCCCAATTTTATGACTTTTTGTAGCGGTCGTTAAGCAAACACGGGGATCCTAAAGTGAATGGAGCAGTCATAAAGCGAACACCACAGTTGTTAAGTGAGGGCATTGTTCACTAGGGGGTGGTTTCTGGTGGAAACAGGAAATAAATAGTGCTCTCTGAGATCGGTGGCTTTCTTGCGGACTTTTCATGACCCAACTAGGTAATCTCATCAGTGCTAGAAGGGAGGGGAGTTTATGGAGAGGAGGAGGAGGAGGAGGAAGAAGAAAAGGAGGAGGGGGAGTACTGTGGGGGTCCTTGGTGCTCTCTGAGTTTGCTCGTTTTCTTGTAGACCTTTCATGACCCAACTAGTTATCTCATCAGTGCTAGAAGGGAGGGGAGTTTATGGAGGAGGAGGAGGAGGAGGAGGAGGAGGAGGAGGAGGAGGAGGAGGAGGAGGAGGAGGAAGAAGAAGAAGAAGAAAAGGAGGAGAGGGAGGACTGTGGGGGTCCTTGATGCTCTCTGAGTTTGCTCGTTTTCTTGTAGACCTTTCATGACCCAACTAGGTAACATCATCAGTGCTAGAAGGGAGGGGAGTTTATGGAGAGGAGGAGGAGGAGGAGGATGAAAAGGACTGTAGGGTCCTTGATATTCTTTGAACTTGAGTTGTGTTTTCTTGCAGACGTCTCATGACCCAACTAAGTAACACCATCAGTACTGCTCGGAGGATCTCTGAGCTTGGAGATTTCCATGCAGGCGTCAGGTAGCAAACCCTCCGCGATCAAACCACCGTTGCTCTGAGACACCCCCCCCCCAAAAAACTCCACAAACACATCAAGGAGCAACTTCCCGCTCGTCTTACCCCCAGGCCCTTTCGAGTTCCTTCCGCGACCCCCCGCCATGCTCGGACGTGGGGACCCCCCCACCATCATTCCTCACCGCGAATATTTCCGGAGCACCATCCGTTCAACCTTGATAAATTAACTCAGCAAGAACACTTTGTCAAGGCAAGATTGGGGAAGGGAAGGATGGAGGGAAGGAGCGAGTTCGAATCCTGACGCAGCTTAAAACAATCCCCCCCCTCCCACCCCCACTTTTCGGTCCCGTCCCCTAAAGGACCACCTGTCCCATAATGAGCAGCCACCTGTTCCTTGACGCAAGGAACTCACCCTTATATTTAGTAGCTCATTTCAAGGAATTGTTCCTTATTTTAGCAACCATCTGTTGTCTTTTCTAAAAAAAAAACCCAAAAGTCTCTTGAATCATTCTTTTATGTAACAGACAGATGGTAACGGGGTGGGGTGGGAATTCTGGGTGGTGACATTGCCCCCCTCCCCAAAATACACACAAACACAAACACACTGCCCCTTAGTTCCAGGGCAAACCTGTTTTTTTTTGGCAAAGATTTAACAACTTTCTTATTTTGGGGGGTTATCCTGGTTTGCCATCCGAGTTTACAAAAATAAATGAACTTTTAAGGAAGAAATTTGGGGTTGTTTTGCAAAAGGGTAGGGGGGACCCCACTTAACAGGTTTCGCTTCCAGGAAGACCCCCCCACAAAAAAGTTCAAAATCACCAAAAAAATGGATTTTGACTACAGGGCTCCTCGACTTACAACCACCACGGAGTCCCAATATTTCTGTCGCTAAGTGAAACATTTCTTAAGTGAGATTTGTTTGCCCCGTTTTACGACTTTCCTTGCCACAGTTGCTAAGGGAGTCCCTGCACTTGTGAAGTTAGGCTGTTAAGTGAATCGGGCTCTCCCCGTTGACTCTTGCTTGTCAAGACGGTCACAAAAGGGGATCACGTGACCCCCGAGACACTGCGATTGTCATAAATACGAGTCACCAGGGTCTGGTGGCTCAGCAGACTAAAGCACTGTTATTAACATCCACTTACATCTGCTGCCTGCAATTACTGCAGGTTCGAATCTCGCCATGCTCAAGGTTGACTCAGCCTTCCATCCTTTCTAAGGTAGGTAAAATGAGGACCCGGATTGTGGGGGCAATAAGCTGACTTTGTATAAATATACAAAAGTATGAAGGCTATTGCTTAACGCATTGTAAGCCGCCCTGAGTCTCCGGAGAAGAGCGGCATATAAATCAAATTAAAAAAAAAAAATCTGAATTTTGATCACGTGACTTTGGGGATGCCGCAAACGGTCGTAAATGCGAAAAACGGTCATCATCAGTCCATTTTTTTCCAGTGACGTTGTAACGTCGAACCGTCACTAAAGGAACAGTCGTAAGTCGAGGATTACTCCGGCCATTCTCAAAGGGTTGGACTTCGACTCCCAGAATTCCCCAGCTATGCTGGCCACGTTCGAAAAACACTTATTTAGGCCAAATATTAGAAGGATTTCCCCAGCATTAAAAACCGTTTGGAACGGCCCAGGGGGTGAATGATAACCCAGGAACCTGCTGGTCTATATGACCTCTGGGGTTCCCTTCCGTCTAATTCAAAGCACCGCCCAAACGGCTGCCGTATTTTAAAGATTTATCTCTCCCTCTCGAGACTCAACCGCCAAATATTTTTCCCTAAGGGCAGAAGGGGGCTGGACTAGATGACCTACAAGGTCCCCTCCAACTCTGTTATTCTACACATGCTCAGAGGCTCTGCTGGTATTATATGCACGGCCCATTATATGCCTGTTTCTCATCCCTCTGCCTAACGCAGCCCCGATTCAATCGGCACCGGCAAGCGCATAAAGATTTATCTCTCCCTCTCGAGACTCAACCGCCAAATATTTTTCTCTAAGGGCAGAAGGGGGCTGGACTAGATGACCTACAAGGTCCCCTCCAACTCTGCTATTCTACACATGCTCAGAGGCTCCGCAGGTATTATATGCACGGCCCATTATATGCCTGTTTCTCATCCCTCTGCCTAACGCAGCCCCGATTCAATCGGCACCGGCAAGCGCATAAAGATTTATCTCTCCCTCTCGAGACTCAACCGCCAAATATTTTTCCGTAAGGGCAGAAGGGGGCTGGACTAGATGACCTACAAGGTCCCCTCCAACTCTGCTATTCTACACATGCTCAGAGGCTCCACAGGTATTATATGCACGGCCCATTATATGCCTGTTTCTCATCCCTCTGCCTAACGCAGCCCCGATTCAATCGGCACCGGCAAGCGCATAATCAACACCAGGAAAACCGCACAAAAACCCACAATCCAGATATTCCACTGCAGGAATGTGTGTGTGTGTGTAAGGGAGCCTAAAGAAGGGGTCAGTTTGGAGAAGGATGCCATCTTGGATTTCCCTCCCCCCAAAAGAAAACCCCCACAACGTTGCCTTTGCCAGGGACAGCCTCAATGTCTATTCCCTCCTCGGTTTTCCCTTCTGTAAAATGGGCATAATGTCATCCTGTAACGTCATCTCCTTCCCATTTGTGGGGCACACGCCCCCCCCTCCACCCTCTGCCCAACAGGGTGAAGTCAGGCCATGGGGTTTAGCCAAGCAAGCTAAACAACTCTCTTAATGACCACTGGAGTCGCCCGCGGGGATTAATTAAGCAATTAAATAAGGGTTCCCAATGAAAAAAAAAAAGGCTAATGGAGGCCATCCATCACATCTGCTCCAGAAACTGTTCCCAAGGCAGGAGGACGCTGATCCTGGGTGGTCTTTTAAGGCAAATCCCCTCCTTCAAACCTCCTGGAAAACAGAGATAGGGGAGGGGGAGGGCTGTGGACGGAGGGGAGAGGGGTCCCTCTGCTCGCCCCCCCTCCCTCTTCCCGACAAGCACAATTTATTAAAACGCAATTTATTAAACGGGAGGGAAGGAGCTGCAGCCCAGCCTTTTCGTAAATTGTGTTTTTTACGGGCTACCCAGACTCCTGTTGATCGCATGCAGGGAAAAAAAAGGGGGGGTTCAAGAGGAGAACCCCAGATTTCAGGCTGGAAATGAAGGGGAGGTCGATGAGAAGAACGGGGTCCCCCCCTTCTGCCACACTGTCCCCCTAAAAAAGTTCCAGCTGTTGACAACAAACGGAGCCGCATTTTCAGAGGGTGGGCCCTCCTCAATTCCAAACGACAGGGCGGTGGGGGGGGGAGGTAAAGATTTGGGAGAGGTCTCCGAAGAAGCCCCCTCCTCCTCGACCGCCCCCTCCCCATCCTCAACCCCAAATCTCTGCTCGGTTAGCTAAGCCACCAGCGCGGGGTTTACATAACTGTCTCTCTCTCTCTCTCTCTCTCTCTCCCCAAAGCAGAAATCCGTGGCTGGATTCCTTGTGGGACCCCCTCACACCCCAAAAAGGGGCCGAGTGGAGAGGTGTAAAGGCAGGGGAGGGAAAGAAAGGGGGTGCAATGTTGCAGCCCCCCCAAAAGAGAAAACTCAACCCTGGTTCCCACCGTCTCTGAAGCCTGGCAGAGCAACGGATAGGTCTGTCCAAAGCAGGAATCCGTGGCTGGATTTCTTGTGGGACCCCCCCACCCCAAAAACAGGGAATGGAGAGGTAGAGAGGGAAAGAAGGAAAGGGGTGCAATTTTTGTGCCCCCCCCCAAAAAGAGAAAACTCAACCTTGGTTCCCACCGCCTCTTGCACCTGGCACATGAAAGATAACATCTCAAAATCCGTGGCTGGCTTCCTTACGGGACCCCCGACCCCCCAAAAATAGGGCCGAATGGAGAAGTCGAGAGACGGAGGAAGGAAGGAAAGGGGTGCAATGTTGCAGCCCCCTCCCCAAAATAGAAAGAAAACTCAACCCTTGTTTCTCCGGCGCCTGGCAGAGGAGAGACACCGAGTCGGATTTCTGCCTCTCTCTCTGGTTTGGTACCTTTCGGGGCAGGGAAAACATCCCTCGCTCCCCCAGGTCTTTTTCTCTTCCTCCAACACCCCCTCCCCGACCCCAGCCAAGACCCCAGACTCAAAAGACCTACTGCCATAGAGGGTGTCGATCCAGGAGAGGCGAGGAAGGCCGTGCTCGCTTAAGGGCTCCATCCCTACCTCCGGAGAAGCTCAAGGAGCTGCTGGTAGAGACGAAGGGAGCATCTCGTAACAAAGGCTGGGGAAAGAGTGGGGGGGGGAGAGAGAGAGAGGGAAAGGGGAGGGGGCACCGAGGGGGGGGAGAGGGGGTAATTGTGGGAGGCGGTGGCGGGAAGGCTGGGGAAGCAGCGGCAGCTGGAATGGGGTGGGGCGGAGAAGGGTGGGTAGCGTTTTTTCATGCCCCCCCTTGGAGGCTGGCGTGGAGAAGACGTGCCCAGCCCTTGCCAGGCAGTGTGTGTGTGTGACTGTGTGACTCTGTGTGTGTGTTGTGTGTGAACACACACCCTTGGGAGGGCGGGGAAGGCTCCCTCCTCCTCCTCCTCCTCCTCCTCCTCCTCCTCCTCCTCCTCCAAGGGGCTGGGAAGAGAGGGCCACCAATGGGGAGGGAAGCCCCAAAAATGGGTGGGGATGGGGAGGAAAGAGACTCCCCTCCTCCCCCGCCTCAAGGGGGGGGTCATCTGAGGAAGGGGACCCCAATCCATTGGGGAAGGGTCTCCCTGGTACCAGAACTTCCATCACCCCCCCCTCCTCCCGTTCTGTTTTTTTCAAAGGCCGTTTTCTCCGATGGAAGGGGGGATCCCCCGCCCCAAATTGGATCAGGTGGCAAAAAAGAGGACGGGTCTTATTTCCCTCAAGACCACCACCACCATCCCGAGACCCCCCGTGTAGTGACTTTAAAGACGCAGCTTTCCTAGCAAGGTAGGCAAAAGGGGTGGGCCACTGTTTATGGTTCTTTGATCACCTGGTGGTCCTCCATCCGACAATTAATTTTATTTTCCAAAGCCCCTGAAGGCAGGCCAAGAAGCAACGGATGGAAACTCATCAAGGAGAGAAGCAACCTGGAATTAAGGAGGAATTTGCTAACAGTGAGAACAATTAACCTGTGGAACAGCTGGCCACCAGATGTTGTGGGTGCTTCATCACTGGAGGTTTTTTTAAGAAGAGATTGGACAGCCACTTGTCTGAAATGGTAGAAGGTCTCCTGCTTGAGCAGGGGGCTGGACTAGATGACCTCCAAGGTCCCTTCCAGCTGTACCCTGATCCTGATTCGCCAGATCTGCCCTTCTTTCTTGGAGGGGGGGTAGGGGCGTTTCCCCCAAATTGAGTCAGGATGCAAAGAGGAAGGGTCTCCGTTGAGACCCCCTTATAGTGACTTTAAAGATGTGGGCCTCCCTAACAGGGCAAGGAAGTGGTGCGCCACTGCTTACGGTTCTTGGATCACCTGGTGGTCCTCCATCCACTAGATTAATTTTCCAAAAGAATTGGGCGGAAAGCGTGACGGCTTAAAAAAATATTGTGTAGGACGGCAGCCACAAAGCTAAGAGAGTTTGTGTTGCAGAATAAACAATTCTCTCCTTTATTGAACTCAAACTTGGCCACTAGAACACGGGTGGACTTCAATTCCCAGAATTCCCCAGGGAGCATGGGATTCTGGGAGTTCAAATCCACCAGTTTTTAAAATTGTTTGAAAAAAACCTCTAATTTAAAAACCCATAATTGATCAGTTCCATCTCTAGGTCACTCTGGAGGCAACTACGGGCGGTCCTCGATTTACGACCACAAAAATTGAGCCCTACATTTCGGTGGCTAAAGCGAGAGTTATTAAGTTGAGCTGTGCCCCGTTTTACGACCTTCCTTGCCACGGTTGTTGAGTGAATCCCTGTTGTCTCTGTTAGTCACATGGTCGTCGTTAAGCAAATCCAGCTTCCCCACTGACGTTGCATGTCGGAAGGTCGCAAAAGGGAATCACGTGACCCCCCGAGACACTGCGACCGTCATAAATACGAGTCAGTTTCCAGGTTCCTGAATTTTGATCACGGGATCTACAGTCGTAAGTATGAAAAATGGTCATAACTGACTTTTTTCAGTGCTGTTGTAACTTCAAACGGTCACTAAATGAACTTTTGTAAGTGGAGGACTCCCAGTAACAAGAGAAGCAGTTAGTTGTCGATTAATCTCTCTTACTGCAACGGTCATAAGTGTGAAAAATGGTCATAAGTCGCTTTAGCGCCATTGTAACTTCGAACAGTCACTAAATGAACTTTTGTAAGTGGAGGACTCCCAGTAACAATTGAAACAATTATAGCTATGGATTAATCTCTTGCCAATTTTTAACCAACTCTGCAAAAAATGTCCTCAGTTTAATCTGAAAAATAAATAAATAAATAAATAAATAAATAAATAAATAAATAAATAAATAAATAAATAAATAAATAAATAAATAAATAAATAAATAAATAAATAAATAAATAAATAAATCCAGCCGTAATTTTTAAAAATAAATGCACTATTTTTAATACGGACCTATAGTATAAATAGGACAGAATTCAAGCATCTTTCATCTACTAGGAGTGTGTAAATTAGCACACAGGCCCCTCCCTATGCCACACACTTATTTCAAATTTGAAAAAAAAAAAATTCAGGGAAACATCCTGGCCGCTGACTCACATTTACGACAGTTGCCGCGTCCCGAGGCCACGCAATTCCCTTTGGCGGCCTTCTGACCAGCAAAGTTCAATGGGGAAGCCGGATTCACTTAACAACGATGTTACCGACTTAACAGCTGCAGCGATTCACTTAACAACCGTGGCCAGAGAGGTCGTAAAACAGAACAAAGCTCACTTAACAACCGTCTCGCTTAACAAGGAGTTCCATTTTTGCCGTAAATCGAGGAATACCTGTATTGGACTTATGACCACAATTCAACCCATCATTTCTGTTGCTAAGTGAGACAGTTGTTGTGAATCACTCCTGTTGTTAAGTGAGCTTTGCACCATTTTACGACTTTTCCTGCCACTGTTGTTAAGCGAATCACTCCCGTTGTTAAGTGAGCTTTGCGCCATTTTACGACTTTTCCTGCCACCGTCGTTAAGCGAATCACTCCCATTGTTAAGCCAGTCACGCAGGTCGTTAAGCGAATCTGGCTTCCCCCGCCGACTTCGCTTGTCTGAAGGTCGCAAAAAGGGAATCGCGTGACTCCGGGAGACGCCGCGACCGTCATAAATACGAGTCCGTGGCCGAGCATCTGAATTTTGATCGCGCGACCCACGGGGGGAATGCCGCAACGGTCCGCTAAGTGTGAAAATCGGTCCTTAATCACGTCTTTCAGTGCCGTTGTTAACTCTGAAACGGTCACTAAATGATGATCTGTTGTGAGTCTGCACCCAAAAGCCACGACAACCTTCAGCAAAACCTTTCCGTGGCTGCCACGACCCTCTTGCACGCCAACTGGTGTGGTCACGTGAGCCACGAGGAACGGGAGGGGGGGGGCTCATGAATCATCACCAGAAGGTGGGAAAACAGCCGGGGGGGGTGTGTATATGTGTTTTGCGTGTGCCATAATTAGCAGTGGCACTCCCGAGCTGCTGCCTTCTTTTCCTAACAAATGTTGTGTGTTTGTGGTAGCAGGACGCACCCAAGTCTTTGCATACGGCCCCACAAGGCCCCACCCCACCCCGCTTCGCGCTCAAGGAGAATCGAGGTCCGGCCCAGACATTCTAGGACCGTGAGGGCGAACCTATTATTTATTTATTTATTTATTTATTTATTTATTTATTTATTTATTTATTTATTTATTTATTTATTTATTTATTTATTTATTTATTTATTTATTTAATATTTTATACCGCCCTTCTCCTGAAGGACTCAGGGCGGTGAACAGTCAAAATAAACATATATATCAAAATGTGAATAGAAGCAATAAATAATAATTAAGTCAATTTGGCTTATCAGTTAAGTTAAGATCTTCAGAATAAAATTTACACAATTAGGAAAAGGAAAGAAAAAAATTAATTATGCCAGCCCGGCTTGGTGAAAGAGGAAGGTCTTAAGTGCCCGACGGAAAGTACGAAGATCTGGGATTATTCGTATCCCTGGGGGTATCCTGTTCCAAAGGGTCGGTGCCCCCACAGAGAAGGCTTTCCCCCTGGGAACCACCAGTCGACATTGCTTTAGTGACGGTACCCTGAGGAGGCCCACCCTGTGGGAGCGTACTGGTTGGTGGGAGGTTATCGGTTGCAGAAGGTGGTCTCGTAGGTACCCAGGCCCTAAGCCACGGAGCACTTTAAAGGTAAGAACCAACACCTTGAAGCACACTCGGAAGGCCACCGGAAGCCAGTGCAGCTCGCGTAGGAGAGGTGTTACATGTGAGCGCCATGTCGCTCCCAATATCACCCGCGCGGCCGCATTCTGGACCAGTTGGAGCCTCCGCGTGCACCTCAAGGGGAGCCCCATGTAGAGAGCATTGCAGTAGTCCAGTCGAGAAGTGACGAGGGCGTGAGTGACCGTATTTAACGAGTCCCGATCCAGAAAGGGTCGCAACTGGCGAATCAGGTGAACCTGATAGAAAGTTCTCCTGGCCACGGCCGTCATATGCTCTTCTAAAGACAGTTGCGTGTCCAGGAGGACACCTAAGTTGCGGGCCCTCTCCGTGGGGGCCAATGTCTCGCCCCCAATAGTCAACGATGGTATCAGCTGGTTATATCGGAACGCCGACAGCCACAGCCACTCGGTCTTGGAAGGGTTGAGTCGGAGCCTGTTTCTCCCCATCCAGATCCGCACGGCCTCCAGGCACCGGGACATCACTTCGAGGGCATCGTTGGGGTGGTCTGAGGTAGAGATGTACAGTTGAGTATCATCAGCGTACTGATGGAACTCCACCCCAAAACCACGGATGATCTCACCCAGTGGCTTCACATAAATGTTGAACAGGAGGGGCGAGAGGACCGACCCTTGTGGCACCCCACAAACAAGGCGCCTTGGGGTCGACCGCTGCCCCCCTGTCAACACGGATTGCGACCGGTCGGAGAGATAGGAGGAGAACCACCGCAAAACGGTGCCCCCCACTCCCAGTCCCTCCAGCCGACGCAACATGATACCATGGTCGATGGTATCAAAAGCCGCTGAGAGATCTAATAGGACCAGGATAGAGGAGCAACCTCTGTCCCGAGCCCTCCAGAGATCATCCACCAACGCGACCAATGCCGTTTCCGTGCTGTATCGTGACCTGAAGCCCGACTGGAACGGATACAGATAGACAACTTCATCCAGGTATCGGGGTAGTTGTCGCGCCACCACACTCTCAACAACCTTCGCAACAAAGCGAAGATTGGAGACTGGACGATAATTTGATAATATAGCCGGGTCCAGGGAAGGCTTCTTGAGGAGGGGCTTCACAACCGCCTCTTTCAAGGCGGCGGGAAAGACACCCTCACTCAGAAAAGCATTTATAATCCCCTGGAGCCAGCCTCGTGTAACCTCCCGGGTGGCACATGGCGCCATATCTGTGGGCACACGAGCGTTGCCCTACCTCAGTCCAGCACCCATGTGCGCGCTGGCCAACTGATTTTCGGGCCTTCCGGGCTCACCAGAAGTCGGGAAACGGGCTGTTTTCAGGCCTCCGGAGGGCCTCTGGGAGAGTGGGGAAGGCTGTTTTCACCCTCCCCAGACGCCTAGAAAGGCTCTGGAGCCTGGGGAGGGCAAAAAAAAAATGGGCAAAAAATCCCCCCCATTACCCTTGCTTTTGACACACAATGGCAAAAAGGTTAGCCATCATTGTTCTAGGAGGAAGGTGGTGTTAGCCTCTGGGTGTCCCAAATCAGGGATCACCTGGTGGTCTCCTTTCCGACTCACACCTTTTACCCAAAGGATGCACAAATGATGTTGGATTTAAATTACAAGTATTCCTCAGCTTATGACCTCAGCTGAGCCCCAAATTTTAGATGGCTAAGCGAGGCGTTTGCTAAAGGAGCTTTGTCCCGTTTTACGACCTTTTCTTGCCACGGTTGTTAAGGGAATCACTGCACGGGTTAAGTTAGTCACACGGTCGTTAAATGAATCTGGCTTCCCCGTTGGGCTTGTCAGGTCGCAACAGGGGATCACATGACCCCCGAGACACTGCGACCGTCATAAATATGAGTCAGCTGCCAAGCATAGGAATATAAATCATGGGGATGCTGCAACGGTCGTAAGTGTGAAAAACGGTCATTATAAGTCCCTTTTTTCAGTGGGGTGTCGCAACTTCGAACGGTCACTAAATGAATGGTTGTAAATCGAGGACTACCTGTGCACGCAGTCCTCAACTTCCAGCTTTTCATTTTGCAACCGTTCTAAGTTACACCACCACTGAAAAAAGGGACTTACGACCGATCCTCGCACTTACGACCGTCATAGCATCCCCACAGTGAACAAATTTTGACACTGGGCAAAACCTGATCTCCATTTGTGACCTTCCCAGCCGACAGGCCAAGTCGATGGAAGAAGCAGGATTCGCTTGATGACCACGTGATTCATTTAACGACCACCGCGGTTCGCTCAACCAGTTGTGTCCACTCCCCCCCAAAAAAACAGTCCAAAAATATAGCACAACTCATTTAACAACTGCCTGGTTTAGCAAGGGGAATTCTGAATCTCAATTGCGGCCATGAATCGAGGACCACCAGTATTGTGGTCATAAGTCGAGGACTATCTGAATTTTTTTATTATTATTATTCTATTTTTGTTTTTTGCTCTTGTACAATTCAGGAAAGATAAAACAGATATTTTTCCAACCCATAAATACGTTTTATTTATTCAAAGGCTTCGTCTGATCCCTTCCCCGGATGCAAAGCAGCGGCTCAACGGAAGCTGGAATTTAAATGCTTTTGTTCCCTTTAATGTCCGTTCGGACACGAGGATTCCTGACGGTTTGTTTTTCCCCAAATCGAGAGCCCCCGTTTTTGACTAACAAATGTGGGTCGGAGAATATTTTGACACGCAAATCTCGCGCCCCGAGGAACATTTGTTAGTCAGAAAAGGGGATTTTCATTTAGAGCTGGAAAGAAAAACCCTCCGTTTTCCATTACGGGAACTCCTCGACTTACAACCGATTGTTTAGTGACCGTCCGAAGTTACAAGGGCACTGAAAAAAAGGGCCATTTTTGACATTTTTTACCTGCAATAGAATATACCTTTACCACTAAGAAGATCCATCTGTCTATCATTATTGATCAATCTATTTATCTCTATCAACAATCAATCAATCATCTACCTATTATCAATCAATCATGTATTTATCTATCATTTATCAATATCTATCTATCTATATCATCTATTTATCTATCATTTATCAATTATTTCTCTATCATCTAATTTTCTTTCTCTTCTTTTTCTCTCCTTTCCTTCCTTATTCCTTCTTTCCTTCCTTTTCTTCCCTAGCTTCTTCCTTCCTTCCTTTTTCCTTTTTTCCTTCCTTCTTTCCCTAGCTTCTTCCTTCCTTTTTCCTTCTTTCCTTCCTTCTTCCCTAGCTTCTTCCTTCCTTCCTTTTTCCTTTTTTCCTTCCTTCTTCCCTAGCTCCTTCCTTCCTTCCTAGCTTTCCTTCCTTCCTTCCTTCCTTCCTTTTTCCTTTCCTTCCTTCTTCCCTAGCTTCTTCCTTCCTTCCTTCCTTTTTCCTTTTTCCTTTTTTCCTTCCTTCTTCCCTAGCTTCTTTCCTTCTTTTCCTTCTTTCCTTCCTTCTTCCCTAGCTCCTTCCTTCCTTCCTTTTCGGTTTTCAAGTAAAGACTCAGCAACTGTTTAGTCTGGCACGGTATATAAGGACTCTCTCGCCTTAGGCCAAGGGGTTGAACTAGATGACCTCTAAGATCCCTTCCCAATCCTAGGATTCTACGCAATCTGTTTTTTATAGAGAGAAGCAGTTCTTGACTCATGACTGTTCACTTAGCAAGCATTCAAAGTTACGATGGACCTGCCTTGGAGGTAGATACGACCCCGATTCAAAGTTACGACGGTCAGAAGCCCTCACCCGCAGTCGCATGAAAAAGTCCTCGACTTACAACCATTCATTTAGTGACCGTTCAAAGTTACAGCGGCACTGAAAAAAGTGACTCATGACCGTTTTCCACACTTACGACCGTTGTAGCGTGATCCCTATATGTTGTAGCGCGATGCCCCATGATTGCATGATCAAAATTCAGTCATTTGGCCGACTGCCTCATATTTATGGCGGTTGCGCTGTCCTGGGGAAAGTCACGTGATCCCCTTTTGCGATCTTCTGAAAAACCAAGTCCATGGGAAATCCGGATTCGCTTAACAACCATGTGACTCACTTAACAACGGCAGCGATTCGCTTAAACAACTGTGGCCCGAAAGGTCGGAAAACGGTCGCAAAGCTCACTTAACCGCCTCGCTTAGCCGGGGAAATTTGGGGCTCGACGGTGGCCGTAAGCCGAGGACTCCCTGCACGCCAAAATAAACCGCCGTAGGGCGAGTAACACAACTGTGACGCCGGGAGGAGGTGTGACGCTTGTTCAAAAGAGACTTTGAAAGCAGCCCCTTCGTCAGCCGCTGTGACAGCCCCCTTCGCGTGGGAAGCGCAACGTAGTGAGTGAGCCACACAACAAGGCTGACCGTGTCGCCACGCACAAGGACGGGAACCTGGGTGGCAAACGGAGTGGCTCTCCTCTTGCCACGGGGAGATTGGCACACTAAGTTCAACGTCCCGGATGCTAATCGGAGGACAAGGAAAAGCTTTTAATGATTCCTAACGTCACCGGTTCTTCCTTTCTGCGTCTTGCAGGACCCGTTTCCTGGCCGGGTCCTTCGCGCACCTCGCCACAGGGTAGGGAGAAGGGCCAAGGGGGCGCCGTGGGTGAGGATGGCACCGACCGGATGCGAGAAAATGCACCGTATTTGCTTATGAGTCCCTGCACGGAGCATCAGAGGGCACCTCTCAGGCTCTCAGGTGCCCCCTTGTGGTCCAGAGGGGTGCATGCAAAGAGACACAATCCAGTCAGCAGCATTTCTTTCTTTCTTTCTTTCTTTCTTTCTTTCTTTCTTTCTTTCTTTCTTTCTTTCTTCTCCCTCCCTTTCTTTTCTCATTCTTTCCTTCTTTTTATCTTTCCTTGCATCCTTCTTTGCTTCCTATCTTATTTCTTTCCTTCTCTCCTCCTTCTCACTTTTCTTTCCTTCCTTCCTTCTCATTTATTTTCTCCCTCCTTCCTTCTTTCCGTGCTTCCTTCCTTCTTTCCTTCCTTCTCCTTTCCTTTCTTCCTTCTTTTCCTTTCTTCTCCTTCCTGCCTTCCTTCCTTTTTCTTTCTGTCTTTCCTTCGTTCCTTTTTTTTTCTTTTCCTTTTTCCTTTCTTCCTTTTTTCTTTCTTTCTTTCTCTTTCTTTCTTTCTTTCCTTCACATTTCCATTCCTTCCTTTCTTTTTTATTTATTTATTCAATTTATATGCCGCCCCTCTCCGAAGACCTTTGTTTTTCCCCTTTCTTTCGGTCTTTCTTTCTCTTTTCTCTTTTCCTTTCCTTTTCCTTCCTTCTTTACTTTTTTCTTTTGCTTTCTTTTCCTTCCCTTCTTTCCTTCCTTCTTTTCCTTTCCTTTCCTCCTTCCTTCCTTCCTTTACTTTTTTCTTTTTATTTCTTTTCCTTCCCTTCCTTCTTTTCTCTTTTCCTTTCCTCCTTCCTTCCTTCTTTACTTTTTTCTTTTTATTTCTTTTCCTTCCCTTCCTTCTTTTCTCTTTTCCTTTCCTTTCCTTCCTTCCTTCTTTACTTTTTTCTTTTTATTTCTTTTCCTTCCCTTCCTTCTTTTCTCTTTTCCTTTCCTTCCTTCCTTCCTTCTTTACTTTTTTCTTTTTATTTCTTTTCCTTCCCTTCCTTCTTTTCTCTTTTCCTTTCCTTTCCTTCCTTCCTTCCTTCTTTACTTTTTTCTTTTTCTTTCTTTTCCTTCCCTTCCTTCTTTTCTCTTTTCCTTTCCTTTCCTCCTTCCTTCCTTCCTTCCTTCCTTCTCCAGGAATGCTCATCCTGGCGAAGACCCCCAGTGCAAGAGTTTCGATTCACATCTTCGTTTTGCAAAACGAATCTTAAGAACTGAATGCATCTCGTTTTTCCCACACGCCTTTCGATGGTTTTATTCGTGTGGGATGGTTCGGGGTTCACACTGCTCACACTTCTCAGAAACAGGTGAGAAGCCTCACAATTTCCTGACAGAAGCAGCTGTGCTTGTGTAGCTGTGCTCGGTGTCACTTCATCGCCACACCACAAAAGCTTCCCTTGGTTTCATGAATTAAGCAACTGACAAATTTGTAGAACACCACAAAGAGTCAAAAAGAGAAAATGAATGGAAACTGGTCCAACAGCCGCTATATCAAACTTGGGTGGACTTCAACTCCCAGAATTCCCAAGCCCACATGCTATCAGAGGCGTGGTCACGTGACCGATATGCTTTACGACTGTCATGATTTACAACTGTGATGAACAAGGCACTATGATGGTCATAACTCAAGGACTATATGCAAAGGTAATTCTTGACTTACAACTATTATTTTAGTGGCCATTCAAAGTTACAACAAATGAACATGACCATTTTTCGCACTTATGACCACTGCAACATCCTCATGATTTTTGGGGTCAGAATTCGGAAACTTGGCAGCTGACTCATATTTATGACGGTTGCAGCGTCCCGGGGTCACACGATTCCCCTTTTGCGACCTTCTGACGAGCCAAGTCAACGGGGAAGCCAGATTCGCTTAACAACCGTGTGATTCAACTGCACTGATTTGCTTAACAACGCTGGCAAGAAGGGTCATAAAATGGGCCCAATTTAACAACTGTTAAATTTGTAAATCCAGGACAACCCATACAGTACATTTATTATTTCATAATATTTAATGTTTATGTTTAATAAGATTTCCTGTCTGCTTTGCCTCAAGAATAGAATAGAATAGAATAAGAGTTGGAAGGGACCTTGGAGGTCTTCTAGTCCAACCCCCTTCCCAGGCAGGAAACCCTACACCACTTCAGACAAATGATTGTCCAACATCTTCTTAAAATCTTCCAGTGTTGGAGCATTCACAACTTCTGGTGGCAAGCTGTTCCACTGATTAATCGTTCTAACTGAATAAATTGAGCTCTTCCGGTTCAACCCATTTTTTCCCCCCTGAATTAAAATTCCGCTTTTTAATTGAGCTGCCAACGATGGCGGTCCCGCTTCCCCTTGCCTGGCAGATGTTCCTGAGCCACGCCAGCCCTTCCCTGCCTTTCCGGATTTCCTTCTAGCCCCTGAATAGTGCCAAGCAGAGATGCCAAAAATAAAAATATTATTTTGTCTGCCATTGGGGGTGGGGAAGGGCGATTTTTAGGCACCCCGTCCATGTTCAGGGACCCAGACCCAGGAGGGCTGAAGCTCTGCACCCCCAAAAAATGCCCGAAAGGATGGCTTACTCTCAAAATATAATATAAAATATAATATAGAAATATAATAAATAAATAAATAAATAAATAAATAAATAAATAAATAAATAAATAAATAAATAAAATCCCTGCGGGCACGCTCGGCATCAACAGCTAGGCGTGGCCAGCCAGCCCTTCCCTTGGGTGCCATGGCTGGCAGGTTTCCATGGCACGGGTGCCCAAGAGGAGGGAGCTGCCAGGAAGGGCACGGCTGGGGAATCGGGGGTCTCCCCAGGGACATTGAAAACGCAGTGAGGGAGGGAGGTCAGGTGGGCACAGCTGGCTGCAAGCAATCCGATTTGTTTCTTGATCAACATTCGTTACCTTGGTTTCTATTTATATGTTTCTTTGATTTTCATTCCTGCCCATTTATTATTGGTATAAATAAGTCAGGGGATATATGTAATATTTGCTCCTCCTCCTCCTCTTTTCCCCACAACAACCCTGTGAGGTGGGCTGGGCTGAGGGAGCCCAAAGTCAGCCAGCTGGCTTTCGTGCCTAAGGCGGGACTAGAACTCCCAGTTTCCTGGTGATTGGCCCAAAGTCACCCAGCTGGCTTTCCTGCCTAAGGCGGGACTAGAACTCCCAGTTTCCTGGTGATTGGCCCAAAGTCACCCAGCTGGCTTTCGTGCCTAAGGCGGGACTAGAACTCCCAGTTTCCTGGTGATTGGCTCAAAGGCACCCAGCTGGCTTTCGTGCCTAAGGCGGGACTAGAACTCCCAGTCTCCTGGTGATTGGCTCAAAGGCACCCAGCTGGCTTTCGTGCCTAAGGCGGGACTAGAACTCCCAGTTTCCTGGTGATTGGCCCAAAGTCACCCAGCTGGCTTTCGTGCCTAAGGCGGGACTAGAACTCCCAGTTTCCTGGTGATTGGCTCAAAGGCACCCAGCTGGCTTTCGTGCCTAAGGCGGGACTAGAACTCCCAGTTTCCTGGTGATTGGCCCAAAGTCACCCAGCTGGCTTTCATGCCTAAGGCGGGACTAGAACTCCCAGTCTCCTGGTGATTGGTCCAAAGTCACCCAGCTGGCTTTTGTGCTTAAGGCGGGACTAGAACTCCCAGTTTCCTGGTGATTGGCCCAAAGTCACCCAGCTGGCTTTCGTGCTTAAGGCGGGACTAGAACTCACCATCTCCTGGTGATTGGCCCAAAGGCACTGAGTCGGCTTTAGGGTGTTTCAGATTTATGACGGTCGCAGTGTTCCGTGGTCACGTGATCCCCTTCTGCGACCTTCCGAGAAGCGAAGTCAATGGGGAAAGCCAGATTCGCTTAACAACCGTGCTACTAATTTCACATCCGCAGTGATTCACTTAACAACCGCGCTGCAAGAAAGGTTGTAAAATGGGGCCAAGCCAAACGTGCTTTGCAATAGAAATTTTGGGCTCGACATTGGTCGTAAAACGAAGACTCCCTGGATATCCCTTCTTTGGGGAAAGGAAAATTCCATTTGGAGACTTCCTCGCCGGAGCGACCGTACTTCCCTGCTGAGTTAGCTTTCTCCTTGCAGAGAAAAACCAGGTCTTGTTTTTCCTGTTACACCACAACTGTTTGTGCAATTGTGGTTTCGATGCCAAACGATCAGCCTGATGCCACAAAGCGTAGGAGGACGACAACGCTCAAAAAACCCAGTTGTAGGAATTGTGGTCCAACTTTTTAACACGTCTACAGGATTTCACTGTGGCCTCTGTGTAAATTTGCCCTAATATATATATATATTTTAAATTACTTTTTTTTGTATTGTTCGCCTGTGGCTGCAGCCACTCGCTGCTTTGCAGCCGCAGACGGTTAGATTTTCCGTACGGTGGAAAGGCTGAAAAACAACAACTCTTCTGCGTCTTTTCCATTTCATTGCATCTGCTTCCCAGCTTGATTCTGCCTGTCAAAATCACATGCATGTAAAAATAAAAGATTCTGGGGAATAGACAGCGTGACTCGTTCAGAAAAGGGCCACTCAGGCTTTTTCCGGCACGGGGCAATCTCGTGTACAATCTATTCATGGTTTCCCTCGTCTCCTTTTGCTGCCAAAGAGATTAAAAATACCACTTTTTCAGTCTGATGCTATCCAGCACTTAGTAATATGTCTCAACCGTGGCTACTTTAAGATGGGTAGACTCCAACTCCCAGAATCCCCCAGCCAGAATGTTTTAAGATGGATGAACTTCAACTCCCAGAATTCCCCAGCCAGCAGGCTTTGACCTCCTCAAATACTGGAAGACTGCTTTCATATTACCCTTGATCCTGGTTTGAGCAGGGGGTTGGACTAGAAGACCTCGAAGGTCCCTTCCATCTCATTCATTCTATTCTATTGATCCTTCTTTTCATGAAACGAGACACCCCCAATTCCTGTGTGGAGCCAGAGAAACACCTGAAATCTTCCTAAAAATGGCCTCTTTGCAAGCGAGAAGGTAACTTGTTTATTACCTGCAAACATATTTTGCATTCATAATTCGCAATCGCCACCAGGAAGAAACCTGGGGATTTTCGGCCCCTCCCTTCCCAGGAGCTTTTAAAAAGCAAATAATCAATATTTACTTTCTCCACAAAAAAAATAAACCTTACTGCCATCCATAGTCAACAATTCTTTATGCTAAATGAGGAACACAGGTAGCCCCCACCTGGCCACTGTTTGTTTAGTGACGGTTCAAAGTTACAACGGCCCTAAAGAAAGAGACTTATGACCTTTGCAGCCACGTGATCAAAACTGGGATAAAGTATGGAGATGAAGTATGAAATATGAAATGAAGGCAATGACAAAATATATGAAGTGTTTTCTTATGGGAGATAAGCCTTTGTTAAACAATTGCTAAATGAGACTAATAATATAAACGGATATATATATATATATATATATATATATATATTTAATTTGATTTATATGCCGCCCTTCTCCGGAGACTCAGGGCGGCTTACAATGCGTTAAGCAATACAGTATATACAGTATAAAAGTATATAGTATATACAGTATAAAATGGTCAAATAAGAGAAATTAAATGATTTGTAATCTTGGATTTGAGATTAAACACAAAAGAATCTTAACCGATCGACACACGTTCTGTGATTGTATTGAATGATGGTTGTTTTTATGTTTTGTTATGTTTAAAAAATAAAAATAAAAAATTTCAAAAAAACAACAACAACTGGGATGCTTGGCAACTGGCATGTACTTATGACTGTTGCAGTGTCCCTGGATCACGTGGTCACTTTCTGTGACTTTCTGACCAGCAAAGTACATGGAGGAGAAGCCAGATTCACTTTAACGACCGTGTTACTCACTTAAGGACCGCAGTGATTCACTTAAAACAACCGTGGCAAAAATAGTTGGAAAAAGGTGCAAAATTCATTTAATAATTGTCGTGCTTAGCAACGGGGAATTTTGGGGTCAATTGTGGTCATAAGAGAGATAAAGGAAAATAAATCAACTCTTTTTTTTTCCTGCAGGATTTTCCCCCTTTTGGCATCTTTATAGCTTTACTGCAGTAAAGCTATAAAGAGATCAAAACTTGGGTTAAAAAAATAACAAAATGGAACAATTTAGCACCATTGCCCTGCATGCAGGACTGTTCCTTTTTTTCCCCTAACCCCATTCACCAGCAGAAATTTGGTGATTTTTCTCTAAACCAGTGTTTTACCATGCAAGCCACTTGAATATATTTGGACTTCAACTCCCAGAATTCCACAGCCAGCCTGATTTAAGATGGACGGACTTCGTTTCTGGGTTTTTTAAAAATAAAAATTTTCCAGACTGATAGCAAATCTGTGAAGCTGCCTTGTTAAGACAATGTGAATGAAGCTCCACAATATATCCTGCCTTGTGACTCAGTCAGAAAGCGTTGACCAGCTCTGAACTGCAGCCAAATTGCATTAGCTTTCCAAAAAGACAACATTATATTTTCTCAAACTCAGCAACTTTCAGAGCGGTGGACTTCCACTCCCAGAATTCCCCAGCCAGAATGCTTTAAGAGGGGTGGGCTTCACTCCCAGAATTCCCCAGCCAGAATGCTTTAAGAGGGGTGGGCTTCACTCCCAGAATTCCCCATCCTGAATGCTTTAAAATGGGTGGGACGTCCACACCCAGAATTCTCCAGCCAGCCATGCTTTAGGATGGGTGGACTTCCACTCCCAGAATTCCCCAGCCAGAATGTTTTAAGAGGGGAGGACTTCACTCCCAGAATTCCCCATCCTGAATGCTTTAAAATGGGTGGGACGTCCACACCCAGAATCCCCCAGCCAGAATGCTTTAAGAGGGGTGGGCTTCACTCCCAGAATTCCCCAGCCAGCAAGGCTTTAAGAGGGATGGATTTCCACTCCCAGAATCCCCCAGCCAGCAGGCTTTAAGAGGGGTGGACTTCCACTCCCAGAATCCCCCAGCCAGAATGCTTTAAGAGGGGTGGGCTTCACTCCCAGAATTCCCCATCCTGAATGCTTTAAGAGGGATGGACTTCCACTCCCAGAATTCCCCAGCCAGCAGGCTTTAAGAGGGGAGGACTTCCACTCCCAGAATTCCCCAGCCAGAATGCTTTAAGAGGGGTGGACTTCCACTCCCAGAATCCCCCAGCCAGCAGGCTTTAAGAGGGGAGGACTTCCACTCCCAGAATTCCCCAGCCAGAATGCTTTAAGAGGGGAGGACTTCCACTCCCAGAATCCCCCAGCCAGAATGCTTTAAGAGGGGAGGACTTCCACTCCCAGAATCCCCCAGCCAGAATGCTTTAAGAGGGGAGGACTTCCACTCCCAGAATCCCCCAGCTAGAATGCTTTAAGAGGGGAGGACTTCCACTCCCAGAATCCCCCAGCCAGAATGCTTTAAGAGGGGAGGACTTCCACTCCCAGAATTCCCCAGCCAGCAGGCTTTAAGAGGGGAGGACTTCCACTCCCAGAATCCCCCAGCCAGAATGCTTTAAGAGGGATGGACTTCCACTCCCAGAATTCCCCAGCCAACAGGCTTTAAGAGGGGAGGACTTCCACTCCCAGAATCCCCCAGCCAGAATGCTTTAAGAGGGGAGGACTTCCACTCCCAGAATTCCCCAGCCAGCAGGCTTTAAGAGGGGTGGACTTCCACTCCCAGAATCCCCCAGCCAGAATGCTTTAAGAGGGGTGGACTTCCACTCCCAGAATCCCCCAGCCAGAATGCTTTAAGAGGGGTGGACTTTCACTCCCAGAATTCCCCAGCCAGAATGCTTTAAGAGGGGTGGACTTCCACTCCCAGAATCCCCCAGCTAGAATGCTTTAAGAGGGATGGACTTCCACTCCCAGAATTCCCCAGCCAGCAGGCTTTAAGAGGGGAGGACTTCCACTCCCAGAATCCCCCAGCCAGAATGCTTTAAGAGGGGAGGACTTCCACTCCCAGAATCCCCCAGCCAGAATGCTTTAAGAGGGGAGGACTTCCACTCCCAGAATTCCCCAGCCAGAATGCTTTAAGAGGGGTGGACTTCCACTCCCAGAATCCCCCAGCCAGCAGGCTTTAAGAGTGGCGGACTTCCACTCCCAGAATCCCCCAGCCAGAATGCTTTAAGAGGGGTGGGCTTCACTCCCAGAATTCCCCAGCCAGAATGCTTTAAGAGGGGTGGGCTTCACTCCCAGAATTCCCCATCCTGAATGCTTTAAAATGGGTGGGACGTCCACACCCAGAATTCCCCAACCAGCTTGCTTCATGATAGGTGGGCTTCCACTCCCAGAATTCCCCAGCCAGAATGCTTTAAGAGGGGTGGGCTTCACTCCCAGAATTCCCCAGCCAGAATGTTTTAAGAGGGGTGGGCTTCACTCCCAGAATTCCCCAGCCTGAATGCTTTAAAATGGGTGGGACGTCCACACCCAGAATTCCCCAGCCAGAATGCTTTAAGAGGGGTGGGCTTCACTCCCAGAATTCCCCAGCCAGCAATGCTTTAAGAGTGGCGGACTTCCACTCCCAGAATTCCCCAGCCATCATGCTTTAAGGGGGGTAAAGTTCAATTCCCAGAATTCCCTAGCTAACTTGCTAGCTGGAGGAATTCTGGGAGTTGAAGTCTACCCACCTTGAGTTGCGAAACAGTGTTTTCCTCGACTGTCATTCAAGATAAAATTTCTGCTCTTGCGCAAAACCAAATTTACCTCCTTTATCTCGTCTTTGGATGGATTGCCTTTAATCTTTTTTTGCCACCGCCCAGTAGCTGAGTAATTTCCTATTGAGCCACATTCTGAATTATGCATTTCCCTCATGAGAAATGTATGAGGCCGTTCTAACCGGATACTTTTACGTCACAGTCTTAAAATACCTTCCTCCAAGAATCTCTGCTCTTTAAATTTCTACAAGACAAAAAAGCCTGGAGCTCAGTGTTCCACCGACATTCTTTCAGCGCTGGGGACTAGAAACTTGCCTTCCTCCAAACCAAAACTAAAGCATTTCAAGCACTCTTAATAACTTTTATCTTGTAAACAGATGTTCTGAGACGGATTTTTTTTCTTACAGATAGCCAAAAGAATATCAAAGATTAGATCAAATATAAAATAATTGCAAAACACCCCGATAACGTTTGCAAAGTTTTACAGAAAACGGCTGCACTTAAGATTCTCGACTATCACCGATCGTGAATTTGGAGTAGCTGCATCGATATGCGACCACAATTTCGCCCCAAGTGTCGGTTACTAAGTGAGACTTTTGTTCGGTCAGCGTTACCCCTTTTTGCAACCTTCCTTGCCACCGTTGTTAAGCGAATCATTGCAGTTGTTAAGTTAGTACAGGGGTCTTCAAACTTGGCAGCTTTAAGACTTGTGGACTTCAACTCCCAGAATTCTCCAGCTGTCTGGAGAATTCTGGGAGTTGAAGTCCACAAGTCTTAAAGCTGCCAAGTTTGAAGACCTCTGACTTAGTATAACACAGTTGTTAAGTGAATCCAGCTTCTCCATTGACTTTGCTTGTCAGAAGGTCGCAAAAGGGAGTCACGTGACCCCGGGACTCTGCAACTGTCATAAGTACATGCCAGTTTCCAAGCATTTTGATCACACGACTGAAGAGATGCTGGAACGGTTGTTAAGTGTGAAAAACGGTCGTAAGTTACTTTTTTTCAGTGCCGTCGTAACTCCGGTCAGTAAATAAACTGTTGTAAGTCGAGAACTACCGATATGTAAAACTAATACCCCGTCTGCCTACACCAAAGCTCACTGATATTTCATTTCTATAATCTGTTTTAGGGCAACTCTGGGTCGCAGCCATGCAGTCCTTCTTGATATAGATATATTTTTAACAAACCAAGCAACGCAGGTCGTTCTCGACTTACAACGGTTCATTTAGTGACCATTCCAAGTTACAAAAAAACTTGGCACTGAAAAAAAGTGACTTACGACCATTTTTTCACATTTGCAACCGTTGCAGCATTCCCACAGTCCTGTGACCAAAATTCAGATACTTAACAACTGACTCACATTTATGACCGTTGCAGTGTCTTTCGCAGGCCACTTTGCAGTGATCCCCTTTTGCGACCTCAATGGGGAAGCCAGATTCACTTAACAACCGTGTCACTAACTTAACAACTGCAGAGATTCACTTAACAGCCGTGGCAAGAAAAGTCATAAAACGAAGCAAAATTCAGTTAACAAATGTCTCGCTTAGCAAGGGAAATTTTGGGTTCACTTGTAAGTCTAGGATTAATCTGTATAGCCCACAGTTTAAAAATGATTAAGCAGGAAGCGCCATTAAATAATGATCCATGAGGGGAAAAAAAATCCATATTCAATACTGTTCTTTCTAAAAATAAGTTGTGCCGGAAAAAGCTATTGTTTTAAAGTTCAGTAAATTGAAAGCACGTGTCCTTTTTAAGAGAGATGAGATGCCACAAAATTTAATTATGTGACCTGTTTTTTTCCTGCTCTCCATTTTTAGAAGACCTTCATGCTAACCCTGCAAAGTTGACTATGGGGAGAGATGATGACAGTTCTGGGTTTACCTTTAAAAAGCCTTGAATGAAAGGGAATTTAATCTCACTACGAATTTAATCCTTTTTATTCCCACCCCACCCCAACTCCATTTTACTTCTGTTGGGAGTTTACTGGACGGTTTTGAATTAAAAAGAATCAAAACCAGTCCAGATTTTTTTTTTCATTTTTCCACCATCAATTGACTGCCATAAAATTACATTCTAGTGAAAACCAGAAACACATGCAGACGGATTTGGCGAATGGGCTCTGTTCAACGTGCACTTTCCAAACTGAAAAACTGAAATAAAGATGGATTAATTGGATGTGCCTTGAATACAGTCTTCCTCAATCTCAGCATGCTTTAAAATGGGTGGGCGTCCACTCCCAGAATTCCCCAGCCAGCCTGTCTTAAGAGGAGTGGACTTCCACTCCCAGAATTCCCCAGCCAGCAGTGCTTTAAGAGGGATGGACTTCCACTCCCAGAATTCCCCAGCTGGCATGCTTTAAGATGGGTGGACTTCCACTCCCAGAATTCCCCAGCCAGCATGCTTTAAGAGGGGTGGACTTCCACTCCCAGAATTCCCCAGCCAGCATGCTTTAAGATGAGTGGACTTCCACTCCCAGAATCCCTCCAGCCAGCAATGCTTTAAAAGGGGTGGACTTCCACTCCCAGAATTCCCCAGCTGGCAATGCTTTAAGATGGGTGGACTTCCACTCCCAGAATTCCCCAGCCAGCATGCTTTAAGAGGGGTGGACTTCCACTCCCAGAATTCCCCAGCCAGCCTGTCTTAAGAGGAGTGGACTTCCACTCCCAGAATTCCCCAGCCAGCAATGCTTTAAGAGGGATGGACTTCCACTCCCAGAATTCCCCAGCTGGCATGCTTTAAGATGGGTGGACTTCCACTCCCAGAATTCCCCAGCCAGCATGCTTTAAGAGGGGTGGACTTCCACTCCCAGAATTCCCCAGCCAGCATGCTTTAAGATGAGTGGACTTCCACTCCCAGAATTCCCCAGCCAGCAGTGCTTTAAGAGGGATGGACTTCCACTCCCAGAATTCCCCAGCTGGCAATGCTTTAAGATGGGTGGACTTCCACTCCCAGAATTCCCCAGCCAGCATGCTTTAAGAGGGGTGGACTTCCACTCCCAGAATTCCCCAGCCAGCATGCTTTAAGATGAGTGGACTTCCACTCCCAGAATTCCCCAGCCTGCATGCTTTAAGATGAGTGGACTTCCGCTCCCAGAATTCCCCAGCCTGCATGCTTTAAGAGGGGTGGACTTCCACTCCCAGAATTCCCCAGCCAGCATGCTTTAAGAGGGGTGGACTTCCACTCCCAGAATCCCTCCAGCCAGCAATGCTTTAAAAGGGGTGGACTTCAACCCCCAGAATTCCCAGCCGGCATGCTTTAAGATGAATGGACTTCCACTCCCAGAATTCCCCAGCCAGCATGCTTTAAGAGGGGTAGACTTCCATTCCCAGAATTCCGTAGTCAGCATTCTTGAAGATGGGTGGACTTCAACTCCCAGAATTCCCCAGCCAGCATGCTTTAAGAGGGGTAGACTTCCATTCCCAGAATTCCGTAGTCAGCATTCTTGAAGATGGGTGGACTTCAACTCCCAGAATTCCCCAGCCAGCATGCTGGCTGCGGAATTCTGGGATTTGAACTCCACATATTTTAAAGTTGATGAGATTGAAAAACACTAGTTTAGTCCAAAAGTCAGCAGCTGCTGGCTTCAGGGCCATTATTTTAAAAAATGAAATTATTCTTGGAACGATGCCTCTGGCCTCACTATTGTCAAGAAAATGAGTAATTGTTTGATTCGGAGGGAGACGTTATCAAAACACAGTGGCTTATTCAGCTAGAAGCCAAAAGGGGAAATTGAGTTGGTTCCGAAATACAGTGGAAGTAAACTTTGCCAAGAAAAGTTTTAGCTGATGAAAGTGAGAAGGAAAATCGGTCACGTGGAAGCACAAAAGGAGGAGGAGGAGGAAGGAGGAAGGAGGAGGAGGGGGGCTGTGGGGTCTCTGAGATTGGATGTTTCCTTGTAGACGTTTCTTGACCCATCTAGGGAACATCATCAGTGCTAGAAAGGAGGAAGAGGAGGAGGAGGAGGCGAGATAGAAGAAGAGGAGGATTGTGGGGTGGTTTATAGTCTCTGAATTTAGGGGTTTTCTTGCAGACATTTCTTGACCCAACTAGGTAACATCATCAGTAGAAGAAGGAGAAATGGAGGAAGAGGAGAAGGAGAGCTGTGGGGTGGTTTATAGTTTCTGAGTTTTGTGATTTTCTTGCAGGCGTTTCATGATCCAACTAAGTAACATCATCAGCGCCAAAAGGAAGGTATACAAACAAATATCTCTTGTTTATATACCAACTGCTCGCCCTGTTAGTGTTATTGAGAATGTTCTTGGCGGTTCCTTGATTAAATGCAATTAAACAGGGACTACAATTAAATACCAGTAATGCATTAACAACAGCATTAATAAATAAATGCGAAATTAAATTCCAAATACTTCTCTTATGCTAGAAGCATAAGCCGGATGCAGCAGCTAAAAAGGCTAATGCCATCTTAATTTTAATTTAATTAATTTAATTTAATTAATTCAATTTAAATGCCGCCCCTCTCCAAAGACTCTTGGGAAATTTTACCCAAAGTATCCAAAACAGGTCACAGAAAGAAGAATTATTTAATTCCAATTTGTTGGTCAGCTCCGTGTTTCTCTACCTCAGGAACGTGAAGATGGCTGGACTTCAACTCCCAGAATTCCCCAGCCACCCCAGTTCTAGGAGGCAGCCATGTTGAGCTCGCAACAGAGAAGAGCCATAATAAAAGACGGCAAATATCTAAAAAGGGGTTTGTTTGCAAAAGCAATAAGTGTCCAAGGAATTAAATTTGCAACTCAAAGAAAGAAGATTCCAGCTGAGGAGGAATTTTCTGACCTCTGAGAGAACTGTAGGGGAATTCTGGGAGTTGAAGTCCATCCGGCTTCAAATGGCCAAAATTGGAAACCATTGGACTAGATGATCTTTAAAGGTGCCTTCCAGGTCATACTTTCGAAAGCTTTGCGGGCCTTTTCGATTTTGCATTTATGTGTATTTTCCATTTGCTGGAAAATACACATAACACTTTGTCTTTTCGTTGTGTGTGTTTGCGTGAAATGGGCAGCCCTTGCAAATCTTTGTATCAATTCATCCGTTTGATAAGAAAGTCCAGCGGAAACAGAATAAGTGGCTGCAAGTTTTCTAATTCTGGAAGGAAAGAGGAGAGCCCAGCAAAATTAATCTGTAGAGACTGAGTCTCTTTAAAAAGAGGAGTTAAGGAGCTAGTCCCTATGCCTATGGCATTCCTGGGGGTGCTGACACAGCCATTTCTGATTTTGTATCAGCCTCTATGGAGGAAGCATTCAGTTTCCTATCTACATACTCCATGTAGATCAGGACAGAGTCTCCAACCTTGGCAACTTTAAGACTTGGGGACTTCAACTCCCAGAATTCCTCAGCCAGCTTTGCTTGAAGACTTGTGGCCTTCAACTCCCAGAATTCCTCAGCCGGCTTTGCTTGAAGATTTGTGGCCTTCAACTCCCAGAATCCCCCAGCCGGCTTTGCTTGAAGACTTGTGGCCTTCAACTCCCAGAATTCCTCAGCCGGCTTTGCTTGAAGACTTGGGGACTTCAACTCCCAGAATTCCTCAGCCGGCTTTGCTTGAAGACTTGGGGACTTCAACTCCCAGAATTCCTCAGCCGGCTTTGCTTGAAGATTTGTGGCCTTCAACTCCCAGAATCCCCCAGCCGGTTTTGCTTGAAGACTTGTGGCCTTCAACTCCCAGAATCCCTCAGCCGGCTTTGCTTGAAGATTTGTGGCCTTCAACTCCCAGAATCCCCCAGCCGGCTTTGCTTGAAGACTTGTGGCCTTCAACTCCCAGAATCCCTCAGCCGGCTTTGCTTGAAGACTTGTGGCCTTCAACTCCCAGAATTCCTCAGCCGGCTTTGCTTGAAGACTTGTGGCCTTCAACTCCCAGAATTCCTCAGCCGGCTTTGCTTAAAATGGCCAAGATCAGTGTTTCTCCAGCTTGACAACTGGAGGGATGTAATTCAACTCCCAGAATTCCCTAGCCAGGAACTGGGAATTCTGGGAGTTGAAGTCCACCTCTCTTTAAATTGTCAAAAGACTTGAAAAACACTAATGTAAATACTATATACGCAGGATGAAATTTCCATTGGCAAATTTAATGGAATATATCTTTTATCAACATTCTCCCCTTTTCCACACCTGCGGGTTAACAATCCATGCGTGTCCACACACACATACAAAAAGACATTTCCCGTGTCCATCTGTAATTTAGTCTGTAACAGCGCATCCTGAGTTTTTTTGCAAAATTCCTGAAATAAACCTTAGGTAGGAATTTGCATTTTGAGAGTGGTTTTTAAAAACAAGGAATTATTGTAAAAGGAGAAATGGGATTTTAGGGTAGGAAAAGTTTTCTGGAAGGGAAATTCTCCAATAGCTGAGAAAAGTTTTTAGGTCTATCAAAGTCCTTGGATCTCCCCTCTGTGCAGGGAGTTCTCAACTTACGACCATCCGCTTAGTGACTGTTCAAAGTTGCAACAGCTCTGACTACCAAGAGCCTTGGTAGTACAGTGGTTTAAGGCACCCTGTTATTAAGCTGGTTATTAAGACCAGCTGCCTGCAATTACTGCAGGGTTCGAATCTCCCCAGGCTCAAGGTTGACTCAGCCTTCCATCCTTTCTAAGGTAGGTGAAATGAGGACCCGGATTGTGGGGGCAATAAGCTGACTTTGTATAAATATACAAAAGGATGAAGGCTATTGCTTAACGCATTGTAAGCCGCCCTGAGTCTCCGGAGAAGGGCGGCATATAAATCAAATTAAAAAATAAATAAAAATAATAATAATAATAATAACAGAATCACAGTCGGAAGGGACCCTGGAGGTCTTCTAGTCCAGCCCCCTGCTAGAAACTCTGTACCGTTTCAGACAAATGGTTGCCCAGTCTGTTTTTGAAAACTTTATGACTCTGCCAACGTCCCCGTAGTCCCACCATCAAAATCCAGATGCCTCTTCCCCGAATGGCAGATACCAATCTTAATGAGAAGATGCCACATCAGAAGGAAAGTGGAGGAAGAGGGCCTCTGAGCATGCACAGAGAGCTGGGTCCCTGACCTGCTGGAAGACGCAGTCCTGGCCTTAAGCCTTCCCTCACAGGAACAGTCTACCCGAACAGATGCGAAGCCCCCTTTGGAGCCTCCCCTTGCAGGAGCAGTCTACCTGGACAGGTGTGAAGCCCCTTCCGGAGCCTCACTTCCCAGGAGCAGTCTACCCAGACAGGTTTCGAAGGCCCCGCCGGAGCCTCCCCTCGCAGGAGCAGTCTACCTGGCCAGGTGCGAAGCTACCGCTCTGGAACTTCCCCTCGCAGGAGCAATCTACCTGGCCAGGTGCAACGCCCCTCCGGAGCCTACCCTCACATGAACAGATTTCGAAGCTTCCTCCCGAGCCTCCCCTTGCAGGAGCAATCTACCTGAACAAGTTTCAAAGCCCACTCCAGATCCCCCCTCTCAGGGGCAGGATACCTGGACAGGTTTTGAAATAGCCCGCAGCCTTCCCTCCCAGGAACAGTCTACCTGGCCAGGTGCAAAGCCCCCTTTGGAGCCTCATCTCCCAGGGGCGATCTCTGAAACCACCCCTCCCAGGAACAATCTACCTGGCCAGATGTGGCGCCCCCTCCGAAGCCTCCCCTCACACGAACAGTCTACCCGAACAGGTTTCGAAGCTTCCTCCAAGAGCCTCCCCACCTCTGCCAGGAACAGCCCCCTCCGGAGATCTCCCCCCGTAGGAGCAGTCTACCTGGACAGGTTTCGAAGCTCCCTCTGAAAGCCTCCCTCACAGGAACAGTCTATCTAGAGAGGTGCGAAGCCCCCTTTGGAGCCTTCCCTCCCAGGAGTAGTCTACCCAGATAGGTTTTGAAGTGTCCCCCCACACAGCTCCCCTCGCAGGAGCAGTCTACCTTGCCAGGTGTGAAGCCGCCGACCCCATCGTGGGACCGGTCTACCTGAACAAGTTTCAAAGCTTCCTCCAGAACCCCCCCTCACAGGTACAGTCTACCTGGACAGGTTTCAAAGCCCTCTCCGGAGCCTCCCCTGGCGGGCACAGTCTACCTGTACAAGTTTTGAAGTGTCCTCCAGAGCCTCCCCTCACACAAACAGTCTACCTGAACAGATTTCAAAGCCCCCTCCGGAGCCTCCCCTTGCTGGAACAGCCTACCTGGCCAGGTTTCAAAGCCCCCTCCGGAGCCTCCCCTCGCAGGAACAGTCTACCTGGCCAGGTTTCAAAGCCCCCTCCGGCGCCTCCCGTCTCAGGAACTGTCTACCCGGACAGGTGCAAAGCCCCCTCCAGAGCCTCCCCTCGTAGGAACAGTCTACCTGGCCAGGTTTCCTCCAGAGCCTCCCCTCGCAGGAACTGTCTACCCGGACAGGTGCAAAGCCCCCTCCAGAGCCTCCCCTCGTAGGAACAGTCTACCTGGCCAGGTTTCCTCCAGAGCCTCCCCTCGCAGGAACTGTCTACCCGGACAGGTGCAAAGCCCCCTCCAGAGCCTCCCCTCGTAGGAACAGTCTACCTGGCCAGGTTTCCTCCAGAGCCTCCCCTCGCAGGAACTGTCTACCCGGACAGGTGCAAAGCCCCCTCCTGGCGCAGTCTCCCCAGCCAGGTGTGCTGGGGGGGGGACCGCGAGGAGCCCGACTCACCTGCCGGCGTCTCCTCCTCCTCGCCCTCCTCGCTGCTGCCGCTGCGGGGCTCCGGCCGGGGGTTCTCCGGGGGTCTCCGGGGCGGCTTCCAGCTGCGGGGCGGGGGCGGCGGCGGGGCGTCCCTGGCGCGGGCCAGGCGGTCCTGCAGGTAGCGGGCCTTGAGGGTCTCCTGGCGGAGGGCCACCCGCAGCCCCCGCAGCGCCTCCCGGCAGCGGCCCAGCTCCGCCTCCAGCGCCCCCGCCGAGCCCCGCCGCAGCACCGGCAGCGCCTCCCCGGGGAACTGGCGGCGCCACTGCCGCGCGAACTCCCGCTCCGCTTCGGCCGCTTCTCCGTCCCGCTCCGGCTCGTCCGATGCCCTCATGGTGGCCCCGAGGAGTCCCCGCCGCCCGACCGCCCGGCGCTGCTCCGCCTCCGGCCGCTTCCGCACTCGGCCCACGGGAGGGAGGGCTCACCTGGGACCCTCCCCCCGGCCCTCCCCTCTTCCCCTCCCTCCCCCCTCCCTGCTCTCTCCCCTGGAGAGGGGCTTTTTGGGGTAGGTGGGCTTCAGAGGCTGCTACGCCTGGGTAGGTGGGCTCCTCTCTTTCTCTCCCCCCCATGCCTTGTTGCCCCCTCCCCTTTCCTTGCACCCCATTGCCCTCCCCTCTCTCCCCGCCTGCCCTGGGACAGAGTGGGTGGGGGTCCCCAGTCCCCAAAGGAGAGGGGCTTTTGGGGGTAGGTGGGCTTCAGAGGCTGCTGCGCCTGGGTAGGTGGGCTCCTCTCTTTCTCTCCCCCCATGCCTTGTTGCCCCCTCCCCTTTCCTTGCACCCCATTGCCCCCCCCTCTCTCCCCGCCTGCCCTGGGACAGAGTGGGTGGGGGTCCCCAGTCCCCAAAGGAGAGGGGCTTTTGGGGGTAGGTGGGCTTCAGAGGCTGCTGCGCCTGAGTAGGTGGGCTCCCCTCCTTCTCTCCCCCCCATGCCTTGTTGCCCCCTCCCCTTTCCTTGCACCCCATTGCCCCCCCCTCTCTCCCCGCCTGCCCTGGGACAGAGTGGGTGGGGGTCCCCAGTCCCCAAAGGAGAGGGGCTTTTGGGGGTAGGTGGGCTTCAGAGGCTGCTGCGCCTGGGTAGGTGGGCTCCTCTCTTTCTCTCCCCCCATGCCTTGTTGCCCCCTCCCCTTTCCTTGCACCCCATTGCCCTCCCCTCTCTGCCTGCCTGCCCCGGGACAGTGTGGGTGGGGGTCCCCAGTCCCCAAAGGAGGGGGGCTTTTGGGGGGTAGGTGGGCTTCAATGCTTAGAATGCCCCCATTTAGGGGCTGGGAGAAGCGGCTGCACCTGAGTAGGTGGGCTCCTCTCCTTCTCTCTCTCCCCCCCCCACTCCATGCCTTGTTGCCCCCTCCCCTTTCCTTGCACCCCATTGCCCCCCCTCTCCCCGCCTGCCCTGGGACAGAGTGGGTGGGGGTCCCCAGTCCCCAAAGGAGAGGGGCTTTTTGGAGTAGGTGGGCTTCAGAGGCTGCTGCACCTTGCTGGAGGAGCTCCTCTCTTTCTCTCCCCCCATGCCTTGTTGCCCCCTCCCCTTTCCTTGCACCCCATTGCCCTCCCCTCCCTGCCCGCCTGCCCCGGGACAGTGTGGGTGGGGGTCCCCAGTCCCCAAAGGAGGGGGGCTTTTGGGGGGTAGGTGGGCTTCAATGCTCAGAATGCCCCCATTTAGGGGCTGGGAGAGGCTGCTGTGCCTGAGTGGGGGGGCTCCTCTCCTTCTCTCTCTCTCTCTCTCTCTCCCCCCCCCACTCTATGCCTTGTTGCCCCCTCCCCTTTCCTTGCACCCCATTGCCCTCCCCTCTCTCCCTGCCTGCCCCGGGACAGTGTGAGTGGGGGTCCCCAGTCCCCAAAGGAGAGGGGCTTTTGGGGGGTAGGTGGGCTTCAATGCTCAGAATGCCCCCATTTAGGGGCTGGGAGAAGCTGCTGCGCCTGAGTAGGTGGGCTCCTCTCCTTCTCTCTCTCTCTCTCTCCCCCCCCCCACTCCATGCCTTGTTCCCCCCTCCCCTTTCTTTGCCCTCCCCTCCCTGCCTGCCCCGAGACGGCGGGGTCCGTCCCCCCCACCCCGCAAGGGGTGGTCACTGGTGGTCACTGGTGGTCCGCGAGAAAATGTTGGAAACATTATTTGCATTTTTTAATATTGCACTAAAATACTCTTTTATCTTTGTTTTTTTTAAATCATATTGGTGGTCCTCAGGATTGGAAATGATGAATTTAGTGGTCCCTCCTGAAGTCCGAAAGGTTGGGGACCCCTGGCATTAGAGGAAGGGGGGCAGGGTCCCCCAATCCCCAAAGGAGAGGGGCTTTTTGGGGGTAGGTGGGCTTCAATGCTCAGAATGCCCCCATTTAGGGGCTGGGAGAGGCTGCTGCGCCTGGCTGGAGAGGCTCCTCTCTTTCTATCCATCCCGCCCCATGCCTTGTTCCCCCCTCCCCTTTTTTTTGCACCCCATTGCCCTCCCTTTGGTCTGGGGGGGCAGTTGGAGACCAGATAGGACCTTTGGATCACCTTGAGTCTGTACCCCCAAATCTCTGTACTGCCTCCCGTCCCCCCATGGAGCCCCCCGTGCTTTCCTTGCCCTTTCTTTGCCCCCCCAAAGACTCTGTACCCCAAAACTCTGCTCCATTTCCCCTCCCCCGATGGAGCCTTTCCCAGTGCTTCCCTTCCCCCTTTATCCGCCCCCCAAAAAGACTCTGTACCCCAAAACTCTGCTCCACCTCCTCTCCCTCGATGGAGGCCCCCCCAGCACTCCCCTTGCCCTTTATCCACCCTCCCAAAAGATACCCCAAAACTCTGCTCCCCTTCCCCTCCCTTGATGAAGCCCCCAGCACTTCCCTTGCTCTTTATCTCCCACTCCCCAAAAGATTTGATACCCCTAAACTCTGCTCCACCTCCTCTCCCTCGGTGGAGGGCCCCCCCCCAGCGCTTCCCTTGCCCTGTATCTCCCCCTCCCCAAAATCCAGACTCGACCATCCGTCCAACTTCTGTCTTTTCCACCCTCTGCAGAGATGCTCAATCCCCCCTCCCCACTTTCTCAGGTGCCCTCCCCCTCATTCCTGCCCTGACAACCCCTTTAAACCTCCCACCCCCCCCACCCCCCAAACTTCACCTGGACTCCTGGGAAGCCCAGCTCCGGCCTCGGGTTCTGCCTTGCATGGGGGGGGGGTCCCTCCTGCGCAATGCGGACGGTGGGAATTGCGGGGGGGGGGGTGCAGGGAAGCTCTTCAGACCATCTCCTCCGTCTGAAATGAATGGCAGTTAATTCTCCGGTGGGAATTAACCAGGTTTGAAAGGGAGGGAGGGAGGGAGGGAAGGAGGGAGGAGGGGGCTGGGCTCCCCTCTTTCCCCCCCACCCCCCTCCTCCGAGGTTGCAGAGAGAGCTTCCTTCCCCCTCCCAGGGGTCTGCCCCAAATCACCCCCCCCCCTCCTTCCCTGGCTCCGCCGGTTCGATGGGCTGATTGAAAATAAAATTGGAAGAAGTTTCCGTTCTCAGAGGAAGAGATTAAATTTCCCCTATCTCAGATTAAGAGCCAAACTGGGGAACTGATTTAGTATTTTGGGGAGGGGGGGGGCTGGCGTGCCCGCTTGTGCATGTGTGGGTCTGCCCCCTACAAGCACACACACACACAAGCACACACAAACACACAATTTGCACAAACCCCTTCCTCTTTTCTTTGAACTGGAGGCCCGGCGTGTGCCATAAACAAAGGAAGAGTTGACAAGGCTTAAGTGGTTGTCTGGATCCCCTCCAAATGCTGAAAGGGCAAAATTCGGGCCCACCATATGCATTAGATCCAGTGGCTCCCTGGAGATCCGTTTCCCCGCACCGTCCTCCCCTCCCCACAGAACCTGGGCCGACACAGGTAGTCCTTGACTTACAAAACACAATTCGGCCCTGAATTTCCGTTGCTAAACGAAGATAGTTGTAAATGAGGTTTTTTTCCCCCCCCGTTTTACGGCCTTCCTTGCCGCCGTTGTTAAGTGAATCACTTCCATGGTTAGGAGAGTTGTTTAAGCGGATCTGGCTTTTTTTTCTTCCGAAGATCGCAAGAGGGGATCATTTTATGACTTTCCTTGCCACAATTGTTAAGTGAGTCACTTCTGTTGTTAAGTGAGTCACACGGTTGTTAAGTGAATCCGGCTTCCCCATTGATTTTGCTTGTCGGAAGGTCGCAAAAAGGGGATCACATGAGCCCGGGACATTGCGACTGTCATAAATACAAGTCAGTTGCCAAGCATCTGAATTTTAATCACAGGATGCTGCAACGGTCATAAGTGTGAAAACTGTCACAAGTTACTTTTTTCAGTGCTGTTGTAACTTTGGACGGTCACTAAATGAACTGTTGTAAGTCAAGGACTATCCCCAAATCCCAAAGCAATTGGATAACTCTGAGCAGCCAGCAAGCCATGTATTTCATCAAATTATCCTCTTTCTTTCTCTCACACAAATACAAACGCACACAAACACACACAAACACACACAAACACACACAAACACAAATGCACACAAACACAAATGTACACAAACACACACAAACACACACAAACACACACAAACACAAATGCACACAAACACAAATGTACACAAACACACACAAACATACAAATATACACAAACACACACAAACACAAACAAATGTACACAAACACAACTGTACACAAACACACAAACATACACAAACATACACAAACACAAATGCATAAACATACACAAACACACACAAACATACAAACACACACAAACACAAACACACAAATGCACACAAACACAAATGCACACAAACACACAAACACACAAATACAAATGCACAAACACACAAATACAAATGCACAAACACACACACAAACACAAACACACAAACACAAATGCACAAACACACACACACACACAAACATAAACACAAACACACAAACATACACACAAACACACAAACACACACAAACATAAATGCACACAAACACAAACAAATGCACACAAACACACAAACAAACAAACACACAAACACACAAACACATACAAACACACAAACAAATGCACACAAACACACACACACAAATATACACAAACAAACACACACAAACAAATGCACAAACACACACACACACAAACAAACACACACAAACAAACACACACACAAACATACAAACACACACAAATGTACACAAACAAATGCACACAAACACACACAAAACACACACACAAACAAATGCACAAACAAACACACAAACACACGCAAACACAAATGCACACAAACACACACAAATTATACACAAACAAACACACACAAACACACAAACACACACAAACACAAATGCACACCAGCTGTAAATTGTTCATCTTTGGAAAATCCCTTCCAAATGCAGCAGTTGTTGTGCTAATTTTCCACACAGCTTTTCTATTATAAGTAGTCCTCGAGTTACGACCCTTCATTTAGTGACTGTTCATAGTTAAAACACGACTGAAAAATGTGACTTGCAACTGGTCCTCACTCCTACGACTGTTGCGGCATCCCCATGGTCACATGATCAAAATCGCTTGGCCACTGTCATGGACTTACGATGGTCGCAGTGTCCCTGGGTCACGTGATCCCCCTTTGCGACCTTCTGACAAACAAAACTGGGGAGGACGACAGGCGAGATTCACTTAACGACCACCTGATTTGCTTAACAACTGCAGTGATTCAATTAATGACCGTGGCCAAAAAGAGGTCAAAAACGTGGGAGCAACTCATATAACAAAAGACACTTAAAAACCGCCTTGCTTGGCGATGGGAATCCTAATCCCAATGGTCGTAAATTGAGGACTTTTGGCCGGGTTGGAGCAGAATTAAGTGGCCAAATTGGAAGATTTTTTCGGCGAGAGCCAAGTGTCAGCGAGCGAGAAGGAAGGAGAGACCGTTGAGGAACAGCGCAAAGCATTTCCGGTGTTCAGGATGTGGTCAGAAAACAACGCCCCCCCACCCCACCCCCACCCCAGAATGAAGGGGGCTGCGGGGGGGGCAGGAGGAGAGATGGGGAGGGCTGATGGCGAGAGTTAAAATCAGCATGGAGGAAAACGCTTCCTGCCATACCGTGCAAGGCCCTTTCTGTGCCAGTGACTCTATGCAGAATTGGGTGTGTGTGGGGAGGGGGTCTCTCTGGCTTGCTACCCCCCATCCCTTAAACCATGGTTTGCATGGCCAGTGAAATTCGGGGCATCTTCTTGAGTGTGCCAATGACACCAATTTTGGACAGTCATTCTGTATTTCCCCCTTGTATTCTGTGCTCCCTTCGTCCCCATCTTTTCATCGTCAATTATTATTTTTATTGTTGTTTATTTATTGTTTTGTTGTTTTCATGCCTTCACGGTTTTTAATGTTGGGAAGCTGTGCAGAGCACAGAGATCTAATCAATATTAACAAACATTTCAATCCGGGGTCCCGTCAGCAGTTTGGTCCCTGTGTTTTTTGGCCCTGAAATCAAAGCAAGAAGGGAAGGGGAGGGAGGGAGGGAGGGAGGGAAGGTGGCAGGAAGGAAGGAAGGAAGGAAGTGGGGCTCCAGCTGCCCTGGCAACTTCTTCGCTCCCTCCTTTTGCCTAAAAGCCGATTTGAGAGCTGGGAAGATTGGAGCCTAGGTGGAGATCTCCATAAAGTAGCCAGAGAAGTCAACTGACTTAATTGGAGTCCTCAAAACATCTTGGAAAAAGAAGAGAAGAGAAGAAGAAAAAGAAAAGAAGAGAAAAAAGAAAAGAAAGAAAAAATAGGAAAAAGAAAAGAAAAAAAGAAAAGTGAAACATAGAAAGGAAAGAAAGTAAATAGAAAAGAAAAGAAAGAAAAAAAGTAAAGAGAAAGAAAAGAAAGAGTAGATAAGAATAAAGAAAAGTGAAAGAAAATAGAAAAGAAAAGAAAAAAGAAAGAAAAGAAAAAAGAAAAGCGAAAAATAGAAAAGAAAAAAGAAAGAAAAAGTGAAAGAAAAAAAGAAAGTAAATAGAAAAGAAAAGAAAAAAGAAAGTAAAGAGTAGAAAAAAAAGAAAAGTGAGATAATAGAAAAGAAAAGGAAAAAAGTGAAAGAAAAAAAGAAAAAATAGAAAAGAAAAGAAAAAAGAAAGAAGAGAAAGAAAAGAGAAAGTAAAGAGTAGAAAAGAAAAAAGAAAAGTGAAAGAAAATAGAAAAGAAAAAAAGAAAGAAAAAAGAAAAAGTAAAGAAGAAAAGAGAAAGTAAAGAGTAGAAAAGAAAAGAGAAAAGAAAAGTGAAAGAAAAGAGAATAAAGAAAAGAAAAAAGAGAAAGAAAAGAGAATAGAGGAAAGAAAAGAGAAAAAAAAGAGAAAGAAAAGAAAAGAAAAAAAAAGAAAAGAAACAATCGCTCCCTCCTGCAGTGACCCTGGGACATTGCAACCCTCATAAATATGAGTCACTTTCCAAGCATCTGAATTTTGATCATGTGACGATGGAGAGGCTGCAAAGGTTTTAAGTCTGAAAAACAGTCGTAAGTCACTGTTTCCATTGCCCTTGTAACTTCAAACGGTCACTAAATGAACTGTTGTAAGTCGAGGTCTACCTCTTCAAATAGGTTTGCCTAAATAGCTCAAATTTGGAAAAACGTTTCACTTTTTCAGCTCAGAGGAAGACCCCATCCTTTTAAAGTCTTTATTACAGCCCGAAGTTGAATATACGGTACCTGTAGTCCTTGACTTACAACGATTCGTTTACTGACTGCTCAAAGTTTCAACAGCACTGAGAAAAACCACAACTCCAGGGAATCCTCGACTTACCTGCAGTTGAGCCCCAAAATGTCTGTTGCTAAGCAAGACAATTGTTAAGGGAGAATTTCCTCCGTCTCAGTCAATGACTCTGGACAGCATACAATTCAAAATAATGTACTTTTTTAAAAAAAAAATTAAACATTACAAAATTAAATAAAAATATTTATTCAAAATAAAACACAGAACATAGAATCCTAGGGCTGGAGGGGACTTCAGAGGTCTTCTAGACCAACCCCCTGCTCAAGGCAGGAAATCCTACATCATAAACATGCAGCTGAGGTCCCTCTCGATAACTCAATCCATCAGAATAGAGCTGGAAGGAACCTTGGAGGTCGTCTAGTCCAACCCCCTATTCTAGCAAGAGACCTTATACCATTTCAGACAAGTGACTGTCCAGTCTCTTATTAAAAGCCTCCAGCGATGGAGCACCCACAACTTCTGGTGGCAAGCTGTTCCACTGGTTAAATCTCCTCACTGTTAGGAAGTTTCTCCTTTATTCCAGGTTGCTTCTCTCCTTGATTAGTTTCCATCCATTGCTTCTTGTCCTGCCCTCAGGGGCTTTGGAGAAGAGAGGAAGGAAGGAAGGAAGGAAGGAAGGAAGGAAGGAAGGAAGGAAGGAAGGAAGGAAGGAAGGAAGGAAGGAAGGAAAGAGAAATTTGAAATGGAGAGAGTTTGATTTCCAAGATTGGTTCTAACAATAATAGAATTGGAAGGGACCTTGGAGGTCATTTAGTCCAAACCCCTGCTCAAATCTTCAAGCAAAGCTGGCTGAGGAATTCTGGGAGTTGAAGTCCACAAGTCTTCAAGCAAAGCCGGCTGAGGAATTCTGGGAGTTGAAGTCCACAAGTCTTCAAGCAAAGCCGGCTGAGGAATTCTGGGAGTCGAAGGCCACAAGTCTTCAAGCAAAGCCGGCTGAGGAATTCTGGGAGTCGAAGGCCACAAGTCTTCAAGCAAAGCCGGCTGAGGAATTCTGGGAGTCGAAGGCCACAAGTCTTCAAGCAAAGCCGGCTGAGGAACTCTGGGAGTCGAAGGCCACAAGTCTTCAAGCAAAGCCGGCTGAGGAATTCTGGGAGTCGAAGGCCACAAGTCTTCAAGCAAAGCCGGCTGAGGAATTCTGGGAGTCGAAGGCCACAAGTCTTCAAGCAAAGCCGGCTGAGGAATTCTGGGAGTCGAAGGCCACAAGTCTTCAAGCAAAGCCGGCTGAGGAATTCTGGGAGTCGAAGGCCACAAGTCTTCAAGCAAAGCCGGCTGAGGAATTCTGGGAGTCGAAGGCCACAAGTCTTCAAGCAAAGCCGGCTGAGGAATTCTGGGAGTCGAAGGCCACAAGTCTTCAAGCAAAGCCGGCTGGGGGATTCTGGGAGTCGAAGTTCTCAAAGTCTTAAAGTTGCCAAGGTTGGAGTCCCCTGCCTTAGTGGATGACTCAGATGTGGTTCTGAAAGGGGCCACAAGGGGGAGCTCCTCACCAGAGAAAACTAATAGAAATAGCTAGGATGGAAGGAACAGGTAGTTCTCCGCTTACGACAAACATTGAACCTCACATTTCCTAAGCAAGACAGGTACGAACTTTCTTGCCACAGTTGCTAAGTGAATCACTGCAGCTGTTACATTAGTAACACAGTCATTAAGTGAATCTGGCTTCCCCATTGACTTTGCTTGCTGGAGCTTTGCAAAAGGGGATCTGCGACCGTCATAAATATGAATCCGTTGCCAAGCGTCTGAATTTTGATCGCATGACCACGAGGATGCTGCAAGGGTCATAAGTGTGGAAAATGGTCCTAAGTCACATTTTTCAGTGCCCTTGTAACTTAGAACGGTCGTTAAATGAACGGTCGTAAGTAGAGGACTACCTGTATTGTTGGTGGAAAAACTGCATTAAGAGAAGAATCGGGGCCAGGTGAAAGGCCCGTCACACGGTCTCCAAGGTCACATGACTAGAAGCAACGGATGGAAACTAACCAAGGAGAGAAGCAACATGGAATTAAGGAGAAATTTCCTGACAGCCAGAACAATTAACCAGTGGAACAGCTGGCCACCAGAAGTTCTGGTGCTCCATCACTGGATGTTTTCAAGAAGAGACTGGACAGTCACTAATTTGAAATGGTATAAGGTCTCCTGCTTGAACAGGGGGCTAGACTAGAAGACCTCCAAGGTCCCTTCCAACTCTGTTATTCTATTCTATTCTATTCTATTCTATTCTATTCTATTCTATTCTATTCTACTCTACTCTACTCTACTCTACTCTACTTCTATTCTATTCTATTCTATTCTATTCTATTCTATTCTATTCTACTCTACTCTACTTTACTCTACTCTACTCTACTCTAATTCTATTTTATTCTACTCTACTCTACTCTACTCTACTCTACTCTACTCTACTCTACTCTACTCTACTCTACTCTAATTCTACTCTAATTCTATTCTATTCTACTCTACTCTACTCTACTCTACTCTACTCTACTCTACTCTATTCTATTCTATTCTATTCTATTCTATTCTATTCTATTCTTTAGCCTAACTCTTAATTCTAATTCTAATTCTATTCTATTCTATTCTTTATTCTAATTCTAATTTTTATTATATTCTATTCTATTCTTTATCCTAATTCTATTCTATTCTATTCTGTTCTATTCTGTTCTATCCTATCCTATCCTATCCTATTCTATTCTATTCTTTAGCCTAACTCTAATTCTAATTCTATTCTATTCCATTCCATTCCATTCCATTCTATTCTATTCTATTCTATTCTATTCTATTCTATTCTATTCTATTCTATTCTATTCTATTCTTTAGCCTAACTCTTAATTCTAATTCTAATTCTATTCTATTCTATTCTTTATTCTAATTCTAATTTTTATTATATTCTATTCTATTCTTTATCCTAATTCTATTCTATTCTATTCTGTTCTATTCTATTCTATCCTATCCTATCCTATCCTATTCTATTCTATTCTTTAGCCTAACTCTAATTCTAATTCTATTCTATTCCATTCCATTCCATTCTATTCTATTCTATTCTATTCTATTCTATTCTATTCTATTCTATTCTGTTCTGTTCTGTTCTGTTCTGTTCTGTTCTATTCTATTCTATTCTATTCTATTCTTTAGCTTAACTCTAATTCTAATTCTATTCTATTCTTTATTCTAATTCTAATTTTTATTCTATTCTATTCTATTCTATTCTATTCTATTCTATTCTATTCTTTATCCTAATTCTATTCTGTTCTGTTCTATTCTATTCTATTCTATTCTATTCTTTAGCTTAACTCTAATTCTAATTCTATTCTATTCTTTATTCTAATTCTAATTTTTATTCTATTCTATTCTATTCTATTCTATTCTATTCTATTCTATTCTATTCTATTCTATTCTATTCTATTCTATTCTATTCCATTCTATGGTGACTCGCTGAGCTACCATGGCAAAAGAGGTTGTAAAATTGGACGTGACTCATTTAACAACTGCATCATTTAGCGACACCACCTGGTCGACTTTTCTGAGCTGGGAGAATAACCAGGGATGGACCTGCTTATTACATGGATAGGAGACCACAAATAGATCCCACTTAGAAAGTCGAACAATGTAACATAAGAAGGAAAAAAAATCACGAAAATTGCATGGTTCTATCCAGGGAATTGCTAGGAATTGCACGTAATTTAGGAAGGTTTTGACATATCTTTATCGACTCTGCATAAGAGCTGAAAGATTTTTATTTTATTTTATTTTATTATTTAGATAATTTATATTTATACCCTCCCACTTTCAGTGACTGTAGGCGGTTTTCTTGTGAGAGCCAAGCAAAGTGAATCCTTCCAAGAATCTTTCCCTGACTTTACAGGGAGACTTGTAGTCCTTGACTTATGACCAAAACTGGGATCACAACATCCGTCACTAAGTGATACAGTCATTAAGTATTTTAGGAGCTTTTTGTGAGGGTCATTAAGTGAATCGTGCAATCGGTAAGTGTCCCTTGGCTTCCCCCATTGACTTTGCTTTTCGGAAAATTCTCAAGGAAGGTCACAAATGGAGACCGATGTAAGAATGAGATCAATCATAAGTTACTTTTTTCAGTGAGAACAAACCTCCCCTCTCTTGTAGCACTGATGAGGTTACCTACCTGGGTAATGAAATGTCTGCAAGAAAACAACCAAGCTCAGAGAGTACCAAAGACCCCACACTTCTCCTCCTCCTCCTGTCCTCCCGTCCTCCCTTCTTCCCTTCCTTCCTTCCTCCCTCCCTTCCTCCTCTTCTTCTTCCTCTTTCCCCCCTCCTCCTCCAAGTCTTCTTCTCCATCATCATCATTCCTCCTGCTCTCCTTCTGCTCCCAGCAAACGCCACTCCTTTCTTGCACTGATAATGTTACTTAGTTGGGTCATGAAACGTCTGCAAGAAGAATCGAAGCTTTCAGTACCAAGGATACTATAATTATTCTCCTCCTCCTTCTCGTGATGATGTTACCTAGCTGGGTAATGAAACATCCACATGAAAACCACCAAGTTCAGAGAGCACCAATCACCCCACGGATTAAATTTTGGTGGACTCCCTTTGGAGAAGGAGGGGGGTGCACTCCTCTGGGAATGGCCTCTGCACTGACAGTGAGCTCGCCTGCAACTTCCACGCAAAGTCTTCCATGCAAATTGAGCTGCCCCTTGCACCACCCAGCCCAAGAGGTCCCTGCCTCCCTCCTGCGCCGTCCAGGCATTGGTACCCGCCAGTGCCCAGCAGTCAGCCTGCCAGCTGGCCAGAGAGCTGGCAAGGGCAGGAGGGCGGACTCCTCCTTCCTTCTCATCCTCCTCCCTCCCTCCCTCCCTCCCTCCTTCCCTTCCCTTCCCTTCCCTTCCCTTCCCTTCCCTTCCCTTCCCTTCCTTCCTTCCTTCCTTCCTTCCTTCCTTCCTTTCCTTTCTTTTTTCCTTCCTTTCCTCCCTCTCTCTTTCTTTCTCTCCCTCCCTCTCCCTCTCTCTCTCTTTCTTTCTTTCCTTCTCTCCCTCTCCCTTCTTTCCTTCCTTTCCTTTTTTTCCTTCCTTTCCTCCCTCTCTCTTTCTTTCTCTCCCTCCCTCTCTCTCTTTCTTTCCTTCTCTCCCTCTCCCTTCTTTCCTTCCTTTCCTTTTTTTCCTTCCTTTCCTCCCTCTCTCTTTCTTTCTCTCCCTCCCTCTCCCTCTCTCTCTCTCTTTCTTTCTTTCCTTCTCTCCCTCTCCCTTCCTTCCTTCCACTTCCTTTCACCTCTTCCTTCCTTCCTTCCTTCCTTCCTTCTTCCTTCCTTCCTTCCTTCCTTCCTTCCTTCCTTCCTTCCTTCCTTCCTTCCTTCCTTCCTTCCCTTTCTTTCTCTTTTTTTTCTTCCTTTCCTCCCTCCCTCCCTCCCTCTTTCCTTCTTTCTTTTCTCTCTCTCTCTCTCTTCTTTCTTTATTTCTCTCCCTCCCTCCCTCTCTCTTTCTCTTTCTTTCCTTCTCTCTCTCTCTCTCCCTTCCTTCCCTTTCTTTCTCTCTTTTCCTTCCTTTCCTCCCTCCCTCCCTCCCTCCCTCTTTCTTTCTTTTTTTCTTTGTTTCTTTCTCTCTCTTCTTTCTTTCTCTCTTTCTCCCTCTCTCTTCCTTCCTTCCTTCCTTCCATTACTGATGTCGTTACCTAGCTGGGTCATGAAATATCTGCAGGAAAACCCCCAAGCTCAGAGAGCACCAAGGACCCCACACTCCTCCTCCTCCTCCTCCCTTCTATCACCGATGATGTTACCCAACCTGGCAGCCAGAGAGCTGGCAGGAGCGGGAGAGCGGACTCCTCCTCCTCCTCCTCGTGAGCTCAGAGCTGGCCTGGGCAGCCGTTGCACAGGCAGCCCCGGGGACGCCCTCCAACTTTGCAAAGAGCACCAGGTCTGGGAAGGCAGCGCAGCAGCGAGGCGCATCACCTGGACAGCGGGCGGGAACCCCTCTCTTCCCCCGAGCGATGGGCGCCTAGGCTGGGCAGCGGCAGCAGGAACCGCACCATGGCCATCAACGCGGACGCGCAGCTGGAGAAGGCGCTGGCCGGCTCTCCGCCGCCGCCCGCCGCCTCCTCCTCCTCTTCCCCGCAGGAGACGGAGCAGCTGCTGCGGAGCGGCCCGCCGTCCCCCAAGCCCTGCCCGGCCGAGGACGGGGCGGCGGCTGCCGTCGGGGCGGCGGCGATGGAGCCCAACGGGCACGGCCTGCTCTACAGGGCCGGTTCGGAGGGGCCGCTGGAGGCCACCTCGCTCTCCCCGTCGCGGCTCAGCCTGGGGCGCGCCTCGTCCACCGCCACCACCTCCAACCTCCCCGAAGCCGGCCGCTCTCCGGATTACCTGCCTCTGGCCATCTTCTCTTGCTTTTGCCCCATCTGGCCGGTCAACATCCTGGCCTTGGTCTTCTCCATCATGGTAAGTGGGAAAGGGGGGGATTTAAACCTAAATCTTGAGGACTAGAAATTTTTTTTTTCAGGTTTAATTCGGGCGCTCTGATTTAGGAGGTCGTCGCCTCTGGGCGAAAGGGTCGCCCAGAATTAATTCAGAAAGAAGGGGGAAAAAATTGCTAAGCGTAGGCGGCGCGCGCCCAGGGCGCACGGGCCACCGCCCCGCCAGCATCCCCTTGCGTGCGCCCTGGGCGCATCGGGAGCCGCCGCTGCTCTTCCCGGGATCCGGACAGGTGGAAGGCAGACAGGTGGGATCTAGGAGAAGTTGGATGGGTTCAAGAAGGGCGGGGTCCCTTGAGGAGGACCGCAGAGAGCCCCTTCCCCAACCAGCCAGCCTTCTGAAGCAGGCTCGGCTTGGAGAGCGGGGTACCCCACTACCTCTCCAAACCTTCCCAAAAGCGCAGCGTTAAAGTCGGCGGGTTATAAAACGGGCTGGGAGATCCAGTTAGTAGCGGAGGCGAAATCCGGGGGCTGTGGGGGAGAGGATGTGACTCGACCCTTCGAACTAAACCTTTTTTAAAAGCAGAAGTTGCCAAAACAGCCAAGTTTTCCTAAGGCAGCGCTGGTGAGAGAGAGGCTCAAAGGAGCTTTGAGTGGCAGCTTCATCCCTGGAGGCTTTTCAAGAAGAGACTGGGCTGCCACCGGTCAGACATGGTGTAGGCAGTTGTCTCCTGCTTGGGGGGGTGGACTAGATGACCTACCAGGTCCCTTCCAACTCTGTTCATCTTTTAAAAGGGAGAGCCCGGTTAGGGGGCCCCCTCCATTCAGGCAAAACTCTTTGAGATAATCGGAAAGCGAGATTCTTTTCAAAAAGGCAGAGAGATGAAAATATCTCTTTAAAATCTTCAACTTCTTCCCGGCAGGAGAGGTTGAGGAAATAAAAGAGGGTGGGGGAGGAGGGGTTGGCTTTTATTCTGGAGAAATGTGATGGGCTTTCCGCTGATTGATTTCAAATAATGTGATAGATAACTTCCATTTCTGCCGATTTTGCGGTTTTGGGGAAAAGAAAAGAGGGAGAAGGAGAGGGAGGGGGGAGAGAGGGGGAGGGAGAGGGAATGAGAGAGTGAGAGAGAGAGGGGGAGAAGAAGAGGGAGGGAGGGAGAGGGGGGAGGGGGGAGAGGGAGATTAGGGGGAGGGGGCAGAGTGAGAGAGGGGGGAGGAGGAGAGAGAGGGGAGAGAGGGAGGGAGAGAGATAGGGGAGAGAGGGAGAGGGGAGAAAGGGGGAGAGGAGGGGAGAGGGAGAGAGAGAGAGGGAGAGGGTAATTGGGATTAATTGGGATTTTAAATTTTATATTTATTTATTTTATTTATTTATTTATTTTATTTCTATATCGCCCTTCTCCCGAACGACTCAGGGCGGTGTACAGCCTAATTAAAAACACAAAGACAGACAAAATTTAAAAATAATTGAAATTATTAAATAATAGGCCCAATTTATAAAACCCCAAATTTAAAATCCCATTTAAAACCAATTAAAATCTTTACATTGATAGCCCAGCCTGGCGGAACAAACATGGTTTTGAGGGCACAGCGAAACACACGGAGTTATAGACTTGGGGGTTTTAAATTGGGAAGCCAATGATTTAATTCTTTTTAATTATCTTAACTTTTGTATTGTATGTATTTTTAATTTTGGCTGTTCACTGCCCGGAGTCCCTTCTGGGAGAAGGGCGGTGTACAAATTAAATAAATAAATAAATAAATAAGGGTGAGAGAGGGGAGAGAGGGGGAGAGGGGGAGGGGGAGAGGGAGAGGGAGAAAGGGGGAGAGGGAGGGAGAGGGGGGATTCACTTAGAAAGCTGCCAGATCTGCCCAACTACAGCTGGGAATTGAGTAGTGAGGACAGAATTAGAAAACCTCCCTTAGAATTAAGGCAGTTCAACTCCAGAACTTCTCGGCTCCCTCCAGCAAATTTAACCAGGTCAATGGAAAGAATCCAGCTCATTATTCTGATGATGATTATATATTAAGCTAAGCATGCTTGCCTAACCATGGTTTTTTTTTGTTTTATTTATTTTATTTTTTTGGTGGCTTGTCAGGTTGTGCAAACTCAGCCTCTTTTCTTCTGTTTGCCCTTCAGCAATCTTTGCATGAATCTGGAAAAAATAGGTTAAAGTCATGAATTGGGCTAAACACGATGTGTGGATGAAGCTGTTAGGAAGATGCCCTGTTGAAATAAATCCTCAGGGGTATTCCTCCTAGGCATGTGCAGAGTGCTTTTTCCGGTTCAGCCGTCAGGCTGTACCCCTCGATCTGTTTTCTTTGCTTTGTTTCTCAAGTGGGGAGATGGATAGCAGGCAGGACAAAGAGGCAACGCCACCATACACAAAAGTGTGAGTTTGTCTGTGTGTTGCTCTTCGACACCCTGGAGGGCAGGATCCGAACCAGGAACGTGTAGTAGATTCAGCTCACCAATAAAGGAAAATATTTGTAGCTCAGGGTTGTAATGTGAGCTCCTTGGTGCTCTCTGGGCTTGATTGTTTTCTTGTAGACATTTCATGACCCAGCTAAGTGACATCATCAGTGCTAGAAGGGTTAGTGCTAGAAGGTTTGCAGAGAGGAAGAGGAGGAGGAGGAGGAGGAGGAGGAGGAGGAAGAGGAAGAGGAGGAGGAGGAGGAAGAGGAGGAGGAGGAAGAGGAGGAGGAGGAAGAGGAAGAGGAGGAAGAGGAGGAGGAAGAGGAGGAGGAGGAGGAGGAGGAGGAGGAGGAGGAGGAGGAAGAAGAGGACTGTGGGGTCCTTGGTACGCTCTGAGCTTGGTTTTTTTCTTGCAGACGTTTCATTACCAAGCTAGTTAACATCATCAGTGCTCCTGTGATGATGCTACATAGTTTGGGAAATGAAACATCTACAAGAAGACAACCAAGCTCAGATATTAGGAGGAATTTTCTGGCGATAAGATCCAGTGGAACTAGCTGCCTCATGAAACTGTCTGTTCTCTTCCCTAGAGTAATTCAAACATAGAGCCCTCTTTCCGAAATGCCTTAGCATATTTTTGGGTTGAGATAGGTGATCTCTGGGGGCCCCTTCCAACTTTTATAACTCTGTAAATTTTAGGCAGCCTTCCTCCTGCTTCCCGGCAGCTTTGTGGACAAACACCTGTGTGTCATGTGCTTCAAGAGGATGATGCAGATACTACAATGCTCTGACAAAGCTCCGGTCAGTTTCAACAGTTGCCCTTATGAAAGACTGAAGATCTGCAGAACTTTGGCGAGAGAGAGGAGATCCGTATTCACACTCAGTAGCAGTCAGTTCCCCCGGCTGAAAAAAATTGCATGGTGTAAAAAATACTTTGCTCTCCTCCACAAGCTCAGTTCAGTTCCTAATTTTTTTTTTTTTAATTGGAGCATAAAGGACTCTGAATTTCGGAAGCGTGGAAGAGAAGGGACTCTTTCGGCCTGCTCCAGATGTGGCAGCTTTGCCTTTGACAAGGCCAGATGTTATCTTTTCGGAATGAAGCTCCATAAGGGAGCAAATCCGGCCTCCTGTATTCAGTGGTATTTTTTGATTGATGGATCACCCAAAGGCAGGACAAGAAGCAACGGATGGAAACTCATCAAGGAGAGAAGCAACCTAGAATTAAGGAGAAATGTCCTGACACTGTTGGAGCAATTGACCAGTGGAACAGCTGGCCACCAGAAGCTGTAGGTGCTTCATCACTAGAGGTTCTTAAGAAGAGACTGGACAACCATTTTTTCTGAAATAGTATAGTACTGAAATAGTATAGGGTCCAACCTCCTGCTTGAGGTTGGACTAGAAGACCTCTAAGGTCCCTTTTCCAACTCTATGATTCTCTTATTCTATACATGATAGCAGTCTTCCAATATTTGAGGGGCTGCCACCAAGAGGAGGGGGGCTCCACCCATTCTCCAAAGCACCCGAGGGCAGGTGAAGAAGCAATGGATGGAAACTAATCAAGGAGAGAAGCCACCTGGAACTAAGGAGGAATTTCCTGATAGTTAGAACGATTAACCAGTGGAACAGCTGGCCACTAGAAGCTGTGGGCGCTCCATCCCTGGAGGTTTTCAAGAAGAGACTGGATAGCCACTTGTCTCAAATGGTATAGGGTTTCCTGACTAAGCAGTGGGGTGGACTAGAAGACCTCCAAGGTCCCTTCTTCCAAGTCTGTTTTTTCTGTTACAACCAACGATTGCACTTCCCATCTCTTCGACACTTTTTAGGCGTCGAATCAAATGCCGAATGAAAACATTGAAACTGTCAATAAAGTTCTTCAATTTAAAAATAAAATCGAGATAAAACCAGGGTGGATTTGATTTAAATCGAGTCGATTTAAATCATGATTGATTTAAATCCCTAGTAAAAAGGCTTGATTTAAATCAACTAGATTTAAATCGTAATTGTTAAAGAGCAGCTGTCATCTCTGCTGCTCCTTTGACCCACCGTTGACTGACCGATCGTCCCAGTGTTGCAGAATATACAGCCTCCTGCTACATAACTAAGCTCCGTTTCATGCTGAATAAACTAAAATATTTATGTATCTTAAATAGAAAACTATCTTAACGATAGATTTTTACCCCAAAAGTTTTTTATTAAAATAAATTCGATAAAAATAAAAAAAATCCGATTTAAATAAAAAAAATCAGATTTTTTTGATTTTTTTTTAAAAAAATCATTGATTTTTATCCACCCTGGATAAAACTAAGCAGGATGGAAAGGCAGGGAGCTAAGGATATTGAGCATATCCAGGTCAAATTCCTCCTGTCCTCCCAAGACCCTGTTCTTCCGCCAGGCCGGGCTATCAACATAACAATTTTAAATTGGGTTTTAAAATTCTGGGATTTTAAAATTCAGCCAAATTTATTTAATAATTTTAAACCATTTTAACTGATGTTGCTTTGTGTTTTTAATAGGCTGTACACCGCCCTGAGTCCTTTGGGAGAAGGGCGGTATAGAAATAAAATTATTATTATTATTATTATTATTATTATTATTATTATTATTATTATTATTATTATTATTATTATTTAATCTTTAGTGAGATTCACAGCCTTTGAGGCTGGTTAATAGCTCAGCAGCTCGAGTCCTAACCAAGGACCTAGGAATTGTTAAGGTATCGTCGGAAGATGTAAGCTGTTCCGAGTAAGGTGGTTTTTTTTTTTATTATTATTATTATTATTATTATTATTATTATTATTATTATTATTATTATTAAGATTTGCAATGGGGGTCTGTTTGTCAGCATTGTAAGCTGCCCCACCTCTGCCTGCCTCCAATGCAAAGACAGAGCCTACTGTCTTTCTGGAGGGGACGCACAAAAAGGCGAGATCACACACACACACACACACACACACACACACACAACCCCACCCATTCAGGCCATTTTCAAAGGCAAAAGCAACGAAGATCCTTTTTGCATGACACCATTCACAACTGTCAACAAAAGTGGCAGATGTTATTCTGGAATAATGGCGAGCGAAGGGTGTGGCTCTTTGTGTGTGTGTGTGTAACACAGAGAGTGGGAGACGAAAGGGGAGATTATAGGGCTGAGAATGAAAAGACAAACTTAGCTAAATGGATTTCTGTGCTCTGCCGTTGATGATAAGGTTCCCAAACGGCCTTTGCATTTATTAATTGATTAAATAAATAAACAAAATAAATATTAATTGATGACGACGGCTCCTTCGCCCCTTATCCGGAAAGCAACTCACGACCAGGTGAAACATTGGTGAATAAATACGGAATAGCAATTATTTAAACATAAATAGACATCGTTGGTCGCCACGATGTAAAAAAAAAGATGTGGAGACTCTGGAAAGGGTGCAGGGAAGAGCAACGAAGAGGATTAAGGGACTGGAGGATGAAACATATAAAGAACGGTTGCTGGAATTGGGGATGTCTAGATTAGTGAACAGAAGGATTAGGGAGGACATGATAGCACCGTTCCAATATTTGAGGGGCTGCCAAAAAGAGGAGTTGGGGCTCCACCTATTCTCCAAAGCACCAGAAGGAAGAACAAGAAGCAACGGATGGAAACTCATCAAGGAGAGAAGCAACCTGGAATTAAGGAGAAAGTTCCTGACAGTTAGAAAAAGTTAATCAGTGGAACAGCTTGCCACTAGAAGTTGTGAATGCTCCAACACTGGAAGTTTTTAAGAAGAGGTTGGATAACCATTTGTCTGAAGTGGTGTAGGGTTTCCTGCCTGAGCAGGGGGTTGGACTAGAAGACCTCCAAGGTCCCTCTGCTATGCTATGCTATGCTATGCTATGCTATGCTATGCTATGCTATGCTATGCTATGCTATGCTATGCTATGGAAGGAAGGAAGGAAGGAAGGAAGGAAGGAAGGAAGGAAGGAAGGAAGGAAGGAAGGAAGGAAGGAAGGAAGGAAGGAAGGAGAAGGGACTGCAAGGGCAGGACAAGAAGCAACTTAGAACTAAGGAAGAATTTCCTGACAGTTGGAACAATTAATCCGTGGAACAGCTTGCCTCCAGAAGTTGTGAATTCTCCAACACTGGAAGTTTTTAAGAAGAGGTTGGATAACCATTTGTCCGAAGTCGTGTAGGGTTTCCTGCCTAAGCAGGGGGTTGGACTAGAAGACCTCCAAGGTCCCTTCCAACCCTGTGATTCTATTCCATTCTAAAGCAAACTCTAATACTAATGGCCCTAACACTGGCATTTCTAATGCTCGTTCTTTAATTGTGATTAATAATTCTAGTATAATTTGGATTATTGTTCACATCGCCTTAGTAAAAAAAATCAGAGCTCTGGTAACATCTTTTTTTAGGTCTTTTGATACAGATAGTCCTCAACTTACAATTATTCATTTAGTGACCGTTCGAATTTACAACGGCGCTGAAAAAAGTGACTTAGGATCATTGTTCACACTTATGACCGTTGCAGCACCACCGCGGTCATGTGGTCAAAATTCAGCCGCTTTGGCCACTGACTCGTATTTATGACGGTCGCAGTGAGCGTCCTGGAGTCAGGAGATCCCCTTTTGTGACCTCCTGACCAGCAAAGTCAAGGCGGGAGACAGATTCACTGAACGTCCGGGTTACTCGCTTAACGACCGCAATGATTCAACAACTGTGGCAAGAAAGGTTGTAAAATGGGGCAAAACTCACTGAACCAACGTCTCATTTGGCAAGAGAAATTTTGGATCACGTGACCCTGGGATGCCGCAGGTGTGAAAAACGGCAGCCGATGTAACTTTGAATGGTCACTAAATGAAGGACGGTTAAGTCGAGGACTTTCTGTATTACTTTTGTAGAACAGTTCCAAACAAAAGTCCGACGGAGGGAAAGTTATCCTGGGATTTCACAGCTTAGGCAGGGAGCCTGTGGTTTCCAATTTAAAACTAGCTAGTGGATGTGGAATTCCTAGTTTCAGGAAAAGGACCATAGAGGAGGAGGAGGAGGAGGAGGAGGAGGATGGGGAGGGGAGAGAGAGGAAGGGGAGGGGAGGGAGATGGGGAGGGCGAAGAGGAAGAGGAGGAGGAGGAGGAGGGGGAGGGGAGGAAGGGGAGGAGGGGGGAGGGGGAGGGAGATGGGGAGGGGAGGAAGAGGAGGAGGAAGAGGAGGAGGAGGAGGAGAAGGAGGAGGAGGGGGAGGGGAGGGAGAGGAAGGGGAGGAGGAGGGGGAGGGAGATGGGGAGGGGAGGAGAAGAGGAGGAGGAAGAGGAGGAGGAGAAGAAGGAGGAGGAAGAGGAGAAGGAGGAGAAGAAGGAGGAGGAGGGGGAGGGAAGGGGAGGGAGAGGAAGGGAAGGAGGAGGGGAGGGAGATGGGGAGGGGGAACAGGAAGAGGAGGAGGAGGAGGAGGAGGAGGAGGATGGGGAGGGGAGAGAGAGGAAGGGGAGGGGAGGGAGATGGGGAGGGCGAAGAGGAAGAGGAGGAGGAGGAGGAGGGGGAGGGGAGGAAGGGGAGGAGGGGGGAGGGGGAGGTAGATGGGGAGGGGAGGGGAAGAGGAGGAGGAAGAGGAGGAGGAGGAGGAGAAGGAGGAGGAAGAGGAGAAGGAGGAGAAGAAGGAGGAGGAGGGGGAGGGGAGGGAGAGGAAGGGGAGGAGGAGGGGGAGGGAGATGGGGAGGGGAGGAGAAGAGGAGGAGGAAGAGGAGGAGGAGAAGAAGGAGGAGGAAGAGGAGAAGGAGGAGAAGAAGGAGGAGGAGGAGGGGGAGGGAAGGGGAGGGAGAGGAAGGGAAGGAGGAGGGGGAGGGAGATGGGGAGGGGGAACAGGAAGAGGAAGAGGAGGAGGAGGAGGGGGAGATGGGGAGGGGAGGAGAAGAGGAGGAGGAAGAGGAGAAGGAGGAGAAGAAGGAGGAGGAGGGGGAGGGGGAAGAGGAAGAGGAAGAGGAAGAGGAAGTGGGGGAGGGAGGAGAGGAGGGGGAGGGAGAGGAAGGGGATGGGGAGGGGAGGAGGAAGAGGAAGAGAAGGAGGGGGAGGGGGAGAGGGCTGTGGGGTCCTTGGTGCTCTCTGATCTTGGTGGTTTTCTTGCAGACTTTTCATAACCCAACCATGTAACATCATTAGTGTAGAAGGGAGGGGGCTTGCAGGGAGGGGGTGGGGGGGTACTCTGAGGTTGGTTTTGTTCTTGCAGACATTTCATGACCCAACTAGGTAACATTATCAGTGTAAGAAAGGAGTGAAGTCTGCTGAGAGGAGGAGGAGGAATGATGGAGAAGACTTGAAGAAAAAGGAGAAGGGAGGAGGAAGAGAAAGGAAGAGGAAGAGGAGGGGGAGGAGGAGGAACGATGATGATGAAGAAGCCTTGAAGGAGAAGGAGAGGAGGGGGAGGAGGAGGACACTCTAAGATCTTGTACCCAGGCGTGGATTATGGGACCTGGGCCAGTGTGATCAATGACCTGCAGAGAGGCAGCCTGGGAGTTTGAGGATCCCACTGGGGAGCAGACCTTCACTGGCAGGGATCCATTTCAAGGGTTCTTGGGAGACGGAGGGAGGGCAGCGGTCAGAAAAGAGGCAGCTGAGCCCACAGAAGGAAAAAGGGGCCTGGCAAAGGTCCCCAAACAGACCCTCCCTCATTTCTTGGGCTGTAAGGTGGAGGGGAAGGATGCACTTCCAAACTTTTTTTTTATTTTAATTTAGATTTATATGCCGCCCTTCTCCGGAGACTCAGGGCGGCTTACAATGCGTTAAGCAATAGCCTTCATCCTTTTGTATATTTTATACAAAGTCAGCTTATTGCCCCCACAAACTGGGTCCTCATTTTACCCGCCTTAGAAAGGATGGAAGGCTGAGTCGACCTTGAGCCTGGCGAGATTCGAACTAGCAGTAATTGCAAGCAGCAGATGTTAATAACAGTGCTTTAGTCCACTGTACTACAGGCTCTTTGCGTTAAGCAATGGCCTTCATACTTTTGTATATTTATACAAAGTCAGCTTATTGCCCCCACAAACTGGGTCCTCAATTTACCCACCTTAGAAAGGATGGAAGGCTGAGTCAACCTTGAGCCTGGCGAGATTCGAACCTGCAGAAATTGCAGGCAGCTGGTCTTAATAACCAGTTTAATAACAAGGTGCCTTAGACCACTGTACTACCAAGACTTTTATTATCTAATTTGGAAATAAGGAGAATTTTTCTGAAAGTGAGAGCAATCAACCGATGGAAGAGAAGTTCCCTTCGGAAGTTGTGGGAGCTTCATCCCTGGAGGCTTCCAAGAAGAGACCGGACTGCCATTTGTCAAAAATGACGTAGGGACTCCTGCTTGGGTGGGGGGTTGGACTAGATGACCTCCAAGGTCCCTTCCAGCCTTAGGGTTCTATAATTCTAGAAAGAAAGAAGGAAGGAAGGAAAGAAAAAAGAAAGGAAAGAAAGAAAGATGAAAGAAAGAAATGAAGGAGGAAGGAAGGAAGGATAGTAGAATAATTGAGTTGGAAGGGAGCAGGAGACCCTACACCATTTCAGACAAAGGGCTGTCCAATCTCTTCTTAAAAACCTCCAGTGATGGAGGAGGAAGGAAGGAAGGAAGGAAGGAAGGAAGGAAGGAAGGAAGGAAGGGCAATGGATGGAAACTAATCAAGGAGGAAAGCAACCTGGAATTAAGGAGAAACTTCCTAACGGTGAGGACAATTAACCAGTGGAACAGCTGGCCACCAGATGTTGTGGGTTCTTCTGTTATCTGTTTGTCTGTCTGTCTGTCTCTCTATCTATCTGTTTATCTATCTATCTATCTATCTTATCTATCTAATCTATCTACCAGTATCTCTCTATCTCTCTATCTATCTCTCTCTCTATCTCTCTATCTATCTCTCTATCTATGTAATCTCTCTCTCTCTCTCTCTATGTAATGTAATCTAATCTCTCTCTCTCTATGTAATCTATCTATCTATCTAATCTAATCTATCTATCTATCTATCTATCTATCTATCTAATCTATCTATCTATCTTATCTATCTATCTTATCTATCTATCTTATCTATCTAATCTATCTACCAGTATCTCTCTATCTCTCTCTCTCTCTCTCTCTCTCTATCTCTCTATGTAATCTCTCTCTCTCTCTCTCTAATCTAATCTAATCTCTCTCTCTCTATGTAATCTATCTATCTATCTAATCTAATCTATCTATCTATCTATCTATCTATCTATCTATCTATCTATCTATCTATCTATCTATCTACCTACCTACCTAATCTAATCTATCTCTTTCTCTCTCTCTCTATCTTATCTATCTATCATCTCTCTATCTAATCTATCTATCTATCTATCTATCTATCTATCTATCTATCTATCTATGTAATCTCTCTATCTCTCTCTCTCTATCTAATCTAATCTAATCTAATCTCTCTCTCTCTCTCTCTCTATGTAATCTATCTATCTATGTAATCTATCTATCTATCTATCTATCTATCTTATCTATCTAATCTATCTACCAGTATCTCTCTATCTCTCTCTCTCTCTCTCTCTCTATCTATCTCTCTATGTAATCTCTCTCTCTCTCTCTCTAATCTAATCTAATCTCTCTCTCTCTATGTAATCTATCTATCTATCTAATCTAATCTAATCTATCTATCTATCTATCTATCTATCTATCTATCTATCTATCTATCTACCTACCTACCTAATCTAATCTATCTCTTTCTCTCTCTCTCTATCTTATCTATCTATCATCTCTCTATCTAATCTATCTATCTATCTATCTATCTATCTATCTATCTATCTATCTATGTAATCTCTCTATCTCTCTCTCTCTATCTAATCTAATCTAATCTAATCTCTCTCTCTCTCTCTCTCTATGTAATCTATCTATCTATGTAATCTATCTATCTATCTATCTATCTAATCTATCTATCTATCTATCTATCTATCTATCTATCTACCTACCTAATCTAATCTATCTCTTTCTCTCTCTCTCTATCTTATCTATCTATCATCTATCTATCTAATCTATCTATCTATCTATCTATCTATCTATCTATCTATCTATCTATCTATCTATCTATCTATCTATCTATCTATCTATCTATCTTCCTCCCTCTCTCTCCCTCATCATCAAACCGCCCCCTCCCTCCCAAGGGAGATCTTCAAAGATTCTTTTTATGGAACTTTCCCAGAAAGAAAGAACCGTCTCTGTTGGTCTGGATGACCTTGGAAGTCCCTCTCTTTCCCAAACTTTCCGTTTTCCCTCTCTTCTCTTCCCACCAGTCCAGGAACAGCAACCTCCAAGGGGACGTGGACGGAGCGCAGCGCCTGGGCCGTGTGGCCAGGTTCCTCAGCATCCTGTCCATCGTGCTGGGCTCGGCCATCATCATCATCTGTGCAGTAAATGCTGCAGGTAAGGAGACCTCCTTTCCCCCCACCCATAGGCCACACTTGGGGGGTTTGACTGAGTTTCCTTTCTATCAAAAGAGGCAGTTTGGGCTAGTGGTGAAGGCACCAGGCTAGGAAATGTGAGTTCTAGTCCCTCCTTAGGCTGGCTGGGTCACTTTGGGCCAATCACCAGGACACTGGGAGTTCTAGTCCCGCCTTAGGCATGAAAGCCGGCTGGGTGATTTTGAGCCAATCACCAGGAGACTGGGAGTTCTAGTCCCGCCTTAGGCATGAAAGCCAGCTGGGTGATTTTGAGCCAATCATCAGGAGACTGGGAGTTCTAGTCCCGCCTTAGGAATGAAAGCCAGCTGGGTGATTTTGAGCCAATCACCAGGAGACCGTGAGTTCTAGTCCCGCCTTAGACATGAAAGCCGGCTGGGTGATTTTGAGCCAATCACCAGGAGACCGTGAGTTCTAGTCCCACCTTAGGTATGAAAGCCGGCTGGGTGACTTTGAGCCAATCACCAGGAGACTGGGAGTTCTAGTCCTGCCTTAGGAATGAAAGCCAGCTGGGTGACTTTGGGCCAATCACCAGGAGACTGGGAGTTCTAGTCCCGCCTTAGGTATGCAAGCCAGCTGGGTGATTTTGAGCCAATCACCAGGAGACTGGGAGTTCTAGTCCCGCTTTAGGCATGAAAGCCAATTCAAAGCAGCGCTGGCTGGGGAATTCTGGGAGTTGAAGTCCACCCATCTTCAAGCTTCCAAAGTTGAGAAACATTGATCTAAACTATCTTAGGGGAAGAGAATTTGAGGGGGCTGCTGGATTCAGCCAAGGCCCCCCAGTTGCCTCCGAAGGAAAATCTGGATTCTTTTCACTTCAGGTAGTCCTCAGCTTACGACCACTATGGAGCCCCACATTTACGCCGTTAAGTGAGACATTTGTTAAGTGCGTTTGCTCCATTTTTCTGGCCACCGTTGTTGAAGCGAAACCCTGCAATTGTTAAATGAGTCACACCGTCGTTAAGCGAATCTGGTTTCTCCCCCCCTCCCCCATTGACTTTGCTCGTCAGAAGGCTGCAAAAGGGGGAATAAAGGGACCCCAGGATGCTACTATCGGCATAAATGTGAGTCCGTTGTCAAGAATCCGAATGTAAATTGTGTGACTGGGGATGCTGCAACGGTCATAAGTGTGAAAAACGGTCCTAAGTCCCTTTTTTCAGGGCCGTTGTAACTTTGAACAGTCACTAAACGAACCATTGTAAATCGAGTACAATCCCCTTAATGCAATTTTTTATTTTACTGATTTAATAACCTCTAAGTGAGGACAGGAAAGAACCAACCCAAATGTAAAAACTCCCAAGAGCTAAAAAAAATATCAATTTTTGGTGAAGTCATGTGGCTCAGTGGCTAAAATGCTGAGCTTGTCGATCAGAAAGGTTGGCGGTTCGAATCCCTCGTATACGGCTCCTGTGAGAGCAGGGGGTTGGACTAGATGACCTCTTAGGTCCCTTCCAGCTCTGTTACTGTTGCCACGGCACTGATTTATGACTGCTGTTCACACTTATGACCGTTGCCCCATCCTTGTGGCCACGTCATCAAAATCGAGACGCTTGGCAACCGGCATGTACTTAATGACGGTTTCAGTGTCCCCGGGGGTCACATCGCATGATCCCCCGTTGCGACCGTCTGAGCTGCAAAGTCCACGGGGGAAGCCCAGCTTCGCTTAACAACCGTGCGGCTCTCTTTACAACGGAAGTGATCCCCTTAACAACGGTGGCAACAACAAAAAAATCCTAAAATGCAGCCAGACTCCCTCAACAACTCTCTCGCTTGATGGAAATTTCAGGCCTCCGTTGCGGTCGTAAAGCGAGGAACGTCCTATAAGGGACTTTTCCTCGGACCAACCTGCCTTTCCTTTCTTTCTCTAGGGCTCTTTAAACGAAACTAGCACGGACGGAGGACGGCACAGCCGGATGTGAGCGTGCAAACTTGCACAGTTGGTGGGGACCTCTCCGTGGAGACTTCGGTGGCAGACAGATGTGACTTTTTCAGCCGGACAGCTGGCGCAGTGATGTATGTGTGTGTCCTTGCCTCGTCCCGTGGATTTTCGGAGCCCCACGGTTTCCATTTCCGGAGAAGACCGAGCGGTCAAAGCAGCGAGATCTTCTTCTGTCCATGGGGAGGAGGACATCTTGCCTAGCTGTTGAGTTGAGCCTCCTTTCAAGAGAAGGATTGCCCCCCTCCCCAGAAGCGAAGGAGACCCTCAGGATGAGGTTGGCACCTTCTTAAGAGAAACAAGGGCTGGTTTTTCTATATCGTGGACCACGATGTGGGGGTTTTCTACCGTTTCGACCCCCTCGATGGAAAAAATCAACCTCCTTCTTTACTGGGGAGAAGAACGAAGAACTTCTGAGTAGGGAAAACCCTATTGAGATCCTTCAAAGCATGCACGATGGACTTAATCCTCTCTTCTTCCTCTCCCGATGGATTCCACAAAGGATGGAAAACCCTGTTGGGAATGTTGTATTTTAGATTTTTTTAAAACACCCATTTGCACGCCGGTAGGAAAACCGTTGTTGGGGTTAACGTTGTTTTGCACCCAAATAAGAGCTGGTGGTTGCCTCCATCCACCTCGAAACATCTGTGTCCCTTCGCTTCTGTTTTGCCCGTCTTAAGTTCACCCAGGGTCCTTCGGGATCCGGCTGGGATATCAAATAATGGCACCCCATAATTATTTACGCAAAAAAAAAAAAAAAACTTTGCAAAAGAGCCCAGGGTGAGGTTGGATGCAGCAAAAGAAGGAGAGGTTTACCCAAAAAAAAAAGAGAGGAAATTTTGCAACAGCTCCGAAAGAATTGAACAATAAATTACGCCTAGCCACTGCCGATCTATTCTGTGAAATCCAAACCTAAGCCCCCTCCCCAAAATATTTGGAACCTGGGAAATTCATTTTGCAAAGAGAATTCATTTTGCAAAGAGAATTTATTTTGCAAAGAAGCAAAGAATCCGACTCACTTATTTTATATTTTAACTGCGGGGAGGGAGAGGGAAAAATAAAAAACCTTAGGTGGAGAATTAAACCGTAACGAAGACTTTTACGATATGGGCAAAACAGCTCCTTTGAAAAGTTACACAGGTTTGATTGTTGTTTGAGAAATCAAATTCCCTTCAGCGGAACAGCCCTTCGGGGACCAATTATTATACCTGCAAATCGAATTTATCCAGCTGGGTAGCTTTTAAACAAATCCCAAGATATCCCTCTCTTGGTTAAACCATAATTTCCCTGTAAATGTTTGGTTATCTGGGCTGCCACATCCTTCGTGTGCTGTTTTCTCGATTTTTCACACCCTCCTAATGTTCATTCTGAGCGTGGCATGGTCAGCATCTTTGGAAGGACTTAGAGATTATGCACGCTTTATGAAAATCTGGAAATACGACAGGAGACGAGAAGGGGGAAATAAGCAGATTCGGAGGCTCTTTGTTCTTTTAAGACTGCGCCCGTTTTGTAGACACAAATAATTTCCTGTTGGAGTCTACACAACCCAAATTTTTGCAAAGATAGCATGGAAATGAGGGGGCTTTGGTGGTCTCTGGGCTTGGCTGTTCTCTTGCAGAAGTTGCATGACCCAAAACTACGTAACATCAGCAGCACTACTGATGCTAGCACTGATGATGTTCCCTCGTTGGGTCATGAAACGTCTCCAAGAAAACTACCAACCTCAACACCAAGGTGGTCGTCCTCCTCCTCCTCCACCTCCTCCTCTTCCTCTTCCTCCTCTTCTTCCTCCTCCTCTTCCTCCTCTCCACAAACCCTCCTCCCTTCTAGCACTGATGATGTTCCCTAGTTGGGTCATGAAATGTCTACAAGAAAACCACCATCACTTAGAGACCCCACACTCTTCTTCCTCTTTTTCTTCCTCCTCCTCTTCCTCCTTCTCCCTCCAAACCCCCTTCCCTTCTAGCACTGATGATGTTCCCTAGTTGGGTCATGAAACGCCTGCAGGCAAACAACCAAGCCTAGAGAGCACTAAGGACCCCACAGTCGTCATCGTCTTCCTCTTCCTCCTCCCGTCTAGCACTGATCATGTTCCCTAGTTGGGTCATGAGACGTCTGCAAAGAAACCACCAGGCTCAGAGAGCACCAAGGACTCCACATTTCAACCCTGAGCTACAAATATGTCCCTTCATTGATAGCATGAAAATGTTCTTTCAAATCCTGAAGCTGGTTTGTGCAGAGAAATTGCACAACGAACTTCAAAGCAGTTGTTAAGGATGACCGACTAGAGATGGCAGAACGTGAAGAAAGGAAGCAAATCGGAAGTCAGAAAGAGAAAAACATGGAAATTGCCAAAGAAGGGAAGAAAATCCAAAGACAAGGAACAGCAGCATCAAAAGGGAGGAATATAAGGAGGAAAAATTCAGAGGGCTGCTGGAAGAGACAAGCAGGGGTAATACAGCAACATCTGTAAAGAGGCTTTTGACGGAAACCATCATTCGTGCGGATGTACGCTGGATAATTAAGAAGCCATTTGTCTGGAAGGGCGTATGGTCTCCTGCTTCAGCCAGCAGGCTGGACTAGAAGACCTCCAAGGTCCCTTCCACTCTGTTATTCTGCTATTCCTTCCTTCCTTCCTTCCTTCCTTCCTTCCTTCCTTCCTTCCTTCCTTCCTTCCTTCCTTCTTTCGCCATCATGGGAGGTTTTTAAGAAGAGGCTGGACTGCCACCTGTCTGAAATGGTACCATAGGGTCTCCTGTTTGAGCAAGGGGCTGGACTAGAAGACCTCCAAGGTCCCTTCCCAGACTGTTATTCCTTCCTTCCTTCCTTTCTTCTCTCCCTCCCTCTGTCTTCCTTCCTTTTCCTTCCCCCTCCTCCTTCTATTCCTCCCTCCCTCCCTCCCTTCCTCCCTCCCTCCCTTCCTTCCTTCCCTCCCTCCCTCTGTTTTCCTTCCTTTTCCTTCCCCCTCCTCCTTCCATCCCTCTCTTCCTTCCTTCCTTCCTTCCTTCTCTCCCTCCCTCCGTCTTCCTTCCTTTTCCTTCCCCCTCCTCCTTCCATCCCTCTCTTCCTTCCTTCCTTCCTTCCTTCCCTCCCTCCATCTGTCTTCCTTCCTTTTCCTTCCCCCTCTTCCTTCTACCCCTCTCTTCCTTCCTTCCTTTCTTCCTTCTTCCCTCCCTCCCTCCCTCCCTCCTCCCTTCTCCATCTCAAGGTTTTTAAGAAGAAATTGGACAGTCCTTTGTCTGAAATGGCATAGAGCAAAGGGTTGGACTAGAAGACCTCCAAGGTCCCTTCCAAGCCTGTTATTCTGTTGGAGAGAGGCGGGCACTTTATGTAGTTGCTACAGCTTGTAAGCCTTGGCTTTCCAAAGCTCCGAGTAGACCTTTTACGCTCATCCATCACCCAGACGCCAAGAAGCTGCATTGAGTCGCCGGAAGAGAAGTCTTGCCACTCAGTCCATTTGCGTGAGAGTGGATTACACCGGCTTTAGTGTCCAATAATACATTAGTAAGAAGTTTGCAGAAACGTCAGCCAATTCCTCCGTGCCGGCTCCCTCATTCGGATGGGAGAACGACGTCCAGCCTCGCCTGGAAAAATTACTCAGGAGTTTTGGCCGAACTGTTGACTCATCGGCGCAGAGGCTTGGGGCTACTACATAGTAATGCCTACTACGAGTTTACTACAGGTCATTCCTTCATTTGAAATAGTTCATCTATCGACGGTTGAAAGTTACAACAACACTGAAAATAGTGACTTATGACTGTTTTCACACTTACACCCATTGCAGCCTCTCTACAGTCACGTGATCAAAATTCGGACGCTTGGCAACTGACTCGTATTTATGACGGTGGCAGTGCCCCCCCCCGGGGGTCATGTGATCCCCCTTTTTGTGACCTTCTGACAAGCAAGGAAGCCAGTTTCACTCAACAACCGGGTTACTAGCCACTGCAGCGCTTCATTTAACGACCATGGCAAGAAAGGACGTAAAACCAGGACGTAAAAGTTCACTTAACAACTGTTTCGCTTAGCAATGGAAACTTTGCCCTGTGGTTGTAAGTCGAGGACTCCTGTTGAATCCCAGCTGCCTTTTGAGCCTTTTGCTACGTCCAATCAGATGCGCCTTTGTTCACCGTCATGATATTGGATGTAGATCTTCCAAGATTCAAATATGCAGACAAAACCATTTGGAAAATATTCTCCAGGATTAGCTGCAACCTTCCTTACATTCGGCTTGCTTTATTCTACAGGAAGTCCTCGACTTATTCATGTTTACTACTGCTTTCCGGCAAAAAAATCATCCCGTAGTGAACGATGGGTTCACACTTTACGACTGCCACATTCCACTTAAAGACCTTTGCAAAAAAAAAAAAAACAGGTTATAAAATTTAATGTCCCATGATGATTTTACAACTGTAGTGGCCAGGCTCAATTACAGTCGTATGTCAAGGACTTCCTGGAATGCCGGCGAATCTTGGAAACTAAACCGAGGCAGGCATGGATAGGTCTGGAGCCCATCCAGATGTTGAGATCCAGAAAGTGGGCCACAGAAAATGAAGACGGGACAGACCACGAGTATCCTGCACAATGTGGATAATTCCTGATGATCACAGTTTGATTTCAGGAAGATTTAAATTTTAATTTTTTTTTGTACCAGGAAATGCTGGAAATACTCTACCTAGGACCGTTTTTTTCAATACTCGTTGCAAGACGATTTTACAGCTGACTTGATATATTGCAAGGGTGGCTAATCTTAGCAACTTTAAGACCTGTGGACTTCAACTCCCAGAATTCCCCAGCCAGCATGCTTTTAAGAGGGATGGACTTCAACTCAGCATGCTGGCTGGGGAATTCTGGGAGTTGAAGTCCTCCCATCTTAAAACAAGCTGGCTGGGGAATTCTGGGAATTGAAGTCCTCCCATCTTAAAACAAGCTGGCTAAGGAATCCTGGGAATTGAAGTCCTCCCATCTTAAAACAAGCTGGCTGGGGAATTCTGGGAGTTGAAGTCCTCCCATCTTAAAACAAGCTGGCTAAGGAATCCTGGGAAATGAAGTCCTCCCATTTAAAACAAGCTGGCTGGGGAATTCTGGGAGTTGAAGTCCTCCCATCTTAAAACAAGCTGGCTGGGGAATTCTGGGAATTGAAGTCCTCCCATCTTAAAACAAGCTGGCTGGGGAATTCTGGGAATTGAAGTCCACAGGTCTTACAGTTGCCATGGCTGGACACCCCTAATGTATTTCATCGAGAGGGACTTTGAGATTAATCAAATGTTAATTTCATTAGCAGAGGCAACCTCACCGTTCACCTCTTCCCATCCCTGCATCTTCCCTTTGCTCAGGGTTCAAACCTCGTGTACTGGATACAGTCCGTCTCATTTGGAGGCATTGCATGCATTTTCTTGACCCTTCATGGGGATCTGGTCAGAAAAGTCAAGATGGCCGCCATCACCATAGGAACAAAACACCTCCTGTTTTTACATGCCTCAGATATGTAATTGCACCTAAGCAATGGAGCTGTGAGAGGCTGGATTGCACTAGCGTGGGCGCCATTTTGACTTTTTTGACCTTAGACCCCTGTGTTTGAGGAGCTGCGACTGCAGCGTCCTCCCCAGTTCCAGAAACCTTGCAGCCAATTTGATTTTTGTCATTTAGGATGACAAAAACGGTGTGGGTGTGGGTGTGTTAATGATGAGAGAGACTTTCCTGGGGACAAAATGGGTTTTGTGTCTTCCATTTTTTGCAAGAGATCATGTTGTGTTTTTGTTTTTTCCTTTATTTTTCTTGGCATGATGGGGAATAAAATAAAAAATTTAAGAAAAAAAAACACCACCAAAAATTGATTTTTTGCTTGAGTTTGTATCGGTGTCCATACTGGGCCCAAAATAAAATAAACGACAGAAATAAACGGGGAAAAAATTATCCTGAGGTAAAAATGGTCGGCCTACAACTTTTATAAACCAACAAACCAACATTTCAAACTCCTAGACACCTGATTTGTTTTATTCTCAGACATTGCCTTTCCTTAAGGTTAGAATATAAAATCCTAGGGCTGGAAGGGACCTTAGAGGTCTTCTAGTCCAACCCCCTGCCCATGACAGGAGATCTTATACAGACCTAAAAAACGTTCCTTTAGTGACCGCTCAAAGTTACGACGGCACTGAAAAAAGTGACTTAGGACCGTTTTTCACACTTATGACCATGGCAGCAGTATCATCCCCGTGGTCGTGATCGGAAGCGTGGCAACGGACTCACATTTATGACGGTCGTAGTGTCCCGGGCTCACGCGATTCCCTTTTGTGACGAGCAATGTCACTGAGGAAAGCCCGATTCACTTAACAACCGCATAATTCATTTAACAACACATTTACAACGGTTGTAGTGTCCCGGAGTCACACGATCCCCTTTTGCGATGAGCAACATCAATGGGGAAAGCCCGATTCACTTAACGACCACATAATTCATTTAACAACTGCGGAGCATCACTCACAACGGTGGCAAAGAAGGGTCGTAAAACGGGGCAAAACTCACCTAACAAGTGCCTCACTTAGGAACGGAAATTTTGGGCTCGCCTCTGGCCGTAAATCGAGGACACCCTGTGCCATCTCCATCAAATGGTTGTTCAATCTATTCTATTATTCATTGTTTTATTTATTTATTTTCTCCCTCCTGAATTGTATTTCCCTGATGTTGAGGTGCATTTTCACTGCCTGGGATTTTCCAGGTGCTACAAACCACAATTGGAGAAGCTGCAGTTTCCACACAGGGGAGGAAAAAAAATAAATAAAACAGAGTCAAGCAGCCTGTAGAGGCATTTAAAACAAAATTTAATACAAAGTTTAAAAATTTATATATATCTATATCTATATATATATTTATTTTATTCTCTTTTCGTAGGTCTTTATGTGTATTTTTCTCTCAGCCAGGTTTTTCCTACGTAAATCAAGATCTTTATAAAGATCTTGATTTAAGTAGGAAAAACCTGGCTGAAAGAAAAATATCTATATATATCTCTATCATCTATCTATCTATCTATCTATCTATCTATCTATCTATCTATCTATCTAATTTATTTTTTGCTGATAAAGAAATAAAGGGAGACTAGTATAGATCTATTTCAAGCTATTTAGCTCTCATCAGCTAGCCATACCCTTACTTGGATTTGAACTTGGGCTGCCTACATGTATATGCCTATATGCCTCTCTCCATATATATATGGAGAGAGAGAGAGAGAGAGAGAGAGAGAGAGAGAGAGAGAGAGAGACTCCCTCCCACCTTCTCTGACTTACATTTAGACTTGACACCCTTTACCTAAAAGTTCAGCCATGCTGGCATCCACCCCTTGCACCTCAGAGCAAGATTTTTTGCAGAAGACTCCCGAGATGCTGCTGCTAGTTGGGGCAAAAGCAGTGAGGAGGGTCATGGTGTAAGGGGTTGGGGGTTGGCAAATCCACTTGGTATTCCCCCCTCCCCACCCCAAGCGAAGACACCATCTAGGTCAGAGGTCTTAAAGACCTCTGATCTAAGTTGTCTGGCTGGGTTTCCAAATCCCACCTTGTGAATCAACCATGATTGATGGTTAAGTGGCTTGTAAAGGGTCCTTGGCGCTCTCTGAGCTGGGTGGTCTTCTTGAAGACATTTCACTACCCAACTAGATAACATCATCAGTACTAGAAAGCGGGTGGGAGAGTGGAGTGGAGGAAGAGGAGGCCAACTGTGGGGTCCTTGGTGCTTTATAAGCTTGGTTGTTTTCTAGAAAGGAGAGTGGGGTTTGCTCTCTGTTTATACACAAGTGACTTGCCCTGTTAGTGATGGAGGGAACATGATTTCTTCTTGGTAATTAAATAAAAAGGAACCCCCCTCTGCCTTCTAGCACTGATGATGTTCCCTAGTTGGGTCACGAAACGTCTGCAAGAAAACCACCAAGCTCAGAGAGCACCAAGGACCCTAGAGTCCTCCTCTCCTTCCTCTTATTCCTCTTCCTCTTCTTCCTTTCTGCTTTTTTCTGCTTTTTTACACCACTCCCTTCTAGCATTGATGATGTTCCCTAGCTGGGTAATGAAATGTCTACAAGAACATAACTAAACTCAGGGAGTTCCAAGGACCCCATAGTTGTTGTCCTTGTCCTCCTCCTCCTCCTCCTCCTCCTCCTCCTCCCTGCAAACCCCACTCCCTTTCACTACTGATGATGTTCCCTAGTTGGGTCATGAAACGTCTACAAGGAAACCACCAAGTTCAGAGAGCACTAATTATTCCTCATTTCAATCCTGAGCTACAGATATTCTTATTGGTAAGAGGCTCTTTCAAGGAACCATACAGCAGAGTATAGATAGAGAATAACAGAGTTGGAAGGGCTCTTAGAGGTCTTCTAGTCCAACCGCTGCTCCAGCAAATTAGGATTCTCTCTCTCTCTCTCACACACACACACACACACTGTACTCCTTGCACTAACCCATGCGGCTTCCTTTGATCTTGGCTTCCAAGTTGGGTGATGCCAGCCCAATGCAGGCTTACCCAGCCGCCAACCCTGATAAAAAAGCCTTGGTAGTACAGTGGTCTAAAGCACCCTGTTATTAAGACCAGCTGCCTGCAATTACTGCAAGTTCGAATCTCCCCAGGCTCAAGGTTGACTCAGCCTTCCATCCTTTCTAAGGTAGGTAAAATGAGGATCCAGTTTGTGGGGGCAATAAGCTGACTTTGTATAAATATAAAAAAGAATGAAGGCTGTTGCTTAATGCATTGCAAGCCGCCCTGAGTCTTCGGAGAAGGGCGGCATATAAATTAAAGCAAAATAATAAATAAATAAATAAATAAATAAATAAATAAATAAATAAATAAATAAATAAAATAAAAGCAAGCTTATGCAGTTCAATGTAGCCAGCTTCGACCGTCCGTCCCCCTCCCAAGAAATGCAACACTTCTCCTGAGTAAGCAGCATAATCTATCAGGGGATGGATGAGATTGGGGGGGGGTGGACGGGACACTTGGCCAGAGTCCCAATGGTTTCTTTCTGCCGAATGAGAAAATTCAGCAAGCAAGCCAGTTTTTGAATTATTGCAGCAACCGGATGAAGATCCGTGGGGGTGTGGGCTTCCACGCCCTGCTCCGGCCTCTTGGCTCGTGGTCAGTTCCTCCATCAGCAGAAATAGTGGAGAGAGAGAGGGAGGGAGGGAGGGAGGGGAAGAGAGAGAGAGAGAGAGATTACGCAGGTAACCATCCATGCATGCATGCATACAGCAAATCCAAAGATGATGTATTTTCCCACATCTGCAGATGGATAGAATGCTAGGGCTGGGAGGGACCTTGGAGGTCTTCTAGTCCAACCTTCTTCTCAAAGCAGGAATCTCACACCATCCTAGTTAAATGGCTGTCCGAGCTCTTCTTAAGAACCTCCATTGATGGAGCACCCACAACTTCTGGAGGCAAGCAGTTCCACTGGTTAATTGCCCTCACTGCATGAAAGTTTCTCCTTCATTTCAGGTTGCTTGAAGGGTTAATACCACTTTAAAACCACATGAAGTGTTAATACCATTTTATAAGGCCTTGGTAAGGCCACAATTGGAATCCTGCATTCAGTTTTGGTCGCCACGATATAAAAAAGATGTGGAGACTCTGGAAAGAGTGCAGAGAAGAGCAAGAAAGAGGATTAGGGGACTGGAGGCTAAAACACATGAAAAATGGTTGCAGGAACTGGGTATGTCTAGTTTAATGAAAAGGACCAGGGGAGACATGATAGCAGTGTTCCAATATCTCAGGGGTTGCCCCAAAGAAGATTTGGGGGTCAAGCTATTCTCCAAGGGACCTGAAGGCCAGACAAGGAACAATGGATGGAAACTAGAAGCAACCTAGAGAAGTAAGGAGAAATTTCCTGACAGTGAGGACAATTAATCAGCGGAACAGCTTGCCACTAGAAGTTCTGAATGCTCCAACACTGGAAATTTTTAAGGAGATTGGGCAACCATTTGTCTGAAGTGGTGTAGGATTTCCTGCCTAAGCAAGGGGTTGGACTAGAAGACCTCCAAGGTCCCTTCCAACTCTGTTATTCTATTCTATTCTATTCTATTCTATTCTATTCTATTCTATTCTATTCTATTCTATTCTATTCTATTCCTTATTTCTACTCTACTCTACTCTACTCTACTCTACTCTACTCTACTCTACTCTACTCTACTCTACTCTACTCTACTCTACCCTACTCTACGTTCTGTTCTATTCTATTCTATTCTATTCCTTATTTCTACTCTACTCTACTCTACTCTACTCTACTCTACTCTACTCTACTCTACTCTACTCTACTCTACTCTACTCTACTCTACTCTACTCTACTCTGTTCTGTTTTCTGTTCTATTCTATTCTATTCTATTCTATTCTATTCTATTCTATTCTATTCTATTCTATTCTATTCTATTCTATTCTATTCTATTCCTTATTTCTACTCTACTCTACTCTACTCTACTCTACTCTACTCTACTCTACCCTACCCTACCCTACCCTACCCTACCCTACCCTACCCTACCCTACCCTACCCTACCCTACCCTACCCTATGCTACGCTACGCTACGCTACGCTACTCTACTCTATTCTATTCTGCTTCTCTCCTTGATTTGTTTCCACCTGTTGCTTCTTGTCCTGTCTTCTGGTGCTTTGGAGAATAATTTGACCCCCTCTTCTTTGGGGCAACCCCTGAGATATTGGAAGATTGCTATCATGTCTTCCCTGGTCCTTCTCTTCACTAGACTAGCCATGCCCAGTTCCTATAACCGTTCTTCATATGTCTTAACTTCCAGTCCCTTAATCCTCTTGGTTGCTCTTCTCTGCACTCTTTCTAGAGTCCAGATTCACTTCAAAACCGTGGGACTAACTTCACAACTGTGGCAAGAAAGGTGGTGAAAGGAGGCAAAATTCACTTAACAAACGTCTCGTTTAGCAACTGAAATTTGGGGCTCGTCTGGGGGGGGGGTTGCACGTCGAGGACTGCCTGTACAGAAAAGAGACCACTCAGTTAGCTTTCCTTTTTTTTTTTTTCCTTTTGGGAGAACCTTGAGTTTTCCACATCGGTAAACGAGAAATAAGCTGCTGGTTGTAAGGGGAGTTTGAAGCTTGTTCACAATTTGGAGTATTTAAAGTCGTTTTCACACCTGCTCCCACCATTTATATATAAATATAGGCAAAACATCCAAAGAGAGTTTGCAGTCTAAACAAAGGCTGTGTTTGCATAACACACTTGGCCAAAATTAACTTATGAGGGGTCCTGGGTGTTCTCTCTGAGCTTTGTGGTTTTCTTGCGGACTTTTCATAGTCCAACTTGGTAAAGCCATCAGTTACTAGGTAGAAAGGAGTGGGGGTTGTGGAGGAAGAGGAGGAAGAGGAGGAGGAAGAGATTGGGGGGTCCTTGGTGCTCTCTGAGCTGGGTTGTTTTCTTGCAGATGTTACAATACTGAACTAGGTAATGCCATCAATATTAGCAGGGAGAGGTGTTTGTGGAGGTGGGAGGAAGAAGACTGTGGGTCCTTGGTGCTCCCTGAGATTGGCTGTGTTCTTGTAGACCTTTCATGACCCAACTAGGTAACATCATCACTGCTGGAAGGGAGTGGAAGAGGAGGAGGATTGTGGGGTCCTTGGTGGTTTTCTTGCAGACCTTTCATGACCCAACTAGGTTATATCATCAATGCTAGAAGAGAAAGGGGTTTGCAGGGAGGAGGAGGAGGACTGTGGGGTCCTTGGTGCTCCCTGAGATTGGCTTTTTTCTTGTAGACCTTTCATGACCCAACTAGGTAACATCATCATTGCTGGAAGGGAGTGGGGTTTGAGGAGAGGAGGAGGAGGAGGATTGAGGGCAGTGGTGAAATCCAGTTTTTTTTTACTACCGGTTCTGTGTCCGTGGCTTGGTGGGCGTGGCGTGGCTTGGTGGGCGTGGCAGGAGAAGGATACTGCAAAATCCCCATTCCCTCCCCACTCCTGGGAGAAGGATATTGCAAAATCTCCATTCCCTCCCCACTCTGAGGCCAGTCAGAGGTGGTATTTGCCGGTTCTCCGAACTACTCAAAATTTCCGCTATCGGTTCTCCAGAACCTGCTGGATTTCTCCCTTGATTGAGGGATCCTTGGTGCTCTCTAAGTTTGCTAGTATTCTTGCAAACGTTTCATTACCAAGCTAGGTAACATCATCAGTGCTAGAATGGAGTGGGGTTTGCAGGGAAGAGGAGGAGGAGGAGGAGGAGGCAGAACAAGAAGCAATAGATGGAACCTTATCAAAGAGAGAAGCAACCTGGAACTAAGGAGAAATATCTTGACAGTTAGAACCAGTGGAACTGCTTGCCACCAGAAGTTGTGGGTGTGTCAGGTTTCGATGTCGTCTCAAATAAATTGCATTTTCCAAACAGATAGTCTTTGATGAAATCTTTCATTTATTAAGCATGACAATCCGTCCCCGATTATGTCGAAGCCAACACTGACTTCCTGACCCCAAACCTTCCCTTTCCGTTCCCCAATTCTCTGCGTCTCATTGGCCATCTTCCAAATCACTCTCCCCATATCTACTACTTCAGCTCCCAGGAATGTCCCCCCTCCCAACCCATCTCCCAGGGGATATTATCTTCAGGGAAAATAAGTAGGTGAAAAGTCAAGCGTCCTCTTGCCAGCTGCCCCCTCTTCTCCTCCTTATGTCAGCACTAGAGTAAATGCAGGTTGAAGTGCTGACAGGGTCCTTCATCACTGGAGGTTTTTAAGAAGAGACTGGACAACTGTTTGTTTGTATAGGGTCACCTGCTTGAGGAGGGGGTTGGAATAGAACAGGGGTCACCAACCTTTCGGACCCCAGGGACCACTAAATTCATAATTTTAAATCCTGCGGACCACTGATATGAATTTTTTAAAAAAGATAAATAGTATTTACTGCAATATAAAAAAATGCAGATAATTTTTCTGCAGGACCACTAAAATTTTTTCATGGACCACCAGTGGTCCCATGGAGAGCCTTGGTAGTACAGTGGTCTAAAGCACCCTGTTATTAACACCAGCTGCCTGCAATTACTGTAAGTTCGAATCTCGCCAGGCTCGAGGTTGACTCAGCCTTCCATCCTTTCTAAGGTAGGTAAATTGAGGACCCGGATTGTGGGGGCAATAAGCTGACTTTGTATAAATATACAAAAGTATGAAGGCTATTGCTTAACGCATTGTAAGCCGCCCTGAGTCTCCGGAGAAGGGCGGCATATAAATCAAATCAAATTAAAAAATTTAAAAAAAGCCAGAGCCCCAGGGAGTCAGAAAAAAAAGGAGGGGAAAAGAAAATTGGGGCAGATTTTCCTGGCCACCCAAAGCGAGGCCAGAGATCTGGACCGTCAAAATGATTAGAACCGACAGTTTTTCGGGAGTGCCGAGTACTTTGGCCTGCTCAATTATTAATCCGTCCAACAACTTAACGGGGGATCATGAATAATTGATCCCGATCGGAAAGCTGGGCAGCCAAAACAAAAAACGCAAGAAGGACACCATCGGAGGTGCTTTTCGGCACCAAGTGTGAACAGCAAATTCCGTCGTTTTTAATACTCGCCGTCGCTGCCTTTTGAATTGATTCAGTTTTGCAAGAAGAAGCTGGGAGAGGGGAACGGGACGGTGTCCAAGGCACCTCCCCCTGCCAGAAGGGACCTTGGAGGTCTTCTAGTCCAGCCCTCTGCACAACCAGGAGACCTTACTCCATGTCAAATGGTGGTCCAATCTCTTCTTAAAAACCTCCAGTGTTGGAGCATTCACAACTTCTGGTGGCCAGCTGTTCCACTGGTTAATTGTCCTCACCGTTAGGAAGTTTCTCCTTAATTCCAGGTTGCTTCTCTCCTTGATGAGTTTCCATCCGTTGCTTCTTGTCCTGTCTTTTCATGCTTTGGAGAACAGGTTGACTCCCTCTTCTTTATGGTAGCCCCTCAAATACTACTATCCTGTCCCCCCAGTCCTTCTTTTCATTAAACTAGACATATCCAATTCCTTCAACTGTCCTTCATACTGTATGTTTGAACAGAATACAACACAACAACAGTTGGAAGGGACCTTAAAGGTCATCTAGTCCAACCCCTTGCTCAAGCAGGAGACCCTATACTATTTCAGAAAAATGGTTGTCCAATCTCTTCTTAAAAACCTCCAGTGATGGAGTGCCCACGACATCTGGTGGCAAGCAGTTCCACTGGTTAATTGTCCTCACTGTCAGCAAGTTCCTCCTTACTTCCAAGTTGCTTCTCTCCTTGATGAGTTTCCATCCGTTGCTTCTTCTCCTGCCTTTTGATGCTTTGGAGAATAGCTTGACTCCCTCTTCTTTGGGGCAGCCCCTCGAATACTGGAATGCTGCTATCATGCCACTCCCAATCCTTCTTTTCTCTAGATCTTTTTTCCAGCAAGAAAATGAGCTGCGTTGCTCACGAAGCGTTGCTCATGAAGCAAACTGATACCCACCATGAAGATGTGGCACGACCACGAACGCAAAGCCAAACAACAGCAACGCAGCTCACCAGCTCAAATCCCCCTGCAACTCAGACTAACCCGAGCACAACCTACCTAAACAGAACACCCCCCCATCCAATCAGAGCACAGCCAACTCCCCCATCCAATCAGAGCACAGCCAAGCCCCCAACCAATCAGAACACACCTCCACCCAATCAGAACACAACCAAGCTCCCACCCAATCAGTTCACACCCCCACTGGCAGTTAAAAGGAAGAAACAGCTGCGATCACATTGCTCCTAGAAGCACGAAGCCGAAAACACCAGCCTGAAGATGACGAATTAGACTTTGTCGAAACGTTGCCAAGACACCTCCAATTTTACGCAGGAGAAAACTCGAATAACCAAAGACCTACATATATACATATATATATATATATTGCCACTGTCTCTAAATGAATCACTGAGATTGTTAAATGAATTAAAGCAAATAGGGGGTTTTCTGAGACGGACTTTGCTTGTTGGAAGCTGGCTTGGGGAAAGGGGGGAAAAAAATCACAAACAGAAATCACGTGACCAAGGGAGGCTGCAACAGTCATAAGTACATGCCAGTTGCCAAGTGCCCAAATTTTGATCACATGACGCAAACAATTGTTAGGTGTGAAAAACGGGTCGTAAATTAAAAATTTTTCAGTGCTGCGGCAACTTTGAATGGCCGCTAAAGAAAAGCTTCTAAGTTAAATAGAATAGAATAACAGAGTTTGGAAGGGACCTTGGAGGTCTTCTAGTCCAACCCCCTGCTTAAGGCAGGGAAGCTGAGAACTAACTGTATAAATCGACTCAGTAAGATCTACAAAGAACAATGTTTCTCAAATTTGGCCACTTGGAAGATGCGTGGACTTCAACTCCCAGAATCCCCCAGTCGCCAGGGCAAGAGTAATACAGGTAGTCCTCGATTTATGACCACAATGGAGCAGGGGTGAAATCCAGTAGGTTCTGGAGAACCGGTAGCGGAAATTTTGAGTTCGGAGAACCGGCAAAAACCACTTCTGGCTGGCCCCCAAGTGGGGTGGGAATGGGGATTTTGCAGTATCCTTCCCCTGCCACGCCCACAGAACCAGTAGGGAAAAAATTTGAATTCCACCACTGCAATGGAGCCTGAGATTTCTGTTGCTACGTGAGACATTGAAGTTTCGCCCCATTTTACGACCTTTCTTGCCACCGTTGGTAAGTGAATCACTGCATTTGATGAGTTAGTAACACCGTTGTTAAGTGAATCTAGCTTCCCCCTGGACGTCGCTGGGCGCAAAAAGGGATCACGTGAGCCCAGGACACAGCCAAGGCCGTAAGTATGAGTCAGTTACCAAGCGTCACATGACCACGGGGATGCTGCAACGGTCGTAAGAGTGAAAAATGGTCATTAATCACTTTTTTCAGGGCCGTTGTAACTTTGGTCACTAAACGAATGGTGGAAAGTCAAGGACAACCTCTACTGTCAACCCCAACACATCAATCGTAGTTTAGTGTTACGTGCTAAGCAAACTCAATCCTAGATTGTGCCTTTTACGTGTGATTTTTTTTTAGCATCTCCCAAATTAGTTTTACACCTTCCACCAAAACAAACCCGGAACGAAAAAAAAAAAAGCAAATGAAGAAACGAGAATCCTAGAATTAAAGAAATGTTTTATTCAGAGATAGTGCCTTTTTTTCATTTTTTTTGTTAGCTAGATAATGCAACCGAATCTTATTTATTTATTAATTTATTAATCAAGATAACCCTTTCCCCTATCTCAGCAGAACGGAAACCGCTAATAGGCGGAGAAGAAAGACAAAATTAAAAACCAGAATAAAATAAAAAAAACTCCCAACAGCAGGTTCCTTAACACGGAGCTCTCGTTTTAACGCATTCGATAAAACCTCTGAATCTTTTTTTTGCTTTTTCCTATTCTGGAAGGGACAAAATAAAAGAGTTTATTTGCAAAAGGAAGCCTTCTCTAACCTCGAGCAATCTCTCTTGCAGCCAAAAACTACCTTTGCCGTTTTTATTCAATTCAAAGCGTTAACAGGATTAAACAAGTCTTGCGAACCAGAAAAGGGAAGGAATAGATTATTAATTTAAGAAGTTGAGGCCACGCTGGTCTTTTGTGGTAGAGTGGCTAATTTCTAGAATCTATTTGAAATTTAAAAAAAAAAAACCAACATTGTATATTAGCGTTTAATGCAGGAATGGGCAACTATAGCGCCTTTTACAACCTGTGGACTTCAACTCCCAGAATTCCTGAGCCAGCCATATTTGGCTGGCTCAGGAATTCTGGGAGTTGAAGTCCACAAGTTGTAAAAGGCACCATAGTTGCCCATCATGTCACCATGTAGGAATGGAGGTGAGAACCAGGCTCTCTAAATCACTCTTCCCAGCCTTGAATCCATGGGGACTCCAAATCCCATGATCCTCACTGGCTAAGCTAATAACTGTGAAATTGTCGTCTGCATACGACAACGGAGGAAGAGGCGAATCTTGGGCTGGCTCGAGTTGCCGATAAAAAGTCCAAATTTCTTGATTTCTGCATCGGAAGGTCCAAGAGCAGTATGCAATAGACATCTCTCTCTCTCTTTTTTTTTTTAAATTTTATTTTTGTTTTGAAGCAAGGGTGAGTCGGGGGGGGGGGTGACGTCTGGTGTCTTTTTTTAAGACGGGAACCAAAACCAAAATTGGACATACAAGCCAAGGACTTGCGGGAAACTCCTTTCGGTCAAATTACCCCTGCTAAAACGGTTCGACCGATTCGGATACCAAAATGCCACTCGCTCTCTTTTAATCCCCATCGCTGTTCGGGGAGAAAAGAAAATCGCTCGCTGGTTTTCCAGCAAGATCTGTAAAATATCGACTGGCGCTTCCGGTTGGGTGAAAAGTCTCCACGGAGGGGGTCTGTCTCACGAATGTTCTCCACGTTGAAAAGTCTCGTCGTTTTTGGACATTTTCCCGGCCTCGGTGAACCGGTGGTGCGTTTTGGTCGTTCTCGATGTTGTGAAAGAGAGACCAGAAGGAAGTTGTCTTCTCCAAAACGGTGGGATACTTACCATCCCGGCTCCCGAGGATCAAAAAAATCTGGCGAAGAATTTCTCTCCAGGGTTCAGTTCTCAGATCTCCAACCAAAGTTTTAAAGTTGCAAAGTTTTAAAGTTGCAAAGTTTTAAAGTTGCAAAGTCTGGGCGAAGTTGTGTTAAATATCGGAGAGGGCTTTCTCGGGGAGACTGGTTAGGTAGGAAAAGGGGAATGATCTCCTTTGGAAGAAAAACACAACAGCTGAATTTGGGGGGGGGGGAGAGCCAGGTCTTAACTTTAGACGAGAGCAAAATGGTAGAAAAGGGACAAAGGACATTTAACGGGAAGAAGGGATCCGTGTCCTTAAATGTGGGAGGACAGGACGAGGGATGAACCTTCGGGAACCGTCGTGGCCATCTGTGGAGGAAGGAGGAAGAGAGTCCACCTGTCTAGGTCACTTGGTCTCCGCGTCCCCAGATTGAGGGGTGGGGTGGGGTGTCCCGCAGCGGTCTGCCTGCCCCTTCGCAGGCGCCCAGAACATGGTCCCAGAAGTCACACTCTGTGCGTCCTCCGTCAATGGAAAGCGTAGAGGAGGAGGAGGATGGTGCAAATGCTGATCACGCCCCCCAGGATGAGGGTGTCGCGTCGCTTCCGCAGGTTGATCCGCTGGATGAGGCTGTTCACGGCTGGGAAACGGTCTGGAGGGGCAGCTGAGTTAAGGGCCACAAGGAAGGAAGGAAGGAAGGAAGGAAGGAAGGGAGGAAGGAAGGAGGGAAGGAAGGAAGGGAAGAAAGGAAGGAAGGAAGGAAGGGAAGGAAGGAAGGAAGAAGGGGGATGGAAGGAAAGAAGGAAGGAAGGAAGGAAGGAAGGAAGGAAGGAAGGAAGGGAAGAAAGGAAGGGGGATGGAGGGAAAGAAAGAAGGAAGGAAGGAAGGAAGGAAGGAAGGGAAGGAAGGAAGGAAGAAAGAAGGGGGATGGAAGGGAAGGAAGGAAGGAAGGAAGGGAAGAAGGGAAGAAAGGAAGGAAGGGAGGAAGGGAGGGAGGAAGAAAGAAGGGGGATGGAAGGGAAGGAAGGAAGGAAGGAAGGAGGGAGGGAGGGAAGGAAGGGAGGGAGGGACGGAGGGAAGGAAGGAAGGAAGGGAAGAAGGGAAGAAAGGAAGGAAGGAAGGAAGGGAAGAAAGGAAGAAAGGAAGGAAGGAAGGAAGGGAAGGAAGGGAAGAAAGGAAGGAAGGAAAGAAAGAAAGGAAGGAAGGGAAGGAAGGAAGAAAGGAAGGGGGATGGAGGGAAAGAAAGAAGGAAGGAAGGAAGGAAGGAGAGGAAGGAAGGGTATTTGCCAGCCTGCCACTCACCCACCCACCCAGTGGTGGGGTTTCCCTCCCCCTCTTTTTGATAAAACATGTGGCAAGAGTGTTCCCAAGTCTTTCTATCCGCATTCTAGGGGTTTTTTGAGGGGGTGGGGGGGGGTTGGGCCTATTGGGCAGGGCACCATCCTTTTCACATTTTTGTAGTGACTGTGATTTTTTTTAAAAAAAATATCCTTATTGGTAGGTTTTGGCAGGAAAAGAAATAGAAGGAAAGAAGGGAGAGAAAGGAGAAGAAAGAAAGAAAGAAAGAAAGAAAGAAAGAAAGAAAGAAAGAAAGAAAGAAAGAAAGAAAGAAGAAAAGGAGAGAAAGTAAAAAAGAGAAGGAAGAAAGGAAAAAGAGAAGGAAGGCAAGGAGAGAAAGTAAAAAAGAGAAGGAAGGAAGGAAAAAGAGAAGGAAGGCAAGGAGAGAAAGTAAAAAAGAGAAGGAAGGAAGGAAAAAGAGAAGGAAGGCAAGGAGAGAAAGTAAAAAAGAGAAAGAAGGAAAGAAGGGAGGGAGGGAGGGAGGGCATGGAAGGAATGGCTGCTCTCATAGGGAAGAGCTCTGCCCCATAAACCATCTTCCCCATCCTGACTCTATTCTCATCTCCTGCCTGACCACATCCTATCTGAGTCTTCACCGCCCCCCCCTTCACTGATTCATTTTATTTAAAACATTTATATAGGTGGCTCCTTCCAGGCCACATCACAGAGCGTTGGCTCCCTTTGGCTCTTCCTCGATCCCACATCTCTTAAAATTTGCTCCGGTTGGGAAGCCCTGCTCTAGTGGATCTTGCATCCGGCAGGGGGTGGGACTGGATGACCTCTAGGCTCCTTTCCCCCTTAGTGATTCCAGTTAACCTTCGGTGCCCTGGAGGTGGAAAGCAGCACCAGCAGCAGCAGGAGAAAGGATACTGGCCAAGGTGTTCATCTTGCTTTGTATGGATTTCATCATCCCTCGCTGCGAAGTCATGTTTTCTTTTGTGGCCATGGCAATGCTGAAGTGGAGAGGAACCAGAGAAAGGGCAAAAAAAGAGATTAAGGCACATGGTACTCAAGGTTAACTCACTTACAGGTAGTCCTCGACTTACGACAGAGGACAACAGAGGACTTACGACACAACAGAGTCCAAAATTTCTGCTGCTAAGCGAGACACCGGTTCATTGAACGTCGTCCCATTTTACGACCTTTCTTGCCACCGTTGTTAAGTGAATCACTGCCGTTCTTAAATTAGTCACACGGTTGTTAAGCGAATCTAGCTTCCCGCTTTGCTTTCTCAGGTCACAAAAGGGGGTCACGGGACCCCAGGACACTGGAAGCGGCCGTAAGTATGAAGCAGTTACCAAGCATCTGAATTTTGATCACAGGGAAGCTTAACCGAGGTTGTCATTTTTAAAAATGGTCCTAAGTCACTTTTTTCCAGTGCCGTTGTGACTTTCAATGGTCACTAACCAAACGGTTGTAAATCGAGGACTACTTGTACTTGAAACGACTAAGCCATGTTTTGATCGACAAATAAATATTTGATTTGTATAAATCTGTTCCAAGGCCCCAAGTCTTTCCCCACAGCATTCTGGGATTTGTAGTAGAGAGCGAGAATGCATGGACTTCAACTCCCAGAATTCCCCCGCCAGGATTGGTGGACTCATCATGCTGACTGGGAGTGGAAGTCCACCCATCTTAAAGCATTGCTGGCTGGGGGATTCTGGGAGTTGAAGTCCATCTCTCTTAAAGCATGCTGGCTGGGGGATTCTGGGAGTGGAAGTCCATCTCTCTTAAAGCATGCTGGCTGGGGGATTCTGGGAGTTGAAGTCCATCTCTCTTAAAGCATGATGGCTGGGGGATTCTGGGAGTGGAAGTCCTCCCCTCTTAAAGCATTGCTCGCTGGGGGATTCTGGGAGTGGAAGTCCTCCCCTCTTAAAGCATTGCTCGCTGGGGGATTCTGGGAGTGGAAGTCCTCCCCTCTTAAAGCATGGCTGGCTGGGGAATTCTGGGAGTGGAAGTCCACCCCTCTTAAAGCATGGCTGGCTGGGGGATTCTGGGAGTGGAAGTCCATCTCTCTTAAAGCATGCTGGCTGGGGGATTCTGGGAGTTGAAGTCCACCCCTCTTAAAGCATGCTGGCTGGGGGATTCTGGGAGTGGAAGTCCACCCCTCTTAAAGCATGCTGGCTGGGGGATTCTGGGAGTTGAAGTCCACCCCTCTTAAAGCATGCTGGCTGGGGAATTCTGGGAGTGGAAGTCCACCCCTCTTAAAGCATGGCTGGCTGGGGAATTCTGGGAGTGGAAGTCCACCCCTCTTAAAGCATGGCTGGCTGGGGAGTTCTGGGAGTGGAAGTCCATCTTTCTTAAAGCATTGCTGACTGGGGGATTCTGGGAGTGGAAGTCCACCCCTCTTAAAGCATGGCTGGCTGGGGGATTCTGGGAGTTGAAGTCCATGCATTTTAAAGCATGCTGGCTGGGGAATTCTGGGAGTGGAAGTCCATCCCTCTTAAAGCATGGCTGGCTGGGGGATTCTGGGAGTGGAAGTCCACCCCTCTTAAAGCATTCTGGCTGGGGAATTCTGGGAGTGGAAGTCCTCCCCTCTTAAAGCATGGCTGGCTGGGGAGTTCTGGGAGTGGAAGTCCATCTTTCTTAAAGCATTGCTGACTGGGGGATTCTGGGAGTGGAAGTCCACCCCTCTTAAAGCATGGCTGGCTGGGGGATTCTGGGAGTTGAAGTCCATGCATTTTAAAGCATGGCTGACTGGAGAATTCTGGGAGTGGAAGCCCACCCCTCTTAAAATTGCAAAGATTGAGAAACACCAATCGAAGCAAATTCCAAAACGTTTGCACCTTCGAAACAGTCCAACACGTTTAACCGGGAGAGTTAACCAGGAATGTGTGTTTCTGTGCCGCAGCGGACAAGTGCGTGTTTCCTAGGCTACCCCACCCGGGAATTGGGGCCGCCCCATCTCTACCCAGAGGACCCTCCTTGGAGAATTGGGGCAGGCCCAGGAAGGAGCAAGGAAAGAACCCCAGGAGGCTGCCCCGTTTCTGGCCTAGGGAGAGGCAGAAAGACAAAGCTGCACGAAAAGGGCGAAATGAGGGGGCAGGAGGAGGAAAAAAAAAGAAGCAGCTTCGGATGTGGGTAGGGAGGCAAAGGGTTTGGCGGTGCTGGGAAAACTCTTAAGGGCTCTAATGGAGAGGGAGGGGAACCTGCCAGCCAATTTGGACAATGTGCTACTCGGAGGGATTCCCACGAGAAAAAAAAATGGCGTCATCGAGCATCTCTTTTTCACACGGACCCAATAAGCCGGCCTCTTAATAGCTTCGCCTGTGGTTTTTCAATGCCTTATGGCAGGGATCTCCAAACTTTGGGCCGATCACTAAGGGATTGGTGAGTTCTAGTCCTGCCTTAGGCAGGAAAGCCAGCTGAGTGGGCCAATCACCAGGAGACGGTGAGTTCTAGTCCCACTTTAGCCATGAAAGCCGGCTGGGTGACTTTGGTCCAATCACCAGGAGACGGTGAGTTCTAGTCCCGCCTTAGCCCCAAAAGCCAACAGGGTGACTTTGGGCCAATCACCAGGAGACTGGGAGTTCTAGTCCCACTTTAGCCATGAAAGCTGGCTGGGTGACTTTGGTCCAATCACCAGGAGACGGTGAGTTCTAGTCCCGCCTTAGCCCCGAAAGCCAACAGGGTGACTTTGGGCCAATCACCAGGAGACTGGGAGTTCTAGTCCCACTTTAGCCATGAAAGCTGGCTGGGTGACTTTGGTCCAATCACCAGGAGACGGTGAGTTCTAGTCCCGCCTTAGCCCCGAAAGCCAACAGGGTGACTTTGGGCCAATCACCAGGAGACTGGGAATTCTCGTCCCGCCTTAACCTCAAAAACCAGCTGGGTGACTTTCGGCCAATGACCAGGAGACTGGGAATTCTAGTCCCGCCTTAACCCCAAAAGCCGGCTGGGTGACTTTGGGCCAATCATCAGGAGACGGTGAGTTCTAGTCCCGCCTTAGCCCCAAAAGCCAACAGGGTGACTTTGGGCCAATCACCAGGAGACTGGGAGTTCTAGTCCCACTTTAGCCATGAAAGCCGGCTGGGTGACTTTGGGCCAATCACCAGGAGACTGGGAGTTCTAGTCCCACTTTAGCCATGAAAGCCAATTGGGTGACTTTGGGCCAATCACCAGGAGACGGTGATTCCTAGTCTTGAGTTCTAGTTGTAAAGTGAGGCAGAACGCTGTAGACCACTGTCCAACAACGGAAATTCTGGGTTCCGTTGTGGTCGTAAGTCGAGGACAAGCAGTCGCGTCCCTTATCGATCCGTGGCCACCGCCTGCAGCGTGGATCCGAGGCCCTGAGCCAAGCGCTAATGTTAAATACATTTTAGATTCTCTCTCTCTCCGAAAGCCGCTACCCTTCCTTCTTCCAGGCTGCCAAGATGAGGCTGGGAAGGAGAAAGAGGCCGAACGGACCCCATTAAGGAAAGAGATTGAAAGTGCCGCTTTCCAAAAGGCAATTTCCAATCACCGCTGTTCAGGATCTCTAAATTACAGACATCCAAAATGGGTCTCCACCACAAAACCCATCCTCTCCCAGGCTCTGGCTCTGGAGAAAAGAAAAGAGAGAGCGGGAGTCATTTCAAAAGTCTCTTCCCAGCCTTTTCTGTCCTGGGGGGTTTTTGGGGTGGGTGGGAGCTTATTTAGTTCAGTACAGTGCGTGTGTGTGAGAGAGAGAGAAGGGGGGGGAGAGAGAGGGAGGGGGAGAGAGAGAGAGGGAGGGAGAGGGAGGGAGAGGGGGAGAGAGGGAGGGGGAGGGAGAGAAGGAGAGGGAGGGAGGCAGGGAGGGGGAGAGGGAGGGAGGGAGAGGGAGAGAGGGAGGGAGGGAGAGAGGGAGAGTCCTCGATTTACAACGGTTCCCTTAATGACCGTTAGATGAAAGTTAGAACGGGAATGAAAAATGTGACTATTAGGAACTATTTTTCACACTCCGGGGTCACATGAGTAAAATTCAGAGGCTTGGAAACTGGCATGTACTTATGGCGGTTGCGGTGATCCTCTTTTGCAACCTTCCGACAAGCAAAGTCAATGGGGAAGGCAGGCTCACGGAACAACCGTGTGACAAAACTTAACAGCTGCGGGGATTCACTTAACGACGGTGGCAAGAAAGGTCGTAAAATGGAGCAAAACTCACTTAACAATCGTCTTGCTTAGCAGCAGAAATGTTGGGCTCCATTGTGGTCGTAAGTCGAGGACTACCTGTACACACTGTGGAGCTAAGACCTTCCCACTTTATAAAACTTCTTAGCTCCTCAATACAGGCAGTCCTCGCCTTACGACTACAATGGAGCCCAACATTTCTGTCGTTGAGTGAGACAGTTAAGTGAATTTTGCCCCTTTTAATGACCTTTCTTGCCACCGTCGTTAAGTGAATCACTGAAGTGGTTAAGTTAGTAACCCGGTTGTTAAGTGAATCTGGCTTCCCCTTGTCTGAAGGTCGCAAAAGGGGATCACGAGACACACACACACCCCCCGGGACACCACAACCGTCATAAATATGAGTCAGTTGCCGAGCGTCGGACTTTTGGTCACGTCACCACGGAGATGCTGCAACGGTTGTAAGTGTGAAAATTTACCTAAGTCACTTTTTCAGTGAACGGTCACTAAACGAACGGTCATAAGTCGAGCACTACCTGTATAAGGGCTTAATTCTTTCAGAAGGCCTTCTGGGGAATTTGAAAAGGCAGGAGAAAGCTCTGTGTGTTTGTGTGTGTGTGTGTGTGTGTGTGTGTGTGTGTGTGTGTGTGTGTGTGTGTGACTTCTAATACTGGGATATTAAAACCAACCAATTCCTGTGTGTATGTGTGTGTGTGAGAGAGAGAGAGAGAGAGAGGGAGAGAGAGAGGGAGAGGGAGGGGGGAGGGAGGGAGAGGGAGGGAAAGAGAGAGAGAAGGAGAGGGAGGTGGAGGGAGAGAAGGATAGGGAGGGAGAAGGAGGGAGAGGGAGAAGGAGAGAGAGAGAGTGAAGGAGAGGGAGAGGGGGAGGGACGGAGATAGAGACAATGCCAGGATCCCCCAGGGTGGAGGCTAGTTGAAGCGATCCGGTGGATCCCTTCGAAGAAAGCCAGGCTTACCTTATCGTCTCTTCGATCAGCCGGTCAGAGCTGAAAGGAAAAAAGAAAAAATGAGTTAATTTTTTTTCATCCCTCTCTCCCCGCGCAAACTGTCAACATAAAATTGGGGTCGAGAGTTTGATCCTAGGTAGAGGCAGATATTTCTCTCTCTGGGTACGATGAGAATATACAGTATCTGCCGAACAAAACTCCGCAATGGCAACAGGGAAAGGCATCCGGCCAGTAAACCCCCAGCTCCAGTTGCCCAGATTCCACCCTGCAAGCGATTCTGGGTCGTTAAAAGGAGATGGTGAAGTCCAGCTCTCTCCTGCTTTTCCAATATTAACAGAATCCCACCCCAAAGTTGACAGTATTTTCGTTTTTTCCGTCTCCGCTTTTTCCGGAAAATGTCGCCCATCCCTTGGCAAGGAGCCGACGTTCGTTTCCATTCCACGTTTTAAGAGTTTGGGCAGGAAAGGCGTGAACAGATGGCTGGGCGGCTTGGCTCGGGCGGTTGAGTTAATATTGTGAAAACGAAGAGAAAAGGAGCAGGAAAATAAAGAATCATCTCACTGCCTCGGGAGTCGGGGGGGGGGAAAGGTGTTTTCCTGGTAATCCTGGGGTAAGAGGTAGCTTTGCAATTATTCGTTTGCAATTATTGTAATTGCTGCAAAGGAAATTGGAAGCTTATATTTCTTTTTATCTTTTCTTCGGGGACTGGATTATTTTTCTCTTTTTTTTCCCTTCTCTCTTTTTTTCTGTATTAGTTTTGATTATGTATGTATGTATGTATCTCTCTATCTATCGTCTATGAATCAATATATCTACCAGTATATCTCTCTATCATCAATCATTCATCTATTTATCTATCATTTATCAATCTACACCTATCATCTGTAAATCTATTTTCTGTCTATCTATCAATCATCTATCAAATGAGGACCCAGTTTGTGGGGGCAATAAACTGACTTTGTATAAAAGGATGAAGGCTATTGCTTAATGCACTGTAAATCGCCCTGAGTCTCCGGAGAAGGGCGGCATATAAATCAAATAAAAATAAAAATAAAATAAATAAATAAATAAAATACATCTATATCTCCGTCAACTGATTAACTCTCTAATTTATCTATCATCTATACCTATCACTTATAAACTTATTCGGTCTGTCTGCCTTTCTATCTTTATCTATTTTATCTATCTATCTATCCATCTATCAATCAATATATCTATATCTCGTATCATTAACTGATTAATCATCTATTTATCTATCTTCTATCGCTCTATACCTATCTTCTATAAACCTATTTCCTGTCACTCTTATCTATATCAGCTATTTATCTATAATCTATCAACTGTCAATCATTTATCCGTCTCTGTTGTAAGCCGCCCAGAGTCCCTCGGGAGTGGGGCGGCATAGAAATGCGACAAAATAAATAAATAAATAAATAAATAAATAAATAAATCCATCTAAAAATAAGAATACTGTAACTGATGCAGAAAGCAGCTGCCTGGGGAATTCTGGAAGTTGAAGTCCACACATTTCCACAGTTGCCACGTTTGAAAGACCCTCTCCTAAAGCATCCTGCCCCTCCCTCCCTCACGGGTGAGGCAGACAAAAAGAGAGAGAGAGAGAGAGAGAGAGAGAGAGAGAGAGAGAGAGAGAGAGATACTGATACACAAACAGACAGATAAACAGACATAGCTAGCTTACAGACAGGAGAGAGAAAGAGAGAGAGAAAGGAAGGAAGAAAGGAAGGAAGGAAGAAAAAGAAAGAAAGAAAAAAACAAAAGGAAGGAAGAAAGGAAGAAAAAAACAAAAGGAAGGAAGGAAGGAAGAAAAAAAGAAAGAAAGAAAAAAAGAAAGGAAGGAAGGAAGGAAGAAAAAGAGAGACAAAAAAGAAAAGAAAGGCAGGAAGGAAGGAAGAAAGGAAGAAAAGAAGAAAAAAGAAAAAGAAAGAAAAAAATGAAAGGAAGGAAGGAAGAAAAAGAAAGAAAAAAAGAAAAAAAGGAAAGGAAAGGAAAGGAAGGAAGGAAGGAAGGAAGGAAGGAAGGAAGGAAGGAAGGAAGGAAGGAAGGAAGAAAGAAAGAAAGAAAGAAAGAAAGAAAGAAAGAAAGAAAGAAAGAAAGAAAGAAAGAAAGAAAGAAAGAAAGAAAGAAAGAAAGAAAGAAAGAAAGAAAGAAAGCAAGCTAGGCAAGATGACCGATGGAGTGCAAAGGGGATGAGAGGGCTGTTTACGGTCAGCCCTTCTCCTGGGGGGTGACTGCAAGAAAGTTCCAGAACAGCCAGCTGGGCGAGTCATTACCGAACCAGCAAGGCCGATGTTGTTAAGTGAATCATAACACTTAGCAACATAAATTTTGGGCTCGATTGTGTTCGTAACTCGAGGACCACCTGTACAAGAATCTTCCCAGACTGGCAGTTTGCATCTGGGCCAGGCTACATAAGGTTCAATGGCATTCAAGGGACTTTGGGCTCTTGTGTCTCCGTAAGGATTCCAGACTCCTTCCCTGCTTGACTCCTTCCCCGGTCTCCCCCACCAGGCTCTTTCCAACCCATCTCCATGTTTCGGTCTCCGCTGGTCCCTCCTGACTTCCTCAAGCGCGCTCAATGGCCTCCCTCGCAACTCCGACAAGCATCGTCTACCTCTCCGGAAGACCGGTTCCCGCGGAGAGGGACCCTCCCTCGCCATAACAGCCCATTCCCCCCAAGGGAACGGGTCTAAAACGGAACTTAAAAAGAAAGCACCGGGCATTAAATGTAAAGGCATTACCACCAGCTACATCTGTCGGAAGGAATTCCGGTAATTTGCTAATGGACGAGGTCAACTTTTCCCTTTCAACGTTCCGGGGAGGTTTAAATTGCAGAGACATTCGCTCGGCGGAAAAAACGCCGTTAGGTGCCATCCGGACTGAGCGAAGAGGTGATAAATGCCATTACGGGTGAGGAAAGAAAGGGAATTAAAAAAAATAAAACCCCCCAGAAAACGCGGGAGCTTTAATATCTCAGATGGGAAACGATTAAAAGGTTCCCGCGAAGTCAGCCTCTGAGCTCATTAAAAGGACGGGAAAAGTCAATCGGAAAAAAAACAAACAACAAAACCTGAGAAAAAGGACATGTTCCTAACGGGTGTAAACAAATGCAGCGAGTCCTTGACTTACGACTACAAGGGAGCTCAAAATTTCTGTTGTTAAGTGAGACATTGGTTAAGTGAGTTTCGCCCCGTTTTTACGACCTTGTCGCAGTTCGTTAAGCGAAATCCCTGCAGGGGATAAGTGGGTAGCCCGGTTGTTAAGTGAATCTGGCTTTCCCGTTGACTTTTCCTCGTCAGGAGGTCGCGAAAGGGGATCACGGGACCCCCTGGACACTGCGCCCGTCATAAATGCGAGTCAGTCCCCCAAGCGCCTGAATCCGGATCACGTGACGCAGGGGAAGCTGCAAAAGGTCGTGACAAGTGTGAAAAATGACCGTCAGTCGCATTTTTCCCCCCCAGCGCCGTTGTAACTTTGAACGGTCGCTAAATGAACCGTTGTAAGTCAAGGACTTCCTGTACAGTTCATTTTGTGACCCTTCCCCAAAACTACAAATTACAGGATGCCATGGGGAAAGCCTTGGGGGGGGGGCTTGGAACAGATTTAAACAAATCAAATATTATTCGTCTATCAAAGCGTTACGAGCCATAGCATGGCGGAGTTATTTCAGATATAGCTAGTCCTCGACTTACGACAGTTCATTTAGTGACCGTTCAAAGTGACGACGACACTGAAAAAAACGTGACTTAGGACCGTTGTCCATACAACCGTTACAGCATTCCCCGTAGTCACGTGATCAAAATCCAGACGACTGGCACTTGACTTGTATTTATGACAGTCGCAGCGTCCCGGGGTCACATGATCAAAATTCAGACGATTGGCAACTGACTCTATTTATGACGGTCGCAGCGTCCCGGAGTCACGTGATCCCCTTTTGCGACCTTCTGTGAAGCCATAAGTCAATGGTGGGGAAGCCGGATTCACTTAACAACCAGGTGACTAACTTAACGACGGCAGTGATTCACTGAACAAGAGAGGCAAGAGGATAGGTGCAAAAGCTAAGGAAATATCAAAGAGAGAAGACTTTTGTATTTATGTATTTTATTTTGTGCCTGTTCACCGCCCTGAGTCCTTCGGGAGTAGGGCGGTATATAAATCTAATAATAATAAAAAAAAAAAAGACTTGGGAGTTGGAAAAGTGTAATAAACCTGTATAAATATGAAAAAATAATAATAATAGTGGCAGGAACGGCGGTTAAACGGGGTGAAACTCACTTAACAACGGAAACGTTGGGCTTTATTGACCTGTACGCCGTATCTGGAGGAAAATATACTTGAAACTTGGAGGCAAAATCCTTGCTGTCATTCTAGATCAGTGTTTCTCAAGCTGGGTTTATTTGAAGAGGGGGGGACTTCAACTCCCAGAATTCCCCAGCCAGCCATGCTTTAAGAGGGGTGGATTTCCCCTCTTAAAACAAGCTGGCTGGGGAATCCTGGGAATTGAAGTCCTCCCATCTTAAAGCAGGCTGGCTGGGGGAATTCTGGGAATTGAAGTCTTCCCATCTTAAAACAAGCTGGCTGGGGAATTCTGGGAGTTGAAGTCCTCCCATCTTAAAACAAGCTGGCTAAGGAATTCTGGGAGTGGAAGTCCTCCCCTCTTCAAATAACCAAGCACGACAAAGGCTACTCCAGAGGCTGAATTGGACACGATCTGGACAACTGGATGGTTCCTGATCTTCTTCTTTTTTTTTTTTCCTTATTCTTCTCCTGCTGCTGTGGTCATTTTGGACAAAAAGGCTATTTTTTTTTTAAAGCCACAAAGTGTAAATCAAAGAAAATAATAATAATAAAGATATGAGTTGGAAGGTGGTAAACCCAACAGAATGCTGACCGGAAAAAAAAAATCTTATTTGTTGCTATGGCTTAAAAGCCGCTGAGCAATCTCACTCCAAGCCAAAGCGAGCGAGCGAGAGGGAGATCTTTTGGCCAGCGGGAAAAGAAAGGAAAATTTCCCTTTTTTTTGCACAGGGAAAGTTCAGCCTCCTCTGACAAGGCCAGTCAATTAACAGTTGGTGGAAAAGCCGTTATTAGAAGGGAAGGAATAGAGTTTCCATCTATCAAGGTTCCCCACGCCCCCAATATTTTTATTTTTCCTATGATGAAAGTGTTGGCGTGCCTCGGTTGCAAAGATATCAAGATTAATGGACCTTCGAGATGAACGCGGTATTTTGGCAGAGAGGTGGTGTTCTGGAAGGAAGCTGCATCTGCAAATTCAGGAGGAGGAAGAGGAGGAGGAGGAAGACGATGACGATGTGGCTCTGAGCTGGGTGGTTTTCTTGCAAACGTTACGTGACCCAACTAGGGAACATCATCAGTGCTAGAAAGGAGGAGGAGGAGGAGGAGGAGAAGGAGGAGAGGGGGAGGAAGAGGAGGAGGAGGAGAAGGAGAAGGAGAAGAAGAAGAAGGAGAAGGAGGAGAAGGAGAAGGAGAAGGAGAAGGAGAAGGAGAAGGGACTGTGGCTCTCTGAGCTGAGTAGTTTTCTTGCAGACATTTCATGACTCAACTAGGGAACATCATCAGTGCTAGAAGGGAGGAGAAGGAGGAGAAGGAGGAGGAGAAGAGGGGGAGGAAGAAGAGGAGGAGGAGGAGGAGGAGGAGGAGGAGGAGGAGGAGGAGGAGGAGGAGGAGGAGGAGGAGGAGGAGGAGGAGGAGACTGTGGCTCTCTGAGCTGGGTGCTTTTCTTGCAGACATTTCATAACCCAACTAGGGAACATAATCAGTGGTAGAAGGGAGGAGGAGGAGGGAGGAGGAGAAGAGGGGGAGGAAGAAGAGGAGGAGGAGGAGAAGAAGGAGGAGAAGGAGGAGGAGGAGGAGGAGGAGGAGAAGAAGAAGAAGAAGAAGAGGAGGAGGAGGAGGAGGAGGAGGAGGAGGAGGAGGAGGAGGAGGAGGAGGAGGAGGAGGAGGAGGAGGAGGAGGAGGAGGAGGAGGAGACTGTGGCTCTCTGAGCTGGGTGCTTTTCTTGCAGACATTTCATGACCCAACTAGGGAACATCATCAGTGGTAGAAAGGAGGAGGAGGAGGAGGAGGAGGAGGAGGAGGAGGAGGAGGAGGAGGAGGAGGAGGAGGAGGAAGAGGAAGAGGGAGAAAGGAGAAGGAGAAGGAGAAGGAGAAGGAGAAGGAGAAGGAGAAGGAGGACAGACAGACTGTGGCTCTCTGAGCTGGGTGGTTTTCTTGCAGGCATTTCATGACCCAACTAGGGAACATCATCAGTGCTAGAAGGGAAGAGGAGGAGGTAGAGGAGGAGGAGGAGAGGAGGAAGAGGAAGAGGGAGAAGGAGAAGGAGAAAGGAGAAGGAGGAGGAGAAGGAAGAGAAGGAGAAGGAGAAGGAGGACAGACAGACTGTGGCTCTCTGAGCTGGGAGGTTTTCTTGCAGACATTATATGACCCAACTAAGGAACATCATCAGTGCTAGAAGGAAGGAGGGTTTGTGAGGAGGAAGAGGAGGGACTCTAAGGTCCCTTCCAACTCGGTTATTCTGTATTCTGACAGGGGGCTGGACTAGAAGACCTCTAAGCTCCCTTCCAACTCGGTTATTCTGTTATTCCCCCGCTTTAGCAGAGTCCCGAAGGCACGCTGAGAGACTGCTGTGATTTAGCATCCATTTACACTCTTATCTTCCAACCAGCAGCAGGGGTATAAAAAATAAAAAAAAAAAGGAAATATACCGTCCAATTTATGTTACGCACACTTCATTACAGAAGACCACAAACGGCTTTGGAAGGAACGAAATGTTTTTGACAACTTCCCGAAAAGAGGCAATCCTTGAAGAAAGAGCGCCCCCTGGAGGTGAGATGCTGCGGCTGTCTCAGAAAGGAACCGCTTTGTTAAACCAGGATAGAAACCCAGGATGGATCAACCAGGGTTCTTAAACGTAACCTGAGTTCAATGTACAATCCAGCATAAATTTAAGTTGGAAAAAATAGAACCTAAGGTGAACACTGGCAGTCCTCGACTTACAACAGTTCATTCAGTGACCGTCCGAAGTTACAACAGCACTGGGAAAAAGTGACTTGGGGTCCCAACTGACTCATATTTATGACGGTTGCAGCGTCCCGAGATCCCCTTCAGCGAGGGAAGCCAGACTCGCTTAACAACCGGGTTGCTACCTGAACAACTGCAGCGATTCACTTAACAGCGGTGGCAAGACGGGTCGTAAAATGGGACAAAATTCACTTAACAAATCCGGCTTCCAAAGTTGCTCCCAAACGCACTATTCAGGTTACCCGGAGGGGGAGGATATAAACCTCCAAGCGGCAACAATAACTCTCAGAGAGAGCACTAACGACCAGAGGACTGCACAGAATATAAATCCCTCCGTTATTCGGTCAGAACTGAAGCAGCTCCTTGGATGAGAAGCGAGACCTCTTCAAAGGAAAAAAAACAAAGAAAGTCCAATTGCCTTTTGAAAAAAAGCCAACCTAAAAATCAGTATGTTGAGAGTTATCGGTAAAAAAATAATAAAGGCGGGGGATACAGACGAAATCAATAAATACAAATTAGGAAACGACGAATTTAGCAAGAAGGGATACTGGCGGCTCACGGGAGAAAAAGACCCAGAGCGGGACGGTGACTTACTTTCGGAGGTGTTCGTTCTCCTTCAAGAAAAGTTCTGTTCGCCTGTTGTTGACCCCACAACCGCTTTTGTACGACCTGAAAGGTGGGAAGAAAAAAAATGAAAAAGAGAATTCAGATTTTTAAATAATGATGATTTATAGGCAGAGGTGAGCAACGGTGACCCCTTTACGACCGGAGGACTTCAACTCCCAGAATTCCTGAGCCAGCCAATATGGCTGGCTCAGGAATTCTGGGAGTTGAAGTCCACCGGTCTTAAAGGGACCGCAGTTGCCCACTCCTGACTTACGAGAAACACCCCCCCCACCGAAATAATTGGACAATTCTCAGTCTAACTCAGAGGTGGGTTTCAGCAGGTTCTGAGCAGTTCTGGAGAACCGGTAGCGGAAATTTTGAGTAGTTCGGAGAACCGGTAGTAAAAATTCTGACTGGCCTTGCCCCCGCATCTATTCTCTGCCTCCCGAGTCCCAGCTGATTGGGAGGGAATGGAGATTTTACAGTATCCTTCCCCTGCAGTGGGGAGGAAATGGAGATTTTATAGTATCCTTCCCCTGGATTGGGGAGGAAATGGGGATTTTACAGTATCCTTCCCCTGGATTGAGGAGGGAATGGAGATTTTGCAATATCCTTCCCCTGCAGTGGGGTGGGAATGGAGATTTTACAGTATCCTTCCCCCGGATTGGGGAGGGAATGGAGATTTTACAGTATCCTTCCCCTGGATTGGGGAGGGAATGGAGATTTTACAGTATCCTTCCCCTGGATTGGGGAGGGAATGGAGATTTTGCAGTATCCTTCCCCTGCCATGCCCACCAAGCCACGCCCACAGAACCGGTAGTAAAAAAATTTGAAACCCACCACTGCTCTAACTGCTTTGTTTAGAATATTACTTTTCTAATCCATTTCGGCCTCTTGTGTGTATGTGTGTTTTTGCGGCCATTGCTAACTTTGAAAGCAGATGATTAAGTAGCTTTGGGGGTATCGTAACTTTGAACAGTCGTTAAGCGACCGTTCGTAAGTCGAGAACTCCCTGCATTGAACACAAGACCAAATTTGCAATCCTTCACGTTGTGGGCAAATAAACACATCTCTCTCTCTCTCTCTCTCACACACACACACAGAGTTGTTTATAACAAGACCACACCCTGTTGTTTTTGGGAGTGTGCGAAGTTCAAAGTCTCCAAGGAATATATGGTGTTATTTGAAGTTCAGGGTTCAGAGCTGAGTAAATAGCACCATACTGCAAGTCAATTATTTTTATTAACAGCTTCAGAGAGACTGCAGAGGCCTGCAGACAGAAGTCCCAAATCCAAAGGCACTGACTTACAACCAGGGTGGATTTGATTTAAATCGAGTGGATTTAAATCCCTAGTAAAAAGGCTTGATTTAAATCCACTCGATTGAAATCATAATTTTTAAAGAGCAACTGTCATCTCTGCTCCTCCTTTGACCCACCGTTGACTCACCGATAGTCCCAGTGTTGCAGAATATACAGCCTCCTGCTACGTAACTAAGCTCCATTTCATGCTGAATAAACTAAATTATTTATGTATCTTACATAGAAAACTATCTTAACGATAGATTTTTACCCCAAAAGTTTTTTATTAAAATAAATTCGATAAAAATCAAAAAAATCCGATCTAAATAAAAAAAATCTGATTTTTTAAAAAATTTTTTAAAAAAATCATTGATATTCATCCACCCTGCTTACAACCGTTCCTTTAGCGACCGTTGGAAGTTACGGAGATAGTGAAAAAAGGGACCTAACAATCGTTTTTCACACTTACAACCATTTTCACACTGATCAACATTCAGACGGAAACGGACTCATATTTATGACGGTTGAAGTGTCCCTGGGGGGGGCGGGGGAGCGTGTCACGTGATCCCCTTTTGCGACCTTCTGACAAACGAAGTCCGTGGGGAGGCCAGATTCATTTCACGACCGTATCACTAACTGAACAACTGTGGTGATTCACTTAACAACGGTGGCGAGAAAGGTCGTAAAATAGGGCAAAAGCTCACTTCACAAAATGGAAGGGTGAAAAACAACCGTGTCACTTTTTCCCCCGGTGCCGTTGTAACTTCGAACGGTCACTAAACAAACAGTTGTACGTCGAGGACGACCTGTAATCGTAATAATATTGCGAAAACAATTAACAACTTACTCAATATCTTTCCGGACCGAGCCCATCAGGTTCTCTCTTTCCCGCACGGCCATGAAGTTGGTTTTGGTTTTGTGGAATTCGTGGGTGTAGTCCTGTCATGGGAAGAAGAAAAAAAAAAGAAAAAAAGAAATGATTCCAACTGCTTGAGGACTAGGAGCTTAGAAGAGAATTTGCGGCCTCCAACCATCAACCTAAGCCGAGTTAAAGTCCAAATATTGTTCCTGTCCTTTAAAAGGGAGGTCAAGAGAGCCTAAAACAGACGTGTCCAATCTTGCCAGCACGAGTGGTGGCGCAGAAGCACCGGGGGGGGGGGGGGGGGGCAACTGTCCGGCTGTAGCTGCAGCCCGCTGGCCCCTTGGGGCAACGCAAATATCACTTTTGCCCTCCTCTTTCTGGGCGAGGCTCGCGGGAGGCATTTTGGCGAAAGAATTTTCCTGCCTGTCATCCACTCCTCAAGCTCAGCACAGACGGAGGGAAAGGATGGCAGGCAGGAAAAAACCCCTCCCCATTTTCCTCCCGTTCGCCAAAAAGAGAGCCTTGGTAGTACAGTGGTCTAAAGCACCCTGTTATTAACACCAGCTGCCTGCAATTACTGCAGGTTCGAATCTCACCAGGCTCAAGGTTGACTCAGCCTTAGATCCTTTCTAAGGTAGGTAAAATGAGGACCCGGATTGTGGGGGCAATAAGCTGACTTTGTATAAAATATACAAAAGAATGAAGGCTATTGCTTAGCGCATTGTAAGCTGCCCTGAGTCTCCGGAGAAGGGCGGCATATAAATCAAATTTTAAAAAAAGCCTCCATTCTGAACGGGCAAAAATTGTGGTCGCAAAATTATAAAATGACAATGTCCACAGCATGTAAGGAGAATTTGTATAAGATGTTTTACAGGTGGCACCTACCCCCGACGGGGATAGCCAGAATGTTCAAGAATAAATCGGAGAAATGTTGGAAGTGTCATCAGACTCCAGGATCATATTACCATATGTGGTGGACATGTGTAGAAGCTAAAAGATATTGGACTAAGATACACACATGGTTGGAAAAAATGATAAAGAGACATACTGACTTTAAACCAGAGATATTTTTATTAGGGATCTCACCTGAGACGTATAATAGAGAATTGTAATACTTAAATGTGAATGTTTTAACAGCGGCTAGAATTGTATTTGCTAAAAACTGGAAAGGAGAGAAGACACCTACTGATGATGAAGTTATTAAGAAAATGAGGGACTGTGCTGAAATGAGTAAATTGACATTTGAAATTAGAGAACAGGAAGATAAACAATATTATTTGATATGGGATTTGTTTTATCAATCGATAGATAATAAAACATGGAGATGAAATATGAAATATGAAGTTGATGTAAAGATAAAATATGTGAAGTTCTTTTTTTATGAGTGATAAGCTTTTGTTATATATTGGTACTTTGGAGATGGGATTAAGCACAAAAGAATGTTAACCAATTTGACACACTTTTTTTTTTTTTTTAATTTGATTTATATGCCGCCCTTCTCCGGAGACTCAGGGCGGCTTACAATGCGTTAAGCAATAGCCTTCATCCTTTTGTATATTTATACAAAGTCAGCTTATTGCCCCCACAAACTGGGTCCTCAATTTACCTACCTTAGAAAGGATGGAAGGCTGAGTCAACCTTGAGCCTTGGCGAGATTCGAACCTGCAGTAATTGCAGGCAGCTGGAGTTAAATTACAATGCATTAGTCTGCTGAGCTATCCAGGCTCACTGGATAACTCAGCAGACTAATTACACTGTCTGTAATTGTTTGGAATGATAATGGTTTTATGTTTGGTTGTTGTTTTAACATAAAAAAAAACAAAAACAAAACAGTAAGACTGCCCCAAAAATAAGCCCAAGTGCTTATTTTGAAGTCTAAAAGAAAATAAAGACTCGGTCTTATTTTGTGAGAAACACGATATACGCTTCACGCCTGACTTTTTCTGCAATCACTCTCTCCCAGTGAAAGCTCGTTTTGAAATGTGGCTGATTTCCAGAGTTTTGCTTTCTTGGGAGAGAAGTTGAGGCAGATCCTTACAGTAGAAACTTTTTAATACTTGTGGACTTCAACTCCCAGAATTCCCGTAATAAACATTAACGCTGAAATTGAGTTAAAATTGATCCAGATGGGAAGGAAAGGAACCTTGCAACAATTTTTTTTTCCAAATTGTTTAATTTTTTTTAAGATGAGGGAGGGGTGGGGGGTGGGGGAGACCGTTCCTTGGCTTTGTGCACAGGAATATTTAACTATAAAAGGCCCGGCCAGTACAGGTAGTCCTCGACTTACAACTGTTCGAAGTTACCACGGCACTGAAAAAAGTGACTTAGGGCAATTTTTCATACTTTTTTTTTTTTTTTTGCTTTAATTTATATGCCGCCCTTCTCCGGAGACTCAGGGCGGCTTACAATGCGCTAAGCAACAGCCTTCATCCTTTTGTACATTTATACAAAGTCAGCTTATTGCCCCCACAAACTGGGTCCTCAATTTACCCACCTTAGAAAGGATGGAAGGCTGAGTCGACCTTGAGCCTGGTGAGAATTGAACTCGCAGTAATTGCAGGCAGCTGGAAGCTAAATACTAAATACTACCTTTAACAGTAGCATTAGTCTGCTGCGCCACTTGCGGGACCGCCTACTACCACCAATAGCCTCCCACTGGCCGGTACGCTCCCATAGAGAGGGGCTCCTCCAGGTGCCGTCGGCCAAACAATGTCGACTGGCGGCCCGCAGGGGGAGAGCCTTCTCTGTGGGGGCACCTACGATCTGGAACACGCTCCCCCCGGAGATACGGAGGATCCTTCCGTCGCGCTCTCAAGACCTTTTTATTTCACCAGGCGGGCCTGGCCTAACTTTCTCCCTCTTTTTAAACATTTTTAATATTTCAAAATATTTTTTAGTATTTTTAATATTCAAAGTTTAAATTTGTTTTAAATTGATTGGGGTTTTAAATCTGTCTGGGCCAAACTATTTAATTCGATTTTATTTCTGCTTTTAAATTTTGTATGTATGTATTTTATTGTTGGCTGTTCACTGCCCTGAGTCCTTCGGGAGTAGGGCGGTATATAAATCAAATAAAAGTAAAGTAAAGTAAAGTAAAAGTAAAAGTAAAAGTAAAAGTAAAAGTAAAAGTAAAAGTAAAGTAAAGTAAAGTAAAGGCTCCTCTTACGACCGTTGCAACATCCCCATATTCCACTGATCAAAATCTGGATGCTTGGCAACTGGCTCGTAGTTATGACGGTCGCAGTGTCCCCTGAGGTCACGTGATCAACTTTTGGGACCCTTGTGACTGGTAAAGTGAAAAGGGAAGCCGGATTCACTTGTTAAGTGTGACTAACTTAACAACGGGAGGGATTCGCTTAAGAACGCTGGCAGAAAAAAAAGGGTATAAAAAAATGTGGCCAAACCCGCTGAATGAATGTCTGGCTAAAGCAACGGACGTGTTCGGCTCAATGGCAGTCGTAAGCCGAGGACTGCCTGTAGACAGGGGAGGGAAGCCCACGCTTACGGCCTTACCTGTAAGATGTCTCTGTGCCGTTGCAGGGTGTGCATCAGAGCCGCGTTGAGGGAGGGGACGCCGGCGCTGTTGGTGTACTCCGCCATTTTGTCGTTGACCGCCGTCAGCTGCAACAGAGAGGAGGAGAGCATTAGCGGCTTTGAGAGACAAGAGGTTTTTCATGGATCTGTAAGAAAAAAATAAAAAAATTCAATAAGCAGCATACTTGACACGACGCCTTGAATATATTGAGATTAACAGATTAACAGAGTTGGAAGGGACCCTTGCAGGTCATCTAGTCCAACCCTACGCCCGAGCAGGAGACCCTACCCCATTTCTGACTGATGGCAGTCCAACCTTTTCTTGAAAGCCTCCAGGGATGAAGCTCCCACAACTTCTGAAAGCAACTTCTGTTCCATGGGTGGATTGTTCTCACTGTCAGAAAATTCCTCCTTATTTCCAGGTTGAATCTCTCCTTGGTCAGTTTCCATCCATTGTTCCTTGTCCGGCCTTCGGGTGCTTTGGAGAATAGCCTGACCCCCTTCCTCCTCTCTGGGGCAGCCCCTCAAATATTGGAAGATGCTCTCCTGTCTCCCCTGGTCCTTCTCTTCACTAGACCAGCCAGGCCCAGTTCCTGCAACCGTCCATCGTATGTTTTAGACTCCAGTCCCTTGTCCTTTTTGCTCTTCTCTGCACTCTTTCCAGAGTTGCAACATCTTTTTTATAGTGTGGTGACCAAAACTGGATGCAGGACTCTAGGTGTGGCCTTACTAAGGCTTTATAGAGTGGTATTAGTACCTCCCTTGATCTATATTGTATCCTTCTGTTAATGCAGTTTAGGATTACATTGGCTTTTTTGGCTGCCGCCACACACTGCTAGCTCATATTTAGTTGGTTGTCCACTAAGACTCCAAAATCCCTCTTCACAGTTACTGCTATTAAGCCCGGTTTCCCGCAGTCTAAATGTGTACTTTTGGTTTTTCTTACCTAAGTATAAGATGTCCATACAAGCAACCCTTCGGCATTACAGGTCGTCCTCGACTTACAACAGTTTGCTTAGTGACCGTTTGAAGTTACGACATCACTGAAAATGAGTGACTTATGACCGTTTTTCGCACTTCTCTCCTTGGTGAGTTTCCATCTGTTGCTTCTTGTCCTGCCTTCTGGGGCTTTGGAGAATAATTTGACCACTTCTTCTTCAGGGCAGCCCCTCCAATACTAGAATACTGCTATCATGTGCCCCCTTGTCCTTCTTTTCATTTAACGAGCATATTATAACCGTCTTTTTATTCCTGCCTCATGGAGAAATCAGGAAGCTTCTCCTTAATTCCAGGTTGCTTCTCTCCTGGATCAGTTTCCATCCGTTGTTTCTTCTCCTGCCTTCTGGTGCTTTGGAGAAGAGGTTGACCCCCTCTTCTTCTTTGGGGCAGCCCCTCAAATATTGGAAGACTGCCATCATGTCCCCTCCCAGTCCTTCTTTTCATTTAACGAATGAAACGAAAATTTTAACTGTTTTTTTTAAATTCCTGCCTCTTGGAGAAATTCAGAAATGTCTTCTAGATTGCTTCACTCCTTGATTAGTTTCCATCTGTTGCTTCTCGCCCTGCCTTCCAGGGCTTTGGAGAATAGATAGATAATAAAAACTCATATTGCCCCATGCTGTCTGGCTGGGGAATTCTGGGAGTCGAAGTCCACAAGTCTTAAAAATTGCCACGGTTGGACATGCTTGCTTTAAAACAGTTGTTGTCGTACCAGCCCATTGATGACTCTGGTGTCTTTCAGTTAAACTGGGCACAATCCAACATAGAACATTGCTGATTTAGATATACTCCTCGACTTTAATAGTGATTATTATACTCCTCGACTTTAATCCCTTTAATAGCCTTAGTGGTGCAGTGGACTAAAGTGCTGTTAAATAGCACTTAAGTAGCACCAGCTGCCTGCAATTACTGCGAGTTCAAATCTCACCAGGCTCAAGGTTGACTCAGCCTTCCATCCTTCCGAGGTAGGTAAAATGAGGACCCGGATTGTGGGGGCAATAAGCTGACTTTGTATTAAAAAAAAGAACACCGCTTGGGGGGCGGGGGCCAAAAGCCCTACTAAGCAGGTATATACAAAAGTATGAAGGCTATTGCTTAACGCATTTTAAGCCGCCCTGAGTCTCCGGAGAAGGGTGGCATATAAATCGAACCAATAAGGCACCCTGTTATTAAGCTGGTTATTAAGACCAGCTGCCTGCAATTACTGCAGGTTCGAATCTCGCCAAGGCTCAAGGTTGACTCAGCCTTCCATCCTTTCTAAGGTAGGTAAATTGAGGACCCAGTTGTGGGGGCAATAAACTGACTTTGTATAAATATACAAAAGGATGAAGGCTATTGCTGAGCACATTGTAAGCTGCCCTGAGTCTCCGGAGAAGGGCGGCATATAAATCAAATTAAAAAAAAGTAAGTAAGTAAATAAATAAATAATAAATAGCAATAGCACTTAGATTTATATACCGTCCTATAGCGCTTTACGTACTTTGAGTGGTTTACAGTGTTAGCGTTTTGCTGGTCATTCGCATCCTTTTTAGGGAGCCGTTTGAGGCCGCTTGGAGGATTACCTGTGTCCTCGGGGACACCTGAGTGGTGCAAATGGGTGTGGAGCCTTCTTGGCTGCAGGATGTTTTCTACCCTGCATCCCTTCACGGTGGAAGACAGGCGCAGGCAGTTGGGGATGTGTTTGCGTCGTTGTCTGCATCTCAAACTGAAGCGGACATGGTACTTGTAGTCAGCAATTTTTCTGGAAATCCGTTCCCACTCCCGCACCATCCAAAGTGCATAGCTAAATATCTATGGAGATTCTCCATCACCCAGGTCATGACTGTCCCAAAGGTGCTTTTTTCAGGAAGCAATTGGGTTTCCTTGTTTTTTTCTTTTGAAGAGGTTTCGCTTCTCATCCCAGAAGCTTCTTCGGCTCTGACTGGATGGTGGGGAATGGAAGGATTGATGCTCCTTGCAGACAAAGCTGGTCATTTGCATCCTTTTTAGAGGGTCGTTGAGGCCGCTTGGAGGTTTGCCTGTGTCCTCAGGGTCACCTGAGGGGTGCAAATGGTTCCTGTAGTCTGCCATTTTTTCCTCCTGAAATCCATTCCTACTCCCACACCATTCAAAGGGGGTTGATCCCAAATTATATGGCTAAAAGTCTGTAGAGATTCTCAGTCATCCAGGTCATGGCTGTCTCAAAGGTGCTTTTTTCAGGAGGCAACTGGACTTTCTGGTTTTTTCTTTTGAAGACATTTCACTTCTCATCCAAGAAGCTTCTTCGGCTCTCCTAGTTGGGACAGCTATGACCCAGGTAACTGAGAACCTCCATAGACCTTCAGCGTTTTAAGCAGGAGTCAGAGCTGGCCTCCACAACGTCGTCTTGTCTTACCTTCCCCAAGAGTTGCTCAATTTCCACAGCCATTGCTTCAAACATGCGGTCTTGGCTGGATCCGTTCAGGAGAGGGGTTGTGTCCGAGCTAAGCAAGGAACAACACACAGAGGTAGCGTTAAAAGTTTTAACACATGGTAGGAAATCTTCATTCACATTAATTTGAGTTTTATCCCACCTTCATTACTGCGTAAGTAATTCTAGGCTGCGAAAATATGTAAGACTCTTTCTCCTCCTATTTTCCCCACAACAACCCTGTGAGGTGGATGTCACCTCACCTCCTGCCATGAGCAGGAGGGAGGGAGAACTGAAGTGAATTCCATACATTCTTCCTGACCGCAAGCAGAAGGAGGGTGTTAGGTTTCACAGCCAGCCAAAGTGGTGAATTGGAGAATGTGATTTATGACATGGCCAGGGAGGAGGGGAGAGACAGGGTCAGAGGGGAACGTAAATCTACGTGGGATTGGTCCTAACTGCATCCCAGTATTGCTGGAATGTTGCTCCTAATAAATGACTATATTTCCTTTGAAGTTTGGATCATGGCTCATGAATTAATTAGGGCATCTTTCGGAAACTTGACAGTGGGTTCAGCTCAGAGAGAGATGGACTGAAAGTCGACCAGCTGGTTTTCATGACTAATGCAGGACTAGAACTCATTGTCTCCTAGTGATTGGCCCAAGGTCACCTAACTGGTTTTCATGCCTAAGGAAGGACTAGAACTCATCACCTCCTGCTTTCTAGATCGGCACCTTAACCACTGTACCAAACTGGCTCTCATTTCACTTTTAACTCATTTCAAGTATTCAAACTGGCCAGAGGTCCAAGCCACCTCAATACAGGCAGTCCTCGACTTACAACAGTCCATTTAGTGACCGTTCAAAGTTACAACGGCACTGAATAAAGTGACTTAGCACCGTTTTTTTCACAGTTACCTTTCCCAGCATCCACGTGGTCCTGTGATCAAAATTTGGACGCTTGGCAACTGACTCATATTTATGACCGTCGCTGTGTCCTGGGGTCACATGATGCCCTTTTGCAATTTATTTATTTATTTATTTATTTATTTATTTATTGAATTTCTATACCGCCCTTCTCCGAAGGACTCTAGTCTTTGGACAAGCAAAATCAACAGGGAAACCAGATTCACTTAATAACCATGTTACTAACTTATTAACTGCGGCGATTCACTTAAACAACTGTGGCAAGAAAGGTGGTAAAATGGAGCAAAACTCACTTAACCGATCTCTCACTTAACAACAGAAATTTTGGGCTCAATTGTGGTCGTTAAGTCGAGGACTGCCTGTATAGCACACGCTTGCCAATATTTGCAAAATTTAATACATTTAAATAAATACAAATAGTTGCTTATAGGCTGCAAATGTAGGCCTGGATTGAGGAAAGGAAAGGCCGTACTTGCTCCTCCGGACTTGCCTGTTCAAACGTTCTAAGACGGTGTTTCTCAACCTTGGAAGCTTGAAGATGGGTGGACTTCAACTCCCAGAATCCCCCAGCCAGCGCTGCTGGCTGGGGGATTCTGGGAGTTGAAGTCCACCCATCTTCAAGCTTCCAAGGTTGAGAAACACTGTTCTAAGACTTTCCCAAGCGGGACTCCCTTATTCCTGAAATTTAAAAAAAAATTTCAGACGTCCAGAAGCGCAAAAACGAAAGCAAATGGAGAAAGTTGGGCTGTCGAGCATGGAAAAACGAGCAAACAAACAAGCTGACCATTGCAATGAAAAAATCGAATGAAGTAGCAGCGTGATAGTACCTATACCTGTCGCATCGTCCATCGCGAGAGCTGCCGTGGCTGTAGCTGGTGCACAATTTACTGAAGGAAACCAGCTTGAGGTCCAGTTCGTTTTCCAGCTGCCGGGCCTGCTTCCTTAGATCTGCCAAAAGAGTAAGGAGCAAAAAACGGCAATGCTTCGCTGCTTTCTTCCGATCCTGCAAATTCACCAACAACCTGGTTGAAAACGACCGTTGGGAGACTCTTAAATCAGGGGTGTCCAGCTTGGTCCAATTTAAGGGCCTGTGAACTTCCAACTCCCAGAGTACCCCCCAGCAGGCCAAGTTTACAATAAAAGAAACCGGAGTATCTAAGAAAGGAAAGCAATCCGGATCTAAAGCGTTTGCACAGCCTGACTTGTTCCTACATCCGAAGGGGAAATCTTTGCAAAACTGGCAGCAACTGAGCAATCGGGAAAATTCTTCGACTTGCATTTTTCTGGAGTTCACTTTGTGCAACTGAGGATATCTTCTAAAGATAGAGGTGTGCCTTCGGTAATGTTGGATCAACACGGGGTTTATCAAAGTCGGCAACTTTAAGAGGGGTGGGCTTCAACTCCCAGAATCCCCCAGCCAGCCTGCTTTAAGAGGGGTGGACTTCCACTTCCAGAATTCCCAAGCCTGCATGTTTTAAGAGGGGTGGACTTCCACTCCCAGAATTCCCAAGCCTGCATGTTTTAAGAGGGGTGGGCTCCAACTCCCAGAATCCCACAGCCAGCCTGCTTTAAGAGGGATGGACTTCCACTCCCAGAATTCCCAAGCCAACACGCTTTAAGAAAGGTGGACTTCCACTCCCAGAATTCCCCAGCCAGCTTGTTTTAAGAGGGGTGGACTTCCACTCCCAGAATTCCCCAGCCAGCTTGTTTTAAGAAGGGTGGACTTCCACTCCCAGAATTCCCAAGCCAACATGCTTTAAGAGGGGTGAACTTCCACTCCCAGAATTCCCCAGCCAGCCTGCTTTAAGAGGGGTGGACTTCCACTCCCAGAATTCCCCAGCCAGCCTGCTTTAAGAGGGGTGGACTTCCACTCCCAGAATTCCCCAGCCAGCCTGCTTTAAGAGGGGTGGATTTCCACTCCCAGAATTCCCCAGGCAGCATGCTTTCAGATGCATGGGCGTTGATGACTGGGGAATTATGGGAATTGAAGTCCACATATCATAAAGTTGCCAAGAGAACTTAAGAAACACCTGGATGAAGCGTGTGGGTGCCTATCTAAACACCCAGTTGTGTAAAGCCGACCTCCCAATTTGCACAATACGAGAATCTCTTGTGGGATCCGTCTTCTGAGGAAGGAGAGAAGTTCTTAGATCTATCCGAACTGTCCTTTTTTTGCACCCCGGGATCCCCTCCCCTGGCTCGATTCCTTATGGAAATCGGCAGATGCTCTCCTGCTCCCGGAGTATGGTTCATCCTTCAATTCTTGCAAGACAAGTTTCACCGGGCTGCCTCTTACAGCAGTGCTCGGGCTGAGGAGAACCTCTTCTGCAACCCAACAAGGCAGACCCAGACTTCAGAGGATCATTAGAACTGCAGAGAAAACCATGGCTGCCAACCTGCCTTCCATGGAGGACCTGTATACTGCATGAGTCAAAAAGAGGGCTGGGAAAATATCTACAGACCCCTCGCATCCTGGATATAAACTGTTTCAACTCCTACCCTCAAAACGACGCTATAGAGCACTGCACCCCAGAACAACTAGACACAAGGACAGTTTTTTCCCGAACACCATCACTCTGCTAAATAAATAATTCCCTCAACACTGTCAAAGTATTCACTAAGTCTGCACTACTATTAATCTTGTCATCGTTCCCATCACCCATCTCCTCCCACTTATGACTGCATAACTATAACCTTGTTGCTGGTATTCTTACGATTTATATTGTTTCCTGATTGCTTATTTGTACCCTATGACTATCATTAAGTGTTGTACCTTATGTTTCTTGATGAATGTATTTTATTTTCCTTATGTACACTGAGAGCATAGGCACCAAGACAAATTCCTTGTGTGTCCCATCACACTTGGCCATTAAAAAAAAAATTCTATTTTTCTATTCTAAAAATTCTTGCAAGACAAGTTTCACCGGGCTGCCTCTTCCAGCAGCGCTTTGGCTGAGAAAAACCTCCATGTCCAGGAGCAGTCTATCTCAGAGCTCCCAGGTTGTTTTTTTTCTCTTCAGGTGGGAGCTGACGCTGTTCCTCCCTTGGGAGGTTGGCCCAACGTCGGCCAGGCACTTCTGGAGACCCCCCCTCCCCAGCCCAGAGACTCCCCTCCCCCCCAGCCCCAAAAGAGCCCGGAAATTTGCCCTCCAAAGACGCCTCTTTTCTCCAGCCTCCACCATTGACACTCCTCCCCCAGAGGATTTTAGGGTTGGTGGGGGGGAAAGCTTCTTTCTTTTCTTTTCTCTTTTTTTAAAATAATTTTTATTGTAGTTTTCTTTTTTTAGGGGAGACATGATAGCAGTGTTCCAGTATCTCAGGGGCTGCCACAAAGAAGAGGAGGGAGTCAAGCTATTCTCCAAAGCACCAGAAGGAAGAACAAGAAGCAACAGATGGAAACTAATCTAGGAGAGAAGCAACTTAGAAATAAGGAGAAATTTCCTGACAGTCAGAACAATTAATAAGTGGAACAATTTCCCTGCAGAAGTTGTGAATGCTCCAACACTGGAAGTTTTTAAGAAGAGATTAGATATCCATTTGTCTGAAATAGTATATAGGGTTTCCTGCCTAAGCAGGGGGTTGGACTAGAAGACCTCCAAGGTCCCTTCCAACTCTGTTATTCTATTTCTATTTCTATTATTTCTATTTCTATTTCTATTATTTCTACTTCTTTACTTCTACTTCTACTTCTACTATTATTTCTATTTCTATTTCTATTATTTCTATTTATTTCTATTTCTATTTCTATTTCTATTATTTCTATTTCTATTTCTATCCAGTGGTGGGATTCAGCCAGTTCGCACCACTTCGGGAGAACCGGTTGTTAACTTTCTGAGCAGTTTGGTGAACTGGTTGTTGGAAGAAATCATTAGGGCAGAGAACCAGTTGTTAAATTACTTGAATCCCACCACTGTTTCTATCCCTATCCCTATCCCTATCCCTATCCCTATCTATTCTATTCTATTTTCCAAAACTAATATATATTCAAACAGACAATGTCATTTTTATATACTTTGGATTTAACAGTTCACATAAAATGTACATTATATACATATATATATATATATATATATATATATATATATATATATATATACACACATATACATATATACATATACGTCTTCTTACGTTTTTGCAGGTGTGTATATGCAAACAATTAAAATATCGGGTGTTTTCCCGCATCATATTAAATAAGTTAGTTAAAAGGTTTAAAATTCTGGTTAAAAGCTAGGATTTTAACCAGAATTTTAAACATTTAAACTAACTTATTTAATATGACGCGGGAAAACACCCGAGATTTTAATTTTTTGCATATACATATAAATATATACACATTCTCAACTTCCTTATGAATATTACCTGTTTTTGTTTCTGCTGTCTATCCACCTATGCCCTTTTCCCCAAAAACCCCCATAATATCACGAATCCTCTTTTGTCTTTTAATTCTAAAATGAATTTATTTCATTTCGGCACATTCAAATATTCTTTGGGTGGGTGGTGGTGAGGGGGGGGGAAGGCTTCTTTCAACCGCTCCACCCCCCACCCCCACCCCCACCTCCCATTCCCCGGCCTCTGGGCTCGGCCCGATGCCCTCGAGAGGGCCCCCTTCCCAAACCCCATGGCTTGAATCCCCATCATCCCCAACCCGCAGAGCGATGACATAACCCATCTCCTTCCGGGGCTGGTGTGTGTATGGGGTGGGGGTGGGGCTGGGGGGTCTCTCGGGTTATGGGCTGGGCTGGATCTCACACACACCCCCCCACCCCATCCAAACTGGGGTTGGGGATGATGGGAGTTGTAGTCCAGCCAACCCTGCAGGCGGGGCGGGGCTGGACGGTCGGCCTGCCGGCTTCCAGTCCTCAAACCGGCCTGGAGGGTCTCCCCCCTCCCCTCCCCTCCCCTCCGCGGCCCCCACTCACCCTCCCAGTAGTTGCTGCTCCCCGCCGCCGCCGCCGCCGCCGCCGCCATCTTTGTTGACCAACGTCAGCCCTCCCCGACGCAAGCCGGCGGCGCGCTCGGTCATAGAGCAGGGCCCGGCCAGAGCGCCCCCACTCCCACCCGCCCTCGCTTCCGATCATAGAGCGCCCGCGCGCCGCCGTCCGCGAGAACCATCGAAAGGAGGAAGCGCGTTGCAAACCGACCTCCTAAGTCTCCGCACTGCCCCCTTTCGGCGATGGGCCTCGTTTCCTTTTTTTTTTTTTTTTGCTTTGTGATGAATAATCCTAAAAAAGGCGGTGACGTCGTTTAACCTTGCTGCTCCTAACACGTGTGCGTGTGGATGTGTTCGCGTGTCCGTGCTTAAAATGCAAGCGAAGGGCATGGAGATAAGGCGTCCTGGATGGTCTCCGATGCTCCTGCTGGGTTCTTTGGGCTCTGATGGTTGTTTTCATCACCATTTAATGCCTGATTGAGATTAGATTAGATTAGAATTCTTTTATTGGCCAAGGGGGATGGGACACACAAGGAATTTGTCTTTGGTGCAGATGCTCTCAGGGTACGTAAAAGAAAAGCTACCTTCTTCAAGAATAATAAGGTACAACACTTAATGATAGTCATAGGGAACAAATAAGATGATAGGTAGATAGGTAGGTAGGTAGATAGATAGATAATGGATGGATGAATAGAATAGAATAGAATATTATAGAATAGTGGAATGAAGAATGGAATGGAAAAGAATAGAATAGAATAGAATAGAATATAGAATAGAATAGAATAGAATAGAATAGAATAGAATAGAATAGAATAGAATAGAATAGAATAGAATAGAATAGAATAGAATAGAATAGAATAGTGGAGTGGAGTGAAGAATGGAATAGAATAGAATAGAATATTATAGAATAGTGGAATGAAGAATGGAATGGAAAAGAATAGAATAGAATAGAATAGAATAGAATAGAATAGAATAGAATAGTGGAGTGAAGAATGGAATAGAGTAGAATAGAATATTATAGAATAGTGGAATGAAGAATGGAATGGAATGAAATAGGAATAGGAATAGGAATAGAATAGAATAGAATAGAATAGTGGATTGAAGAATGGAATAGAATAAAATAGAATAGAATTCTTTATTGGCCAAGTGGGATTGGACACACGAGGAATTTGTCTTTGGTGCATATGCTCTACATAAAAGAAAAGATATGTCCATTAAGAATAATAAGGTACAACACTGAATGATAGTCATAGGGAACAAATAAAATGATAGGTAGGTAGGTAGGTAGGTAGACAGACAGACAGATAGATAGATAGAAAGAAAGAAAAAATTCTTTATTGGCCAAGTGTGATTGGACACAATAGGAATTTGTCTTTGGTGCAGATGCTCTCAGGGTACATAAAAGAAAAGCTACATTCATCAAGAATCGTAAGGTACAACACTTAATAATAGTCATAGGGAACAAATAAGACGATAGATAGATAGATAGATAGATAGATAGATAGATAGATAGATAGATAGACAGACAGACAGACAGACAGACAGACAGACAGACAGATATTTCTTTATTGGCCAAGTGTGATTGGACACACAAGGAATTTGTCTTGGTGCATGCACTCTCAGTGTACATAAAAGATTCATTCGTCAAGAATCATAAGGTACAACACAATGATAGTCATAGGGAACAAATAAGCAATCAAATCATATTAGGAAACAGTATCAATATAAATCGGAAGGATCGAAGCAACAAAGTTACAGCCATACAGTCAGAAGTGGGAGGAGATGGGTGGTGGGAACGATGAGAAGATTAATAGTAGTGCAGACTTAGTGAATAGTTTGACAGTGTTGAGGGAGTTATTTGTTTAGCAGAGTGATGGCGTTCGGAAAACAACTGTCCTTGTGTCTTGTTCTGGTGTGCTGTGCGCTATAGTGTCCGCTTTGAGGGTTTTTAATTATTATTGTTGTTGTTGTTGTTATTATTATTATTATTATTATTATTATTATTATTATTATTATTATTATTATTGATATTTCTATGCCGCCCACTCTCCGAGGACTCTGGGCGGCTTACCCCAAAGACAGTATACTAAATAGCCTATTGCCCCCAACAATCTGGGTCCTCATTTTACCCACCTGGAAAGGATGGAAGGCTGTCAAACTTGAGCCGGTGAGATTTCATCCGCTGATCTGCTGAACTAGCAGTCAGCTGAAGTAGCTGCAGTACTGCACTCTAACCGCTGCGCCACCTCGGCTCTTATTGATTTAATTTAATTTCATGATTTAAATTTAATTTCATGATATGGATTCTTTTTCTGCATTGTAAAATATAAGCGGGCTGGGTGAGTAGGTGCTTGCTGTTGGGCGAACCATCTGGCCCCGAGGCAGAGGATCTTAACTGGAAAAATGTATCTATCATATATTTCATGTATCATCTCACCGTTTTAACGGTCGTTTTATTGTAAGCTGCTCAGACTAGCAGGAGCGAGATGGGCGGCGAATAAATTTAATAAACGGACAAATGGACAATTACATAAGTAAGATGGATGGATAGATATAAAATCAGATAAATAGAAAGATGATAGGATAGGTGGATAGGAAGGAAGGAAGGATAGGGATGGATGGATAGATACAGAGATAGATAGATAGATAGATAGATAGATAGATAGATAGATAGATAGATAGATAGATAGATAGATAGACTGTCACTGCGTTTTTGTATTTACCAGCTGAGCTCATTATTTCTGGACTGTCAGACTTTCCGTAGCTTGGCCAATTTTGTTATCAGTAAGCTAACTACGTATATCCGCATTCCTTTCTTTCTACTTCACACACTTTTCTTTGTTCTCTTGCCAAGAGAAGTCCGGCTGCAGAGATGTAGTGGGTAGGAACTTTACCAAAATGTAACAATTTAATTATTTAGATCAATAAGATGTTTTATTTTCTTCTCTACAATAAATGTGAGTTTAATTAGAAGATGTATTCCGGTTTTATTTTTCATGAGTATACACAAGGAAAGTGCCACGATCCAGGCAATTACCCCAGGAAGGGAACGAGGCTAATTACCTCTGACACAGACAGACAGACAGACAGACAGACAGACAGACAGACAGACAGGTAGGTAGATAGAAAAGAGAGAGAGAGAGAGAGAGAGGGGGGGGGGGAGACCAGTGAATGAGGGGTGTCAAACTCACGGCGTCATGGCCTTGCCACATAATTTATCAGGACTTTCCTCCCCTTCGCTAAACTGGGTGTGGGCATAGCCAGTGTGTGATGCATCTGGCCCGTAGGCCAGGAGTTTGCGAGCCCTGCGGTGAATGGATGGATGGATGGTTGGAGGATCAAAACTAATGCAGATGATTGGTGGATGGAATGGGTGGATGAATGATAGAATGGGCGGATGAACAGATATAGAGATATAAAATCAGATAGACAAACAGACCGACAGATGATGGATGGAAAGATGGATGGTTTTTAACCCTGTAAGCTGCCCAGAATTGCCTCTTGGCGAGATTTATTTTATTTATTTATTTATTTATTTTATTAAATTTCTATACCGCCCTTCTCCCGAAGGACTCAGGGCGGTGAACAGCCACGAGATAAAACACATAAATACAAAAATTTAAAATAAATTAAAAACGAATTAAATAATTTGGCTGAATTTAAAACGCCCCATAATTTAAAACAAATTAAAATTTACATTTAAAAAAGGGGAGAAGATTTAGGCCAGGCCAGCTTGATGGAATAAGAAAGTTCTTAAGCGCGCGACGGAAGGTGCGCAGATCCGGGATCCTCCGTATCTCCGGGGGGGAGCTCGAGATGGGCAGCAAACAAACAAAATAAATAAATACGCATGTAAATAAGCATGCGAACAATCAACCCGTGGAACAGAAGTTGCCTTCGGAAGTTGTGGGAGCTTCATCCCTTGAGACTTTCAAGAAAAGACTGGAGTGCCATTTGTCAGAAATGGTGTAGTAAGGTCTCCTGCTTGGGCGGGGGGTTGGACTAGATGACCCATAAGGTCCCTTCCAACTCTGTTAATCTTGTTAAAAGTTATCTGTTAAACAAATCTTAGTGCAATGCCTGAAGCGACTCCACTCAAGCCCGTTTCTTGTTGAGCAAGGGCTTACCTTCCACTCCTCCACTGGGACACATATCCCAGGAGACTTACAGAAGCCTTAAGCAGTGCGAGATGCTGCTGTTGTTGTTGTATGTTTGTAGAAGGGAAGACTCAACCACTATGATTGCCTCCCTTGACAACCAGCATCAGGGAATACCTTGGGCAAAGGTGTTGTGTTTTCCACCTTGGTGTAGGAAGGTAGTAACTTCATAATTTACTTGATTAGGCTACAGTGCATACATAAGCAGCGCAGAGAAGCGTTCCTTGTTCCTGATAGATCCTGTTCCTGTTGCTTCCTGCGTCTTACTGCTGATTAGTGTTAGACTGAATTGTTATATGGTACTATATACCGAGAGTTACTAAAGTCTGTTTGCTTTGATAAGGGACGATACTTACTGGACTGATATTACTGTTTATGAACTTGGACTGTTTTACTTACACCGAGACTGCTTATTATCTTGTATATAAAGTATTTTTCTCACACGAGCTGCACGTTTATCCCCTTCCCTGTGTATTTTTGCTCTGCTCGTTGCACAAGCAACAAATACTTTTTACACGCAACCTAACAGACGCTGGCCAATTAATTTAAGGGGAGGACAACCGTGGTCGGGAAGAGGCAGTTTTTTTTAAATTTGATTTATATGCCGCCCTTCTCTGGAGACTCAGGGCGGCTTACAATGCGCTAAGCAATAGCCTTCATCCTTTTGTATATTTATACAAAGTCAGCTTATTGCCCCCACAATCCGGGTCCTCATTTTACTTACCTTACAAAGGATGGAAGGCTGAGTCAACCTTGAGCTTTGGAGAGATTCGAACCTGCAGTAATTGCAGGCAGCTGAATGATAATAACAGGCTATTAGTCTGCTGCGCCACCAGGATCTTAGTTTTGAGCTTGGTTGCTTCTTTGTAGAGGTATCAATACCCAACTAGGTAACATGATCAGGTGGAGGTGGAGGAGGCGGGTGTGGGGTCTTTGGCGCTCTCTGAATTTGGTAGTTTCCTTGCAGACATTTCATTGCATTACTAGCTAACGTCATCAGTGTTAGAAGGGAAAGGGGCAGGAGCAGGAGGACTGTGGCACTGTCTGAGCTCGCTTGTTTTCTTACAACTTTGGAGGCATGCCATTCCACTGATTAATTATTCTCAATATCAGTGAATTTCTCCTTAGCTCCAGGTGGCTTCTCTCCTTGATGAGTTTCCATCCGTTGCTTCTTGTCCTGCCCTCAGGTGCTTTGGAGAAGAGCTTGACTCCCTCTTCTTTGGGGCAGCCCCTCAGATACTGGAAGACTGCTATTGTGTCACCCCTGGTCCTTCTTTCCATACCCAATTCCAACAACTATTGTTTTTATGTTTTGTACTCTGGTCCCCTGATCCTCTTTATTGCTCTTCTCTGCACTCTTTCTAGAGTCTCCACAACATTTTTTCCATCGTGGCGACCAAAACTGGATGCAGGATTCCACGTGTGGCCTTCTCAAGGCCTTATAAAGTGGTCTTAACCCTTCACATGACCTTGATTCCATCCCTGTTGATGCAGCCTAGAATTGTGTTGGCTTTTTTGGCAGCTGCTGCACACGACTGGCTCATATTTAAGTGATTGTCCAGTAGGACTCCAAGATTCCTCTCGCAGTTACTACTATTGAGCCAGGTACCACCTATACTGTACCTGCGCATTTTGTTTTTCTGGCCTAAATGTAGAACCTTACTTTTTTCACCATTGAATTTCCTTTTGTTGGATAGTGTCCAATGTTCAAGTCTCTCCAGATCCTTCTGTATCTTAAGCCTTTATCTCCTGGAGTGTCGGCTATTCCTGCCAGTTTACTGTCATCTGCAAATTTGATGAGTTCCCCATCTATCCCCTCGTCCAAGTCATTGATGAAGATGTTGAAGAGTCCTAGGTGTCAGCACTTCAAGCTGCATTTACTCTAGTGCTGACATAAGGAGGAGGAGCGGAGGCGTCTGGAAAGGGACGTTTTGACTTTTCACTTACTTATTTTCCCTGGAGATAATGTCCCCTAGGAGATGGGATGGGAGGGGGGAAATTCCTTTGAGCTGGAGCGGTAGATTAGGGGTAGAGTGACTTGGAAGATGGCCAATGAGTGCAGAGGAGTGGGGAACGGAAAGGGAGGGTTTTGGGTCTGGAAGTCAGTGTTGGCTGCGATGAGTCGGAGTTAGAATGTCGTGTTTAATAAATGGAAGTTTTTCATCAAAGACTTTGAAATGCAATTTATTTGAGGCGACCTCGAAACCTGACACTAGGCCTAAAACAAAGCCCTGGGGTACCCCACTGCATACCTCCCTCCATGTAGATGCAGATCCATTGAGGACTACACGTTGAGTGCAGTTGGTCAGCCAGCTACGAATCCATCTGTTGGCGATGCTGTCTAACCAGTGGTGGGTTGCTCCCGGTTCGCAAGAACCGGTAGTAAAAATTTGTAGTAGTTCGGAGAACCGGTAATAACATTGGCTGGCCAAGCCCCCGAACCGATCCCTGGCCCGATCGCCGTTCGCTTACCCCGCCCACCTCATCAGAGGCTTTTTTATTTTTTTTTAAACTTTTAAAAGCATTTTTTCTACAACCTCTTCAGCCGAAAAAATGCTTTTAAAAGTTAAAAAAAAAAAAAGCCTCCGATGATCGTGCGGCTCAGCTGGGATCGTCAGACGCTTTTAAAAGCATTTTTTTTTTTACAACCTATTCAGCCGAAGAGGTTGTAGGAAAAAAAAATGCCTTTAAAAGCCTCTGGCGATCCCAGCTGAGTTGCCTGATCGTCAGAGGCTTCTAAAAGTATTTTTTTCTGCAAGAAAAAATGCTTTTAAAAGTAAAAAAAAAAAAAAAGTTGGCCACGCCTATCCAGTCACATTACCCCCACCAAGCCATGCCCACAAAATAAGCCACGCCCACAGAACGGTAGGAAAAAAAATTTAGAACCCACCCGTGTCTAACTCACATTTTTCTACTTTATCTAGTAGTAGGTTATGGTCTATTTTATCAAATGCCTTACTGAAGTCTTAAGTAAATTATATCCACAGCCTTCCTCTGGTCTACTAATTTTGTCACTTTGTCAAAGAATGCAATGAGATTTGGTCTGGCATGATCTGTTTTTTACCAAACCCATGTTGGTTATTTTGGTTATTCCTTGGTTTGCTTCTAGGTGTTCACCGATTCGTCTGTTCCAGAATCTCCCCAGGTATTGAAGTCAGGCTGATACAGTAGGTCTGTAGCAGGGGTGAAATGCTCCCGGTTCGGACCGGATCGCCCGATCTGGTAGCGATGGAGGCGGGTGGTTCGGAGAACCGGTAGCAAAAATCCCTGCACCCCCCCCCCACATTGCTCAGCTGAGCCGCGAAATCATCAGAGGCTTTTTTTTAAAAAAAAAGCATTTTTTCTACAACCCCTTCGGCCGAAAAAATGCTTTTAAAAGTAAAAACAACAAAAAAAAAAAGGTTGGCCACACCCACTCAGTCATATTAAACCCCCCCCCACCAAACCACGTCCACAGAACTGGTAGTAACAAACTGGGTCCTCATTTCACCTACCTTAGAAAGGATGGAAGGCTGAGTCAACCTTGAGCCTTGGAGAGATTCGAACCTACAGTAATTGCAGGCAGCTGAATGATAATAACAGGCTATTAGTCTGCTGCGCCACCAGGATCTTAGTTTTGAGCTTGGTTGCTTCTTTGCAGAGGTATCAATACCCAACTAGGTAACATGATCAGGTGGAGGTGGAGGAGGCGGGTGTGGGGTCTTTGGCGCTCTCTGAATTTGGTAGTTTCCTTGCAGACATTCCATTGCATTACTAGCTAACGTCATCAGTGTTCGAAGGGAAAGGGGCAGGAGCAGGAGGACTGTGACACTGTCTGAGTTTGGTTGTTTTCTTACAACTTTGGAGGCATGCCATTCCACTGATTAATTATTCTCAATATCAGTAAACTTCTCCTTAGCTCCAGGTGGCTTCTCTCCTTGATGAGTTTCCATCCGTTGCTTCTTGTCCTGCCTTTTGATGCTTTGGAGAATAGCTTGGCTCCCTCTTCTTTGGGGCAGCCCCTCAGATACTGGAAGACTGCTATCGTGCCACCCCTGGTCCTTCTTTTCATACCCAATTCCAACAAGTATTGTTTTTATGTTTTGTACTCTGGTCCCCTGATCCTCTTTATTGCTCTTCTCTGCACTCTTTCTAGAGTCTCCACAACATTTTTTACATCGTGACGACCAAAACTGGATGCAGGATTCCAAATGTGGCCTTACCAAGGCCTTATAAAGTGGTATTAACCCTTCATGTGATCTTGATTCTCTCCCTCTGTTGATGCACCCTAGAACTGTGTTGGTTTTTTTGGCTGCTGCATCACACAGCTGGCTCATATTTAAAAGGTTGTCCACTAGGACTCCAAGATCCCTCTCACAGTTACTACTATTGAGCCAGGTACCACCTATACAGTACCTGCGCATTTTGTTTTTCTGGCCTAAATGTAGAACCTTCCTTTTTTCACCGTTGAATTTCATTTTGTCAGATAGCACCCAATGTTCAAGTCTGTCAAGATCCTTCTGTATCTTGAGCCTTTATCTTCTGGAGTGTCGGCTATTCCTGCCAGTTTGGTGTCATCTGCAAATTTGATGAGTTCCCCATCTATCCCCTCGTCCAAGTCATTGATGAAGATGTTGAAGAGTCCTAGGTGTCAGCACTTCAAGCTGCATTTCCTCTAATGCTGACATAAGAAGGAGGAGCGGAGGCGTCTGGAAAGGGACGTTTTGACTTTTCACTTACTTATTTTCCCTGGAGATAATGTCCCCTAGGAGATGGGATGGGAGGGGGGAAATTCCTTTGAGCTGGAGCGGTAGATTAGGGGTAGAGTGACTTGGAAGATGGCCAATGAGTGCAGAGGAGTGGGGAACGGAAAGGGAGGGTTTTGGGTCTGGAAGTCAGTGTTGGCTGCAATGAGTCGGAGTTAGAATGTCGTGTTTAATAAATGGAAGTTTTTCATCAAAGACTTTGAAATGCAATTTATTTGAGGCGACCTCGAAACCTGACACTAGGCCTAAAACAAAGCCCTGGGGTACCCCACTGCATACCTCCCTCCATGTAGATGCAGATCCATTGAGGACTACACGTTGAGTGCAGTTGGTCAGCCAGCTACGAATCCATCTGTTGGCGATGCTGTCTAACCAGTGGTGGGTTGCTCCCGGTTCGCAAGAACCGGTAGTAAAAATTTGTAGTAGTTCGGAGAACCGGTAATAACATTGGCTGGCCAAGCCCCCGAACCGATCCCTGGCCCGATCGCCGTTCGCTTACCCCGCCCACCTCATCAGAGGCTTTTTTATTTTTTTTTAAACTTTTAAAAGCATTTTTCCTACAACCTCTTCAGCCGAAAAAATGCTTTTAAAAGTTAAAAAAAAAAAAAGCCTCCGATGATCGTGCGGCTCAGCTGGGATCGTCAGACGCTTTTAAAAGCATTTTTTTTTTTACAACCTATTCAGCCGAAGAGGTTGTAGGAAAAAAAAATGCCTTTAAAAGCCTCTGGCGATCCCAGCTGAGTTGCCTGATCGTCAGAGGCTTCTAAAAGTATTTTTTTCTGCAACCTCTTAAGGTTGTAGAAAAAATGCTTTTAAAAGTAAAAAAAAAAAAAAAGTTGGCCACGTCTATCCAGTCACATTACCCCCACCAAGCCACGCCCACAAAATAAGCCACGCCCACAGAACGGTAGGAAAAAAAATTTAGAACCCACCCGTGTCTAACTCACATTTTTCTACTTTATCTAGTAGTAGGTTATGGTCTACTTTATCAAATGCCTTACTGAAGTCCAAGTAAATTATATCCACAGCCTTCCTCTGGTTCACTAATTTTGTCAAAGAAGGCAGTAAGATTTGTCTGGTGTGATCTGCTTTTGACAAACCCATGTTGTCTTTTGGTTATGACTTTGTTTGCCTCCAGGTGTTTACCGATTCGTCTTTTCCAGAATCTCCCCAGGTATTGAAGTCAGGCTGATACAGTAGGTCTGTAGCAGGGGTGAAATGCTCCCGGTTCGGACCGGATCGCCCGATCTGGTAGCGATGGAGGCGGGTAGTTCGGAGAACCGGTAGCAAAAATCCCTGCACCCCCCCCCACATTGCTCAGCTGAGCCGCGCAATCATCAGAGGCTTTTTATTTTATTTTTAAAAGCATTTTTTCTACAACCTCTTCGGCCGAAAAAATGCTTTTAAAAGTAAAAACAAAACAAAAAAAGTTGGCCACACCCACTCAGTCATATTAAACCCCCCCCACCAAACCACGCCCACAGAACTGGTAGTAACAAAATTTACATTTCACCACTGGTCTGTAGTAACCTGGGAGTTGTAGTCTCACTATATCATATTTATCAGTGGTGGGTTCCTCCCGGTTCGGTCCGGTTCGGCCGAGCCGGTAGCGGTGACGATATGACGTCACCGAACCGGTTCTCCCCTCCCGCCCTCCCACCCCCCCACGTTATTCTTACCTTTTATTTGGTCCCACCCCCAATCTATTGCTGCCTCCTGAGTCCCAGCTGATGACCAGAGGGAAAAAAACTCTTTAAACTCTTGCCGCGGGGCTTCAAAGGGCCGCCCTACAGCTGATCAGTGTTAAAAGCAAACAAATGAGTCGGGTCGTAAATGTGAGGACTGGTCGTAAGTGCGAGGACCTTCCAGAAATGACTCTGACCAGCTAGCCACGCCCACCCAGTCACATGACCTCCAAGCCACACCCACAAAATAAGCCACGCCCACAGAACCGGTAGTAAAAAAATTTAGAACCCACCCCTGATATATATGGAGGATCCATAAATCACTGGAAGTCTATTGGTGATGTAAAAATTGCTCTACAAGGCTGACCAGTGCATGAACCTTTTACCGGTCAAGTTAGCTTTTCCTTGGTGCTTCCCCGCTGGACGCTGCCTCTGCCCTGTGAAGCTCAGAGAAGTTTGCGGTTTTCCTTTTTTTCTAACTTTTCCCCTTCCTCAAGGAGAGAAGCAATCTAGAACTAAGGAGAAATTCCCTGACCGAACAATTAAGTTAGAATAATTCTACAGAGGAATTATTGAGTCTGTCATCTGCACCTCTATAACCTCCGTCTGGTTTGGTTCTGCAACCCAAATTAGAACTGCAGAAAAAACCATGGCTACCAACCTGCCTTCCATGGAGGACCTGTCTACTGCACGAGTCAAAAAGAGGGCTGTGAAAATATCTACAGACTTCTCGCATCCTGGACATGAACTGTTTCAACTCCTACCCTCAAAATGAGGCTATGGAGCACTGCACACCAGAACAACTAGACACAAGGAGAGTTTTTTCCCGAACGCCATCACTCTGCTAAACAACTAATTCCCTCAACACTGTCAAACCATTTACTAAGTCTGCACTACTATTAATCTTCTCATCGTTCCCACCACCCATCTCCTCCCACTTGTGACTGTAACTTTGCTGCTGGTATCCTTAAGATTTATACTGTTTCCCTATGACTATCATTAAGTGTTGTACCTTATGATTCTTGATGAACTTATCTTTTATCTTATGTACACTGAGAATGTAGGCACCAAGACAAATTCCTTGTGTCCAATCACACTTGGCCAATAAAAAATTCTATTCTATTCTATTCCAATTTTTCTATTCTATTCTATTCTATTCCTATTCTATTCTGTCCTATTCTTCATTCCAATATTCTATTCTATTCTATTCTATCCTATCCTTCATTCCAATATTCTATTCTATTCTATTCTATTCTATTCTATTCTATTCTATTCTATTCTATTCTGTTCTGTTCTGTTCTGTTCTGTTCTAATTTCTATTCTATTCTATTCAATCAGTGGAACAACTTGCCTCCAGAAGTTGTGAATTCTCCAACACTGGAAGTTTTTAAGAAGAGATTGGATAACCATTTGTCTGATGTGGCGTAGGGTTTTCTGCCTAAGCAGGGGGTTGGACTAGAAGACCTCCAAGGTCCCTTCGAACTCTGCTATGCTATGCTATTTTATGCTATGCTATATTTATTCTGTGCTGTGCTGTGCTATTCTCTATTCTTCTCTTCTCCATGCTCCATCTCTAGCTAGCTAATCGCCCGATCGGTTTCATACAACATTGACTTCCCTGTCTTAGAGAACTTATGCCGTTTGCCTTTTGCTCTTATTAGCCGCGTGACTAGCTTCCCATTCTCACTGGTTGAGTTTTGGCATGCGGGAAATAAGCCTCATTTCCCCACATGTATGTTTTTACTGATATGATTGCCCAGATGCCGATCCACGCTTGATCACTCACGCTGGCGCCATTTCCCGGTACTAGAGAAAAGAGGGAGCCTGGGCCTAGAAACCGTTTAAAATATATTTTGGTCACCACGTTATAAAAAAAAGATGTTGAGACTTTGGAAGAAGTGCAGAGAAGAGCAACTAAGATGATTTAAAGGCCTGGAGACTAAAACACGAAGAACGGTTGCAGGAACTGGGCCTGGCTAGTCTAGTGAAGAGAAGGACGAGGGGAGACAGAGATACAGAATTGGAAGGGATCTTGTAGGTCATCTAGTCCAACCCCCCGCTCTGCCTAACACGATAGTAGTCTTCCAATATTTGAGGGGCTGCCACACAGAGGAAGGGGTCAACGTATTCTCCAAAAGCACCTGAAGGCCAAACAAGGAATAACGGATGGAAACTGAACAAGGATCATTTCAACCTAGAGGAATTTTCTGACAGTGAGAACAATTAACCAGTGGAACAGCTTGCCACCCCAGTCATACGACCGCGTTTTAGGTGCTTGGCAATCAGGCTGTTTTGACAGCCACTTGAAGCGTCTCATGATTTACCTTCCTGCCCAAAATTGGTCTTTGCTTCTGGTTTCTGACCAAAAAAAAAAGTCCCACAGGAAATGATGAGTTTGTTTTACGATCATCACATTCACTTAATGACTGCTGCGAAAAGTTGCAAAATCGGGAATGGTCACATGATGTCCCACTTAACAACCGCCATGACTTTTAAGATCATAACTGTGGGCTCTATTACAGCCACAAGTCAAGGACTACAGGTAGTCCTCAACTTACGACCACAATTGAGCCCAAAATTTCTGTTGTTGAGTGAAACATTTGTTAAGTGAGTTTTGCCCCATTTTACGACCATTCTTGCCACAGTTGTTAAGTGAATCACTGCAGTTCTTAAGTTAGTTGCACGATTGTTAAGTGAGCCTGGCTTCCCCATTGACTTTGCTTGTCAGATCGCAAAAGGGGATCACGTGACCCCGGGACACAGCAACAGTCATAACTGTGAAAAATGGTTATAAGTCACTTTTTTCAGTGCTGTTGTAACTTTAGACGGTCACTAAAGGAACTGTTTTAAGTTGAGGATTATCTGTATCTATATAATGTATTACTTGCATTTACCTGAGATGACTACAGATAGTCCTCAACTTATGACAGTTCATTTAGTGACCATTCAAAGTTGCAAGGTCCCTGACAAAATGACTTATGGCTGTTTTTCATACTTACAACCGCTGTTACATCCAGTCATGTGATCAAAATTCCGACGCTTGGCACTTGACTTGTATTTATGACAGTCAGTGTCCCGGGGTCACGTGATCTGCTTTTGTGACCTGGCAGGCAGTCAACAGGGAAGCCAGGTTCGCTTAACAACCATGTGACTCACTCAACAACGGCAGGAAATGTGGCAAGAAAGTCTTAAATAGGGCAGGGCAGAACTCAGTTACGACGGCACTGGAAAAAAGTGACAGACGACCGTTTTTCACACTTACGACTGTTCCATTTTCCACACGTTGCAGCATCCCCACCCCACGGTCACAAATTCAGAGACTTGGCAATTGACTCATATTTATGACGGTTGCAATGTCCCCGGGGGTCGCGTGATCCTCTTTTGCGACCCTTCTGACAAACTAAGTCCATGGGGAAGCCAGGCTCACTTAACGACCGTGTGACTAACTAAATGGGGCAAAACTCACTGAGCAACCATCTCGCTTAACAACAGAAATTCTGGGCTCAATTGTGGTCGTAAATCGAGGACTATTTCTACAGATATTCCAGACCGTGCCTCTAACGATGGCAGAGAAAGACACATTTTGAATGATGTGTCTCTCCGGAGGCACTTTCAGACAAAATAGCGAAATGGTTAAGAAATCAGCCAGAAATTATTACTATATGCATCCTAAGGGTTATATAACTGAAGCCAATAAAAGCCGAGAAAGGAAAGAAACCATAAAGGAATTTTTATACAGATCAGAGTTTAGCATACATTTTTTAATCAAATACACTTGCAGAAGTCCTTGTTTGACGTACAGATTTTCAAGTTGTCAAGTGACGCTAATCAGTTTGCATTCCTAAGTCAAGCCCTTCCTTTCAACATCTACTTCTGAAGGCACAGGACACCGACCCCCGACCCCCCCCCCAAAAAAAAATCAAAGTGGCAAACACACGCAGGTAGCTGCAATTTATTCTTCTCCGCCACTCTCGGTGTTATACAAAAAAGGGCAGCCACCCTATCTTAATTAGAAAATATATATATATATATATATGCATAATTACCACCAGAAAGATGCAGCCACCTGACAGGACTGGCTTCCGCTTCTATCTAGATTTGGACAAGATGATGAAAGAAGACCTGTGTCTGGCATTCAACACGCCTGTTATTGCTGGCAAATTTCATCCAGAGATGTTGGGCTATGAAGAGGATAACGTACATGGCAATATAGATTAAATAAACCTATCTCCCCCCACCCACCCCACCCCCCAAGGCCCCAAAATAGCAGCTAGGGGGTTGGAGACAGTTACCACCCAACTTCATTTCAAAGAAAGCTCTTGCGGGCAATTGGACAAGAAGCAGCAAAGTTGAATTAAAGCAGAAACACGACCGGGATAGCATCGCTTGAACCTTAGGACAATCTACTGGTATGGATATACTAAGATAATTAATAATCCTAATAGACTGAGGCACTTGGTTTTTAGTACTGCATACTTTCTAGCAGATGGGAAGGGGCCAAAAGGAACTGAATCCAGAATGAGCGGCTAAAGGATAAAATTAATGCATTTAGCTTGATGATTTTAAAGGTTTTAAGTCCTACAATTTGTTCTACTTCCTAGTACGATCAACCACATAGCCTCAGCGTTTAGTGTCTTGATAGCTAAAATGTATTATATTATGTCGATGAATTTCCTCGGAATGACGACCAGAATCCAACCTTAATATAATGCCCCAGTTTTAAAGTGGGTTTGACGTTTCCAAAGGGAATTAAAACTATTTTGAGAAATCCTTATTAGTAACAACCAAGCATCTGGATAAGCCATCAAAATAACTCATTGTCCCCATTTCCGGCAAGTTTGAAGAGACCAGGAAAGAATTTTTGAGGAGTCTGAGGTTAAACTTTGGGGTAGTGATGAGAACCAAAATGGATTCCCTAGAATAGATCCAGTTCTTTGGAGATAATGCAGATAATGCTTTCAACTATATTCTAATCCAACACGTTTTACCTTAATCCAGGAATGGTGGAATTCAACTCCCCGAGGCATAAACAGGAAAATGATCTCGTTTAAAGATGGTTTTCTAGTCCAAGACTAGTACTTAATCAGCTGTACAACAGCTCCTCGCTTTTTCTCAAACATTTAAGCCCCCCTCTTTTAACATTTCACACCAAAGTGCTACAAGAATAAAAGGCTAAAGTTATACAACCATATCATGTGAGGAACAAATAACACACTGTGCCACTTTCCTTCCTGAACAGACCCACTAGATATTCGGGGCACAAAAATTTCAACAAAAAAAAAAAAAAAAAGGAAAAAAGAAGAAGAATCTGAGAACATCATTAATTCCACACCAATTTTCAGTCTTGGCAGAAGAGCAGCGACTGCCGTTAAGCGACTTCATGTTGAAAAGGAAAGAAACAAGGCATTTTCCTGAAAAAGCAGCCGGATGCTTTCAAAGAACAGAACGTGTTCTTCTTCCGGAAGGTTATTTTCTAGACTGGCAGCCCCCGTCCAACCAATCAGTTCTCTGGATGCTTCCGCAGGCTCCAGAAATAAATTACAAAGCAACATTTGGCACCAAGCTGAAATTTCTAATCTCCAATTAGTACTAGGCTTTATCAGGAGTTATTCGCTCCCCGTATTGAAATGCACCTCCTGCTACTCTATATTCCCAAAGAAAACCAGCAGAAATGCCCCCATGCCCCCCGCAGGGTCTGTGCAAGGTAATTAAAGTAAGCGTTGTGTGTTTTTTTTAAAAAAAAACAACAGCAACAGATGCAACCTCAATGGGAGAGGGAGATCTGCCCGTATCTCAACACGTATTTTCAAGACGGCATCTGCCAAGAAGACCTGACCTGAAGCCATTCTCAGCAGAAGGAATTTTACTCTCCATAATTAAAGAGGATTAAATTTGTTGGGTTTTTTTTTTTTAAACGCCTTCGCAACCAACCCTGAAAACTGTTCCAGGCAGGCAGGCAGGCAGGAAAGAAAGCAAGTTCCAACTGTCCCATAGGCTGCAGTGGATAAGCAGCTTAGACCAAACCTTGGCAGCCCCCAAGTAGCATTCAGAAGGTTTTAAAGGGAATTTTTTTCAAAGTACTAGAAAAGCCACAGCTTTTCCATGGCAGCTTCCATGATCAGAGTGTCCATTTTACCCTAGCTAAATTGCCTGTAGGGGTCCACTTCCGATTCCAAAGAGAAGAACAGCCAGCCGTCCAGTAGGGCCTCCTTGTGCGTAAAGCAGAAATTGGCCTGGAACCAAGAACTGAGGTTTGGAAGGTCGCGCGCTCTGCGTCCGCTGGCTGGGGACAATGCTCAGGTTAGTGAAACGTGTCTCGGCAGGGGAACCCCCCCGCCACGGGAAAGATCAGTGTTTGCTGGTGTAAACTGTCTCCTCCTCGGTGTCCGTTTCATCCTGGAATTCGTGGCTCAGGAGCGACTTCTTGGAGCCGGTGGACATCATGCGGATCTCGTCCTCGTAATCGTCGTGGTGCTGCCGTAGGCGGTGGAAGCCATCTTTGTGACGGTTGGACTTGATGGAGCACACACACCAGATGATGCAGGCCGTAAGGATCACGGCCGACATGGTGGCACCTGAGCGAAAGTAAAGGGAAGACAAAATGCAGAGGCCACCGTCAGATTCAGGTTAAACACGCTCGCCTGTAATCACCTCAGCGGTGATTTTAAAAGGCACTGAATTCTGAAGTGGACAGTAATCTTCCCTTTTTAAAGATCCCTCACATCTACCAATAGGTGTGAATGCAAAACCAGCTCAGAAACCCAGTGGAGAATTTGCGTTTTAGAGCCGTGGTGGCACAGTGGTTAGAATGCAGTACTGCAGGCTACTTCTGCTGACTGCCGATTTCCGGCAGTTCGAGTCTTCACCAGGCTCAACTTGACCCAGCCTTCCGTCTTTCCGAGGTGGGTCAAATGAGGACCCAGATAGTTGGGGGCAAAAGTCTGACTGTCAGCACTTCAACCTGCATTTACTCTAGTGCTGACATAAGGAGGAAAAGAGGGGGCAGCTGGCAAGAGGACGCTTGACTTTTCACCTACTTATTTTCCCTGAAGATAATATCCCCTAGATGGGATGGGAGGGGGGACATTCCTGGGAGCTGAAGTAGTAGATATGGGGAGAGTGATTTGGAAGATGGCCAATGAGACGCAGAGAATTGGAAAGGGAAAGGGAAGGTTTGGGGTCAGGAAGTCAGTGTTGGCTACGACGCAGTCGAGGACAGATTGTCGTGCTTAATAAATGAAAGATTTCATCAAAGACTATCTGTTTGGAAATGCAATTTATTTGAGACGACATCAAAACCTGACACTGACTTTGCAAACCGCTTAGAGAAGGCTGTAAAAGCACTGTGAAGTGGTATATAAGTCTAAGTGCTATTGTTGTAAAAGAAAGGAAAGGAAAGGAAAGGAAAGGAAAGGAAGGGAAAGGAAAGGGAAGGGAAGGAAGGAAGGAAGGAAGATTAGGAAAAGGGAGGAAGGAAGCCATGGTGGCACAATGGTTAGAAGGCAGTAATGCAGGCTAACGTATTGCCCACTGCCAGGAGTTCGAATCTCACCGGCTCAAGGTTGACTCAGCTTTCCATCCTTCTGAGGTCGGTAAAATGAGGACCCAGGTTGTTGGGGAAAATGGGCTGACTCTGTAAACCGCTTAGAGGGGGCTATAAGGCACTGCAAAGCAGTATATAAGTGCTATTGTTGTTATTGTGATATGGTATGGAAGGGCATTTTATGAGCTTTGGTGATGCAGTGGACTCGGCCCACAGCCAGGAGTTCGATTCTGAACACCTCAAGATTGACTCAGCCTCCCATCCTTCTGAGGTCAGTAAAATGAGGACCCGAATTGTTGGGGGGCTGACTCTGTAAACTGCTTAGAGAGGGCTGTAAAGCCCTGTGAAGCGGTATGTAAGTCTTAAGCACTATTGCTATAAGTATGCATTGAATATAAGCTCTCTTTGCAAGCAAGGAATGAAAACATCACATCGATCTGTCCCACCCCATCAGGCAGGGAAGGCATGTTGCAGACCCCATCAGTTGAAGCTTAATTAAAGTTAAAGAGTTAAAGAACTCCAATTAGTTGGGGGCCAGGGAGACAGCTTTCTCTGCCGTAGGCCCCACTCTGTTTCTACCCCCAAAAGTGAGTCGCGCCCTCATTCTCCTGGCCTTTTGGAATAGTGTGAAAACATGGCCCTGAAACTTTACTTGGGGCTCATATAGGAACATGCAGCTGTGGGGCTGATCAGTGCCCCGATAGCCCTTCCTTCCCATGTTAACTCACTTTAACAGTGTTTAATCATCCTTGCCTCCTGCTATATCTCTTAACTTTTATATACTTTTTTTTATAGTTTAACATTTTATTTGTATGCCGCCCAGAGTCTCTCTCTGAGGGAGATGGGCAGTTCAAAAACGAGAAAAATAAATAAAGGAAAGGAATGCTGGATGCAAATGTACAGGGAGCAAGCCAATAAGCTGACTTTGTATAAATATACAAAAGTATGAAGGCTATTGCTTAACGCATTGTAAGTTGCCCCGAGTCTTCGGAGAAGGGCGGCATATAAATCAAATTAAAAAAAAAAAAGGAGAAAGGTCACAAGGCCAGAATGGTGAAAAGTGGCCTGTTTGCCTCCATGCAGACAGAAACACCCCTTCCCACAAAAAATACTAAAACTAAAACAAAACCACCCCAGATAACAGTACTAAGTCCTACCTGCTACTGTAACCACCAACTCTCTTGGAAGGCCAAAGATCTTGTTGTCTATGTCAAACTGTATATGCAGGAAGCTGGCCATGTCGTGGCGAACCAAGACCTGAAATGACAAAACACGTGTTTCAATAACCATGTGGATGCGCTCAGGGCATTCAAGGAATCACACTAGACACATAAGCAAATCAGCTTGCAGTGAAGTAATTTTCTCACTGCAGCAGAGTGTGCCAGCCCTGACCTACAGTTGATGTGTTTAGGGTGTGTGTGTGTATGTATGTATATATATATGTGTGTGTGTGTGTGTGTGTGTGTGTATGTACCGTGTTTTCCTGAAAATACGACCTACTCAGAAAGTAAGTCCTAGTTTGATTTTTTTACACATAAGCCCTACTCCCCAAAATAAGCCCTAATTAAGACCCCACCCATTCCAGGGTGCATGGGTAAAAATTAAGTGTGTGTGTGGAGCTGCCCTACTACTTACCTTCAGATAGTTGCAGCAAGGGTTTTCTGAAGGCCTCTGTAGCCGATGGAGGCCTTTCCTGAACGGAGGCCTTGCTGGCTGAAGTGTGCTAGGCCTGGCTGCAACTATCCGATGCTGAAGAAATTCCTGAAGGCCTCTGACAGCGAAAAGGAGGCCGGGGGAGACGCGCGCAAGTGAGGTGAGTCAGTGGACATCCCCCACCCCAAGAAAATAAGACCTAATGCCTTTTTTTTTTTTGGTGGCAAAAAAAAAGATATGACAGGGTCTTATTTTGGGGGAAACATGGTGTGTGTGTGTGTGTGTGTGTGTGTGTGTGTGTGTGTGTGTGTGTGTGTGTAGGTCTTTGGTTATTCGGGTTTTCTCCCGTGTAAAATTAGAGGTTTCTTGGCAACGTGTCGACGAAGTCTCATTCATCATCTTCAGGCTGCTGTTCTCGGCTTCGTGCTTCTAGGAGCAATGTGTCACGAGAAGCACGAAGCCGAGAACACCAGCCTGAAGATGACGAATGAGACTTCGTCGAAACGTTACCAAGAAACCTCCAATTTTACGCGGGAGAAAACCCGAATAACCAAAGACCTACATACAAACACCCGCGAAAACCTCAGAAAACAAATGTATGTATGTATGTATGTATGTACGTACGTATGTACGTACTGTATTTTTCGGATTATAAGACGCACCAGAGAAAATATGACTTCAGCAAGAGTGGTCAATGCCTGGAATGCACTACCCGACTGTGGTTTCATCACAAACCCCCCAAAATTTTAACCTAAGGCTATTTACTGTTGACCTCACCCCCTTCCTAAGAGACCAGTAAGGGATATGCATAAGTGCACCAGCGTGCCTACCGTCCCTGTCTTAATGTTTCCTCTATTTGTATCTATTTTATGTATCCAATCCATGTTTATACTTATTACCTGATACATTCTTGACAAATAAATAAATAGATAAATAAAATAAAATAAAAAAAAATAAGACACACCAAGATTTCAAACAGGAAAACAAGAAAAAAAAATAGTTTTTGCCCTCCCAGGCTCCCAGAAGCACCCTGCAGGCCTCTCAAACCCTCTGCGTATCCCATTTTTGCGAAAAACGAACCCATTTTTCGCAAAAATGGGATGCACAGAGGGTTTGGGAGGCCTGCAGGGTGCTCCTGGGGGCTGGGGAAGGGCAAAAACGGACGTGCGGGATTTCGGGAGGCCAAAAATGGCTCTATTCGTTGTATAAGACGCACTGACATTTCCACCCTCTTTTTGGAGGAGGGGGAGTATGTCTTATACTCTGAAAAGTACGGTATATGTATATGTGTGTATACACACACACCGGTATATAGGACTGCCAGTTGTGCCAACTTATTCTGCATGGCATTTATTCCACCACAGTGGAGCCACACTAAAACGAAGATGCTTTCCCCGTACCTGGACATGCTGCTGCTGATAACCTTCCGCTATCGCGAGGATCTTGTGATAGCCTGGAGCAAGAAGCACATGGAAGTAGCCGCCTTCTTTGGTGCACACTTTTATCCCTTCGTTGAACACAATTTGGGCTTTGGACACTGGCCGGCCGTGCTTGTCTCTGACAAAGCCATAGACTCCTTTGTGAACCTGGAGGAAAGATGGGGGGGGGGGGGGGAGGAAATACAATTGTTTGTCTTTTCTAGGAAAGAAAACACATCCCATGTGTAATTGTTGTATACACATATACATTTTGTTGTGTATGGAATGCAGGTAGTCCTCGACTTAACAATCACCAAACCCAGAATTTTGGTCTTTAAGTCATTGGGGTTCTAATTGAATCACCACGTGAGCAGATTCAATTTTTGGAATGTTTTTTTCATGATGGTTCTTAAGTGAGTCACCACAGTCCTTTAAGTGGATTGCATGCTTATAAATCCAAATCCAATTTATCTAGCAAAAAAACAAACAAACACAGTTGTAAGTGCAAGTTGGTTGCCAATCACCCGAAATTCCATAATGTGACCACAAAGGTGGTATGGCAGTCATAACTCCGAGGACAGGTTGAAAGTAACTTTTTTTTAGTCTGTTCCAACTTCAAACAGTCACTAAGTGGCCAGTTGTAAATAGAGGACAATCTTTCCAAGATTCTTGACAGAATAAAATGTAGATGTTCTGTGTCAGCTGAAGAACTTTCTACTTATCTACCCTGCTGGCATTTTGACTGTTCTGCGTTACGACCTTCTAGGTGTGTGATGGCGAATCTATGACATGCATGACGGAAGTGGCACCCAGAGCACATATCTGCTTTTCCGGTTTTTGGTGCGCACACGCACACGCTCCCATTTCAGCACTTGGTGCCAAAAAGGTTTACCAGCTGTCTTTATTGCAAACGTTTGTGTCTCTTCTTGCATCCCTGCATCTTTGAGAATAGGCGATAAGCTCAACAAATGAAGTTGAATCCATATGTCAGCTTCCAAGCTGCCATAAGGACAGAGAGGAGAGGCTTGAACTTTTACCTACTTAATTCCCCTGAAGAACTGTCTCCACGGAGATGGGATGGAGGGGGGGGATATTCCTGTGAACTGATGGAGATGGGATGAGAAGAATGACTTGGAAGATGGCCAATGAGACGCAGAGAATTATACCTTTTTCTGTATGTTTACAGGACTCTAGCCTAGGGGTTCCCAACCCCGGGCCGCGGCCCACTACCAAGCTGCAGCCCATTCAGAACTGGGTTGCGCAAACAGCGGCGAGTGCGTGTGTGAAGCTCCACTTGGGTGAGTGGCGGGCACCTGCACTGGCACAAATAGAGTTGTACACGCTTGTGTGCACCCACCACTCACTCCAAACCATTCCCCCGTTCCCCCCTTCACTGCACCAGGCCGCCAAGCCGGACAGGTTGGGGACTGCTGCTCTAGCCAGCATAAAGGCCCTGCACGACCTGAGTGGCATGAAAAATGGAAAAGAAAAGCCATTTTTCCGAGGTCACCTCCTGATCTTCAGTGTGAGTGAAAATTCCTTTGTCCCAGCTTCTCATTGTGCCTCTTTCCCCACCGAACTTATATTTCCTATTCTCTGTATTCAAGAGGTACGTAAGGCCTGTTTCTTAAATCGAGTCTCGTCTGTTTTGCTTTTGGAGCAGTTGCAAACAAAAGTTTGAATGTACAGATCAATCTCGACTTACGACCGCGATTGAGCCCAAGTTTTCTGTTGTTAAGCGAGACATTTGTTAAGTGAGTTTTGCCCCATTTTGAGACCTTTCCTGCCACAGCTGTTAAGTGAAACACTGCAGTTGTTAAATTAGTTAACACAGTTTTTTTTTTTTAATTTTTAATTTGATTTATATGCCGCCCTTCTCCGGAGACTCAGGGCGGCTTACAATGCGCTAAGCAATAGCCTTCATCCTTTTGTATATTTTATACAAAGTCAGCTTATTGCCCCCACAACTGGGTCCTCAATTTACTCACCTTAGAAAGGATGGAAGGCTGAGTCAACCTTGAGCCTTGGAGAGATTCGAACCTGCAGTAATTGCAGGCAGCTGGTCTTAATAACCAGCTTAATAACAGGGTGCCTTAGACCACTGTACTACCAAGGCTCTTAAGTTGTTAAGTGAGCCTGACTTCCCATTGACTTTGCTTGTCAGGAGGCCGCAAAAGGTGACCCTGGGACATAGCAATGGCCGTAAGTATGAACCTGTTGCCAAGCGCTCTGAATTTTGATCACGTGACTGCGGGGGTGCTACAAAGGTTGTAATTGTGAAAAATCGTCGTAAGTCACTTTTTTCAGTGCCGTTGTGACTTTGAATGGTCACTAAACGGACTGTTGTCAGTCGAGGACTACCTGTAATTGACATCCAGCGACAGCCCATCCAAACTCACCTCCACCAGCATACTGAGAAGCGATTTCTTATTCTCTGTCCACAGAGTATGGAGCTGTCCTGCGCTCGGGAAGTAACAGCAACCGGTGTATACTGTGATCTCTGGGCAATGCCCATATGTGACACTGAAATCCTGGAGAAATAAATAAAGAAGAGGGTTTAGGTCAAAAGAAAGATAGCCCTCTATTAAAAAAAAACAACCCTCCCAATCAGCAAAAGATTACAGGTTCTCCTTGACTTATGACCCACAATTGAGCCCAAAATTTCCATTGCTAAGTGAACAATTTCCATTAAGTGAGTTGTGCCCCATTTTACGACAATTCTTGCCGCGGTTGTTAATAGCAATAGCACTTGGAGTTATATACTGCTTCACAGTGCTTTTACAGCCCTCTCTAAGCAGTTTTTACAATGTCAGCCTCTTGCCTCCAACAATCTGGGTTCTCATTTTACCCACCTCGGAAGGATGGATGGCTGAGTCAACCTTGAGCCGGTCAGGATCGAACTGCCAAATTGCAGGCAGCCGGCATTCAGCAGAAGTAGCCTGCAGTACTGCACTCTAACCACTGCGCCACCGCGGCTCTTATAAGCAAATCAATGCAATACAGTTGTTTTGGGAACAATTGACTTTGCTTGTCAGAAGGTCCCAAAAAGGGGATCATGTGACTCCGGGACACTGCAACCATTTTAAATATGAACTAGTTGCAAAGGATCTGACTTTTGATCACCTGATCATGGAGATGCTGCAATGGTCGTAAGTGTGAATCATAAGTCACTTTTTTTCAGTGCTATTGTAACTTCAAACAATGAATGGCTGTAAGTCAAGGACTGCCTGTATTGGTAACCTTGATTTTTTTACACAATCTGCATGATGAGCACCAAAATAACCATCTCGGAAATACCTTCATGCTCCCTAGATGGCTGTGCCATTGTGCTCCGAGCAACACACCTCCCGGGATGTTCTCATCTGCAAAAGAGTCAGAAATCAGCAATTCTTCCTTTAGTTTATTTTATCCCATTTTTCTTTTCTTTTTTTAAAATTTTTTTATTAAGTTGCATAGTAATACATGAACTATCGGTTAGACAGTGTTAATATAAATATAGAATGAATACATTCTTCACTTATTATATCTCATATTTTACTCCCTTATTTAGGTATCTAAGTTGTTCCTTTTCCTTTCTTTATTCTATCTTCCAACCATTTATACCGTAGTCCCCACACCGTATAATATTCCGATTCCTCTTTCTCATCAATCTCATGTGCTAATTTACACATCTCAGCGCATTCTAAAATTTTCCAAATTAAATGCTTTTCCGGTGGTATTCCTTTTTCTTTCCAATACTGCGCATATGTTATTCTGGCTGCCATGATAATGTGTATAATTAAATATCTCTTTCTCTTCTCATATGTCCCATTTTTCAATCCCACCCGTTATACTTGCAGTCTGATTCTGCAATCCAGAGTCAGCTCACAGCAATCAGTCCCAAATGCTTTAGGACAGGGGTCTCCAATCTTGGCAACTAAGCCTGGTGGACTTCAACTCCAGGAATTCCACAGCCAGCAAAGCTGTGGGAGTTGAAGTCCATCAGGCTTAAAGTTGCCAAGGTTGGAGACCCCTGCTTTAGGACGTTGTCATTGATGGGATTCAGCTGGTTCGGACAAAACAGATGTTAATTTAAATCTGGTTTGCTGAACCGGTTGTTCCAAGGACTGGCTGACCCCACCCCACCCCACCCCTCCCCTCCCAGGAGTCTCCACAGAGCGCATTTTGGATGCCAGGTAAGTGCAGGGCGCGTGTGGAGGCTCTGGGAGGGCGAAAAACGGGCCTACCTGAAGTCCAAAAACGGGCTTGTTTCCGTCTTCCGGAGGGCCTTTGGTGCCTGGGGAAGGCCGTTTTTGCCCTCCTGGAGGCTCCAGGAAAGTCTCTGGAGCGTGGGGAGGGCAAAAAACAGGCCTACTGGAAGTATGGAAGTCTAGAAAGGGGCCCATTTCCAGCCTCCAGTGCCTGTGGGAGGCCATTTTTACCCTCCTGGAGGCTCAAGGAAAGCCTCCGGAGCCTGGGGAAGGCGAAAACGCCCCTGCCCGCTGTGGTGCAGGAGGCCGAGTAGGCCACGCACCTGGGCAGCGAACTGGTTGCTGAAATTTTTCAATCCCACCCCTGGACGTTGTAGGCACATACCTGATTTGTTTGGACAGTTTGGCTGTCCTAGGTGCATCGTAGGATGGTTGTTTGCATAGACAGAAGCCAAATGTTTCAGAGTTTCCTTATTTTCCACTAAAAACAAAAACAAACCAGTCAAATTTCTTTTTCAGAATGTTTAGGGGTTTTTTTTGGCATCAAGGACCAAAGCAGAGTAAAAGAGACAGTCTGAAAAGATGTTTTGCAAAGCACCAGGAAGGAAAAAAAAAACCAGCTCACCTGTTTGCACTGGTTTGTCATACGGGTAAGTAACAAGGAGGGACCCTCCGTCTAAGGCAACGGAGAGGCTGAAGTCCTGCTTCTGTATCAGGTTCTCCATGATGGCTTTGGTTTCGGGTTCCCTCACCACGGAGGAATTGCCTAACGGAATAATCAAGGGATTTTTCACAGTAAGAGAGACAAGCCTCCCCATTCAACCTTGATGTGAATGCACCAGATGGTAGGTAACTGGTGGAGAACCATGTTGATCAGATTGCTATTCCAGTCTGTGGGCTCCATGGTGCTCCCCAAACGTGGCCATTTGCTTGGAGATGTTTGGTTATCTGGCTAGGTAATATCTTCAATGCTACAAGGGAGGGGGGTTTGTGGAATGTATGAGAGGAGGAGGAGGAGGAATGATAATGAAGAAGAAAATTTGAAGAAGGAGAAGGGAGGAGGAGAAATGATGGAGAAGGAGACTGGAAGAAGAAGGGAGGAGGAGGAAGAGGGCTATGGGGTCCCTAGTGGTCTCTGAGTTTGGTTGTTTTCAGTGCTAGAAGGGAATGGGGTTTGCTCTCTGTTTATATACAGTAGCTTGCAATGCCAGTGCTCATGTGTGTGTGGTCCTTAAATAAGCTGCTGTTTATTTCTTAATTGTTTCTTGGATGTTAATCTCTGGCTTCTCTGAAGGTGACTGCTGATGACAATGCTCTAAACAATAATCAACCAATACTCTAAACTACTAACTCAGAGATATAACCAAGCAGTAAACAGCAGCCTAATCAAGGACCCATCAAGGAGAAAACAACAACCCTGCAAACTTTGACAGGGCAAACTAAGATACCTAATCAGAGAGCCAACCCAACTCCCTTCTATCACTCAAGATGTTATCTGTTGGATAACTGAATGTCTGCAAGAAAGCAAGCAGGCTCAGATAGCAGCAAGGAATCCAGAGTTTAACTTGGACCTATATATGTTGTGTTCTATTGGTATTATTTCCATCTGTATGACAACTCACTGGCTATGCGTCTCTGGGTGACTAACAGAGGGTTAAAATACATAAAACAACAGAAGTTCTGAAAAACACATTATGCAAGAGACAACCTACGTTCAAAACATTAAATAAAACATATAACTTGAATAAACCAACCACTGGTAAGACATCTAAGCACACCAGAGGAAAAAACTGAATTACATGTAAGAACAGGTGATACATGATTAATCTCTACATGCTAAAACAAGGGATCAGAGGAATGGAACGTTCTGCCTTCCCTGGTGCAGATCAAGGGCAGCTCACAAAGGAACACATTAACCCTGCTCTTACTTGCGAAATCGGTGTCCAGATCTTTGCCGTTGGCATTGGCCTGTCCCAGTTTGGAGGTACAGTCGCCTTCCTGGGCAATCTCACGCCCATCTGGATTCAGGGAGGGTACAATCACTATTCTTGTCTTCTCAATCAGCTGGGGGGGGGGGGAACAGCCAACACAAAAATAAACCAGAATTGTATTTGCACAACATTGGAAAAGTGAGGAAACATCTACGGAAGAAGATATAATTAAAAAAATTTTGGACTGTGCAGAAATGGGACAGATTAACACTGATAAAGATAAAAGAAAAAGAAGATACAGAATATTTTTGAACTTGGGACTTGTTTTATCAATGGTTGGATAATAGAGGTAGAAATTAGGAACTTAAGAAGTATTACTATGTAAACAAATGGACCCAGATAGTACGACGTTCATTAAGCATATATTATATGTAAAGAGAAAATAAATAAAAAATATATTTAAAAGCCCCCTAAAAATAAACCATTTATATGGAGAATTAACCCACTCTATCTCACCAAGGAAGGTTGGGAAAACTGAAGAGTGGCTCCACTTTAACTCATGGCAAAGTTTCAAGGTTTGCAACCTTCTATTGAGGCTGTTGGGCACAAAACAGCTTTTGGAAGCAAGTTCAAAGAGTAACTTTCCTCTACTGAACAAGGTGCCTCTCTCTCGTATCCTGAAATCCATTTCAGCGGACTTTCATGAAATTGGGAAACATTCAAAGGTGGCTGTTTATCAATTATGGTTATGTAACTGAGGATTTTTACACATAATTTGAAAGGTACTGTGGTTGTTGCATTAAGTGATGTGATGGGCAATCCCCTGATCAGATTTGGATATTTTAAAACTCTTACATGGCAAACCCTCTTACAGGGTGTGTAGTATTTCAACATTTATAAGTAGAGGAAACAATGGGAAAACAGAACAAAGCCGTCTCATAAAATATACGGCAGAGTGACCACACATAAAAGGCCTCATCTGGAAAGCCCTGAGAGAAAAGCCCTGAGTGGCCTTTGCAGTCTTCAGATTTTGGATTACGTGAGATGCTTTTTCCATAGGGCTCTAATACATTCATGTTCCATCTAATCTGCTAAAGGCACCAGGTCTTATTTTCGGGGTAGGGGTGGGGGAAATGTCATCCACTGACTCACCTCACTTACGTGCATCACCCCTGGCCTCCTTTTCGCTGTCAGAGGTCTTCAGAAACTTCTTCTGCAGCCGGCAAGGCTTTCCTGAAGGCCTCTGCAGCCGGTAACAGAGCTACGGATCAATCCAGAGCTCTGTTACTGGCTACAGAGGCCTTCAGAAGTCTTGCCAGCTGCAAAAGAAATGGGCTGAGGTGTGCGGGGCCTGGCTGCAACTGTCCGAAGGTAAGTAGTCGGGCAGCTCCACCACCCCCATCCTAGCTTAATTTTTACCCTTGCACCCTGGAGTGGGCGGAGTCTTACTTAGGGCTTATATTGGGCACACGTGTAAAAATCAAGCTAGGAGTTACTTTCGGGGGAAGGTCGTATTTTGGGGGAAACACGATAGATACTTCCATACATGCAGGTCACCCACCTTTGTGATAGCCGTGTTCTTTTTGTAGTTCATGCAGAGGAACTCTGCCAGAGCCAGGAGCAGCTCGGTACCGACAGGGGCGTTACCATGGATGCCGGCAACGAAACGGATCTTCGGCTCTTCCGGCTCGGACTGGTTGGGTTTGTTAGAGATTTCCAGGGACCAAATGTGACGGATCTCACGACTCTGGCCCAAGCTGCCAAAATAAGAGAGATAAAAGTCTACTGGCTGCTTTGTAAAAAATAGAAATGGGCCATTTTGGGCTGCTTTTTCATTCTGCGGAAGTGCGAAACTACATTCCCACTTATGCTGAGACATTTATAGGAAGTTACTGGTACAGCAAGGAAACCACCTCCCACTGAAGGACCTCAAGATTGCTCCATGGGGAAAGAGCAACAAAACACCAACAAATGGAGACAGTTTCCAGCTACTTTTTAGGTCACTCAAGCTAAAAAATAATACTTTATTATCACATTTAAAATAGTATGATTTAATAGCAACAGCACTGAGACTTATATACCGCTTCACAGTGCTTTACATCTCTCTCTAAGTGGCTTACAGAGTCAGCATATGGCCCCCAATAATTCGGGTCCTCATTTTACCGACCTCAGAAGGAAGGAAAGCTGAGTCAACCTCGAGTTGGTCAGGATCGAATTCCTGGTTGTGGGTAGGGTTAGCCTGCAATACGGCACTCTAACGACTGCGCTACCACGGCATGATTTAAGCTTCTCATAGGTTTTTTCCTTTTTTAATTCATCCCACCCTATCCCAGGAAATATTCCCATATTTGTCAGTGATATAAATCACATTACTAAGGTTCTCAGCTACTGAATATAATAAGTATTTTGGAACTAAGAACAAGCGACAAAATATTTTTTGCCGACTTCGTGTTCTAAGGAAGAAGAGTGAATCATCTCTTCCTGATGCAGAATCCAACTTGCAGAAAAGTGCAGCTACCATTTTAAGCAGAAAGCCTATCTCTAATGATTTACCAATCAGACTAACAAATCTACTGTCTATGGCTCTGATACCAAAGCAATAATTTCAGAGCTTGCCCTGTCTTCCATTATTAGCAAAAGAAAAACACTGTTGAGGTAGTAAGAGATATTTCAAAGCTCAATCTGTAGAATACATTATTTAGCAATTATCAATGTAGAATTTAGTTTGTCTAAATTAGATGCAGTGTCGCAAAGGTGCTTTTTTTCAAGAGGTAGCTGGGCTTTCTTTTCTTTTTTTTCATTGGAGGACGTTTCGCTTCTCATCCAAAGAGCTTCTTCAGCTCTGACTGGATGGTGAGGAAGGGAAGGACTGATACTCCTTGCAGACAGCTGGCCATTTGTGTCCTTTTAGAGAGTCGTTGAGCTCACTTGGAGGTTTCTCTGTGTCCTCAGGTTCACCTGAGTGGTGCAAATGGTTCCTGTAGTTGCAATTTTTTTCCCTCTGGAAATCCATTCCTACTCTCACACCATTTTGCAGACTACATTAACTGGGAGCACCACTCAGGTCACCCTGAGGACACAGATAAACCTCCAAGTGCTTCAAAGACCCTCTAAAAGGATGAAAATGACCATCTGTCTGCAAGGAATATAAATCCTTCCACTCCCCACCATCCAGTCAGAGCCGAAGAAGCTTCTTGGATAAGAAGTGAAACGTCTTCAAAAGAAAAACCAAGAAAGTCCAGTTGCCTCCTGAAAAAGCACCTTTGGGATAACCAGGACCTGGATGATGGAGAATCTCTACAGACTTTTAGATGCAGAGTGTTTTTTAGAATGGCAGATGGACACACCCACTCTGGACCGCACTGTTGTATCAGGTCATTTTCTTTTGAAGTTTCTTTCAGGAACACATCTGTGATCCAGTGATGGAGCACAGCTGTGGTTTTCCAGAATGTAAATGTCTCCAAACACTATCCCATACCTAACAAGATTTGTGATTTCTGGATAATTCAAATTCAAGCCTCTGAGGAACATAGACAGATCTTTGTAGGGACGGTAACGTGAAGGCTGAACATCAGCTGAAGAAGCCAAGAGGAGATGCTCCAAGCCATTCTCTGCTGAGAGGTCTTTGATCAGGGTTTCTAATTCCTTGGTGACCGGCCCACTGGAGTCCGCCATGTTCACATGCGGTGCTGACCCTTCTTCAACTTTGGGGCCTTTTCGACTCAAAGTAAAGTTGACTTGTGCGGCATTGTTCTCTTCAACTTTGACCATCTTTGTCTCTGAATTATACCTTCCAGAAAAAACGGAAAGAAAAACAGGGAAAAATATGACAGACTGCAGTTTATTCTGTCGGAGGTAATAATACCAATCTTTGCTCGATCTAACAGGAAATCCTTGATTTGCAACTACAATTGAGCCCAACATTTCTGCTGCTAAGCAAGACAGTTGTTAAGTGAATTTTATCCCATTTTGCAACCGTTTTTGCTACAGTTGTTAAGTGAATTGTGACAATTGATAGGTTAGTAGCATGGTTGTTAAGTGAATCTGACTTTCCCCACTGACTTTGCCTGCCAGAAAGTCGCAATAGGGGATCAGGTGATCCCTGGATATTGCAACGGTCATAAATATGTTGCCAAGCATCCAAATTTTGATCACATGACTGTGGGGATGCTGCAACAGTCATTAAGTGTAAAAAAGCAGTCATAAGCCACTTTTTTCAGTGCCATTTTAACTTCAAACGGTCACTAAACGAATGATTGTAAGTCAAGGACTGCTGTACCTGTATCACAGTAAGTATCATTACCAAATCTAACCAGTTATTGAGGCCTAGGCTGATATGGCCATTCGGAATTCTGCAGGCTACGATGTTCCCACTTTCTTAAATCATTAATACTGCAAAAATTAAGCTGCTTCATTTAAATTTTACTGTAGCTTAATTGCAGGTGACCTTAATAATAATTACTCCTTGCAGACATACAGGTAGTCCTCGGTTTACAACAGTTCATTTAGTCACAGTTCAAAGTTACATCATAGTGACTTATGACCATTTCTCACACTTACGACTATTGCATCATTCCCCAGGGTCACATGACTTATTTTCAGATCCTTCGCAACTGACTCATATTTATGACGGTCGCAGTGTTCCTGGGGTTCCCATGATCCCCTTTTGCGACCTTCTGACAAGCAAAGTCAATGGGGAAGCCAGGCTCACTTAACAACCGTGTGACTAACTTAAGAACTGCAGTGATTCACTTAACAAATGTGGCTAGGAAAGTCGTAAAATGGACCAAATGTTACTTAACTGTCACTTAACAAATGTCTCGCTTAACAACATAAATTTTGGGCCCAATTGTGGTTCCAAGTTAAGGACTGCCTGAAGTCATTTTATTTAGTATTTTTTACAAACTGAGGCAGTTGAAACATTCTGATGCAAACCTCATAAAGAGGAACCACACACAAAAAAGAGATCCTTCTTAATACCCCCCCCCCCACGTTCTCTAATTTACTCTATGTAATTCGAACAGTAATAATGACTGTAACTGCCCCTATCTGCTGAGGCACATACCGCATTTCCACCTACATCTTACCACATCCTTTCTGACTTTTAATATGGGGAGTAAAAGCTGCAGCATTAGGGCTCTTTTGAATAGACCGAGAAGACATGCCGTCTGGGGGAATTCTGGGAGTTGAAGTTCACAGGCCTTAAAGGTGCCAAGTCTGGAGGACCCCTGCACTACAGTACAGCAGGAAGCTGATTCCTGTCACTTCAGCCTTCTGGCACACCTGTGACAGAATAAATCTCCAAAGTCTTAGGTAAAGTGGCCTTCCTCACAATTGCTCTCTCATTGTTTCAAGTGAAGATGCCAGGGCCTGGCTTGCCTGAAAGACGGAAGTTAAATCTTTCATGTTTTTTTTAAAAAAAATCCCCATCAATTTTCATCTTGCCTTTCATAGAAATCCAAGCTAAAAAAAAAACTGCCCACAAAATGTTTGCAATTTTTCTCTTGGGCAAGAGGGATTAGCTGCTGGTTCTCTACATTTGGAAGCCCTGAAGCTCCTCGTGTTCTTCTTTGGGATGATGTAGAGCAGGGGTCTCCAACCTTGGCAACTTTAAGACTTGTGGACTTCAACTCCGAGAACTGAAGTCCACAAGTCTTCAAATTGCCAAGGTTGGAGACCCCTGATGTAGAAGATACAAGATATTTCAAGAGCCTTAACTGTGCAGGATTAAGAGGCTTCTTCCCAATCTTCCATGTTCTAAATCTGAGTGAGAGGTGACTTAATTCAGTTGCTTCTTCTTCCTTGCTACTCCAAAGAGACAATGTTTTACTAGGACCATTTGCCAATAATCGCTTTTGTAAACTCCTGCCTGGTCATCCGTGATAGTATCCAGCTCCCTTGTCGTAGCCCTCTTTTTTGTCTTTAATCTTTTCGAGTGTAGGCGGTCCTCAACTTACGAGCACAATTGAACCCAACATTTATGTTGCTAAGGGAGACATTTGTTAAGTGAGTTTTGTCCCATTTTAGGACTTTTCCTGCCACAGTTATTAATGTGAATACTACTAAATTAGTAACACGGTTGTTAAGTGAACCTGGCTTCTTCATTGACTTTGCTAGTCAATTGCAAACGGGGATGGCATGACCCCAGGACATTGCAATGGTCATAAATATGAACCAATTGCCAAGCACCTGAATTTTGATCACATGATCATGGGGAGGCTGAAAAGGTTGTAACTGTGAAAAATGGTCATATGTCCTTTTTTAAAGCGCTGTTGTAAGTTTGAATGGTCACTAAATGAACGGTTGTAAATCGAGGACTTACAACAATAAGATGAAAAACAGCAGTTATCTTTTTCTCTCCGTAGGGAAGAGGTGATTTAATTCCAGCGCACTTAAGAAGAGCCCTTAGGTGAAAATGACGGATGTTAGATCATTGAAAGCCGCGTGGCTTACCCTCGGGCAGATGCCGTGATCTTGTACGTTCCTGGAGCCAGCAGGCGCCAATAATCCCCCGTTTTATAGGTGGAGACAGGGTGGTCAATGCTGGCAATGCTGATGGTCGCGTTCAAGATGCCTCGTCCATCCGTGGCATCCAAAACAAACCCAATGACACCTCGGTGGACCTAAGTGAAGAGAGATGGATGAACTGTGCAACAGAGAATCCGTTAGTCTTTGATCCCTCTCCCCAAATCCATGAAAAAACCAGGGCCAGGTAAAGAGTGCAAAGAAGGCCAACAAAGAGTATTAGCGGACTGGAGGAAGAATGGTTTCTGGAATTAGGTATGTCTAGTCTAGTGCAACGAAGGAACTGAGGTGGGGGACATGATTTCAGTCTTCCAGTATTTGAGGGGCTGCCACAAAGAAGAGGGGATCCACCTATTCGCCAAAGCGCCTGAAGGCAGGACAAGAAGCAATAGATGGAAACTAACCAGGGAGAGAACCAACCTAGAACCAAGGAAAAACTTCCTGACAGAACAATTAATCCGTGGACAATTAATTCTGAAGTTGCCATCAGAAGTTGTGGGTGCTCCATCTCTGGAGGATTTTAGGAAGAGACAGCCATTTGACTGAAATGTATGTAGGGTCTCCTGCTTGAGCAGGGGGTTGGACTAGAAGACCTCCAAGGTCCCTTCCAACTCTCTTATTCTGGTTGTATTTTTTCCTTGTGCAGTATGCAGCAGCATAGGTGAGCACCGCTTAATCGTGCGGGGCAGCAAATCATCTTACCTGCTTGATAAACTGCAGCAGAGACCGGCGGTTCTTCTCCCAGTATTTTGGCAACTCTTCTGCCTTGGGATATTTGACACAGCCCAACTCAATGGTCACCTCAAAGCAATTTGTGTTAAGGTAATTCCAATCCTGCATGCCACCTGAAACGAGGATTATCAGAAGGTAAATCAACGGCTTATGCTTAGCGGCAAATATCTTGGCAGCAGGAGAATAAAGAAAATTAATCCCCCAGAGATGAAATCCTAACCACAAAACTTGGAGGTTGTGGAGCAAAATACAGGTAGTCCTCGACTTACGGCCACAATTCAGCTCAAAATTTATGTTGCTAAGCAAGGCAGTTGTTCAATGAATTCTGCCCTATTTTACGACCCTTCTTGCCACCATTGTTAAGTGAATCACTGCAGTTGCTAAATTAGCAATGCAGTTGTTAAGGGAATCTGGCTTCCCCTTTGACTTGGCTTGTCAGAAGGTCGCAAAAGGGGATCACGTGATCCCAGCAGACTGCAACTGTCATAAATACGAGTCAGTTGCCAAGCGTTTGAATTTTCATCACGGGAGCGTGGAGTTGCTGCAATGGTTGTAAATGTGAAAAAAGGTCATAGGTCACTTTTTTCAGTGCTGTTGTAATTTCAAATGGTCACTAAAATAATGGCTGGAAGTCAAGGACCACCCGTAAAGCAAGATGTCATTTTAGGGAAAGGAGTTTGAAAGCAGAATCATTTTCAACTATACATTTTGCTCCCAAATTAGCAGTACAGGCAGTCCTCGATTTACAACAGTTCATTTAGTGACCATTCCGAAAAACAACACTGAAAAAAGATGACCGTTTTTCACACTGTCACGTGAGGAAAATTCAAACGCTTGGCAACTGACTCGTATTTATGACGGTCATGAACATGATCCCTTTTGTAGCCTTCTGACAAGCAAAGTCAATAGGGAAGCATGATTCACTTAACAACCGGGTTACTAACTGATCAACTGCAGGGATTCAGCTAACAACTGTGGCAAAAAAGATCATGAAATGGGGCAAAACTCATTAGTAATTGTTTCACTTAACAGCAGAAACTTTGGTGTAAACCGTGGTCATAGGTTAAGGATTAGCTGTATTTCTTTTATATCAATAGTACTGAATCAAATTCATGTGAAATAAGGACCAACCTAAAATAGGAAAAGGATTTAAAAAAAGAAAATGCCGAATAGAGTACAGAACTGTTTTCTTAAACACCTGTGCCTAGCGGTAGGAGGCAGTATTTATGTTTTTTTTAAATGGAACTTAAAGGATTGTGGTTGGAACACTATGCCATTTCCTTATTAAACACTAGCTGTGTTCACACACCGTGTAAACCAGGATTTAAAAAAAAATCGGGTTTGGACACTGTTAAGAGAATTTTTTTTTAATGTACACCTTTGTTTTTTTTAATAGTATGCTCCCATAGAGAGGGGCTTCTCAGGGTGCCGTCAGCCAAACAGTGTCGACTGGCGGCCCCCAGGGGGAGAGCCTTTTCTGTGAGGGCACCCACCATCTGGAACGAGCTCCCCCAGAGATACAGAGGATTCCGGATCTGCGCACTTTCCACCGTGCCCTCAAAACATTCCTGTTTCAGCAGGCCGGCCTGGCCTAACTTTCCCTTTATATTGCTTTTGATTTTATTTTAAACTGGGATGTCTTGAATTATCTAGGACCAGAGTGTTTAGTATATTTTAATTGGTTTTTTTTTAACGTTTGTATTACATGTATTTTTATTGTTCGCTGTTCGCTGAGTCCCTCAGGAATAGGGCGGTATATAAATTTAATAAATAAATAAATAAATAAATAAATAAATAAATAATAAAGGCCTATTTATCTGCCCTATCATGTATGTTAAGGGCTGAGGGGCCTGAAATAAAATCATCGTTAACCTGGGTGCTGAAATTGTGACCTTTAAGTATATCAAAATGGTGCTTTGCAACACTGACAGTTGCTTAGCTTGCAAAATGCTGTGGACAAAGAGGAAGTGTGCATTTAAAAGTACATGTAAAAAATAACCATGCTGTAACATTTAGGTTGGAGGAATGGACAACTGGCCCTGTTGCTATGCTCAATGGCAGAATCCTGAAAGTCATGTGATTTTGTGGTTTTAAGGTACATAATGAAATGTTGAATAATGGGAGGGGACCAAGCGGCCTCAAGCCGTCCCTTTTGACTGCTTGTCCAATTGACCCTCATTGCAATGTGATTAATGTAACTGACTTATGTTTGCTAATGCTTTAAATTCTAATAAACCTCTGGATCCTAAGCAAGATGCTTTATGGTGTGTTGTCTGTTCAATTGTTATTAAGTGCAGCTATGCTCAATAATTAGGTTTTTTTTCCCTGCCAACACATATAACAAGCAAATAAACATTTGTGATGGGCAGAGCAGTTCAAAGAAAGTGTTCCAAGTTCAAAGCTCCCTATCTCAAAGTCAAAATTATTTTGATGTTAAAACAAGACTTAAAAAAAAAACATTTTTCACAGCCCTCATCATGGCTGGCTTACAAGGAAAAGTTCTTTATCTTGAGAAACTCAGACCAACCCGAAGGGGATTTCGGATCTTATTCTCGCACATAAAGCCCACAGATGTTGTCGTTTCCCCCAAACAAACATCTCCAGCATTTATGCTTTACCTGGGACATTATACCAATTCGCTCCATTAGTGATGCCACGAGGAAAATATTCATCGGGATATATGTTGTCGCACGGATGGCCCTGGAACATTTCCACATTCTCCTGAAAGAGCAGAATACAAATTCGGGTTCATGCTGTTCATTCCTGCCTTACGCTTGAAAGTACAGAGAAGTTTATCATGCAAAGAGTTTTCATTTTTTTTGAGCAGTAGTGTGGGATAGCAGATCACAGGAAGGTGATGTTTCCTGTGATCTCATGTGACCTTATAAAAAAAGCTAAGCAGGCTGAACCTGTTCAGCACTTGGAAGGCAGACAACCAGGAAATCCTAAGGCTTTGAGCTAGACTAAGAAGTTGTAAAGCATGCCAGATGGAAAAGGTCAGTTGCTCAAGGAAAACGATATGGACATGTCAGCAGCAGCTCACCTTGACCCCAAAGAGACTTGAGTTTACACATTCTTAAATTCAGATTGGAAAAATCCAAGTCTTATGTCATTATGGATTTTTTTATATCGCTTTTCAGCTTCTATTCTAAACAGGGTACATATACAAGTAAGTAGTTTGTGAACGATCAACTCTAAACTACATTTTTATTCTTGTGGATGGTACAGGTAGTCCCCAATTTACAACAGTTCGTTTAGTGATCGTTCAAAGTTGCAACTGCACTGAAAAAGGTGATTTATGAAAGTTTTTCAGCTACAAACTTTGCAGCTTCCCTATGGTCGTGTGATCAAAATTTGGACGCTTGGCAACTGACTCATATTGATGACAGTTGCAGTGTCCCGGGGTCATGTGATGAACTTTTGCGACCTGATAAGCAAAGTCAATGGGGAAAGCAGGTTCACTTAACAACCAGGTTACTAACTTATCAGCTGCAGTGATTCACTTAACAACTATGGCAAGGGAGGCCGTAAAATGGGGCAAAAGTCACTTACAAATGTCTCTCTTAACAACAGAAATTTTGGACACAATTGTGGCTGTAAGTCTAGGAGTATCTCCATTTGAAAATGAAAATATGTGAAAAATTACCACCTATTTATCCCAACATTAATCCAATATACCATTCTCTTGCAATTTTAACCAGATAACTCTGAGAGACAATTAGGTTATGTGAGACTCAGGATCACCCACCAAGTTTCATAGTTGTCACAGAGTCCCTATTTAAGATTAAATTAAAAAGTTACAGCTTTCATTCCCTAAAATCCAAGCAACCTGTTGGTGCAAATGTAACAGAAGGAAAACTAGCAGGAACTACAATCAAGATAAGAAGGACCTGAATTTTTTTTTTGCAGAAATAAGTAAAACCAGAGAATTGGTTTTGAAAGTGTTGACTTGAGTTTATGCAGATCACATTGTTTCTAATATTTCTTTCCAGATACTTGGAAAGCAGGTCCTCTTGTAACATTCTAGTATATGCAACTAATAATTCAATTTTTTTTAGAACTTTAGTGCCTTCCAAACATTTTGTATTTAATCTTCCAGGATCCCCCGGTCAGTCATTGGGGTTACACTTCCTTTTACGTTATATCATTCATTTCTGGATTTATAAAATAATTACAGTGGCTGGTTTCAGAATGACATTAAGTCACAAATCTGAGGAGTAAATTTATTTCACAAAGCCACATGCAGGTCACAAAATGTTATAGGCAAAGTCCTTTCAGAAATTGCCAGAAAATTCTATTTTTTTGAAGGGACAAGAAGAAAAACTGTATTTAACTGATCCAATGTAATTTCAGTTGAATTAATTCTACAATCTACTTTTGGCCCTAACCTTATCTCTACCTCTTTGTTCTTTGTTCTTTTTTGTTTTTGTTTGACCTCCACAAAAGTCAAACTGAAAAAAGGTGTGTGAACTGTGGTTGCAAAGCACAATGGCTAAATTAACTTATCATGTTAAATAAACATTTCATTATGGTTTGGTGTAGGACTCCTTAATCTTTGTGATATTGTGAACCCCTTAAAAAGATAAATGAATTGGTGTGAAACTCTCTGCCCCGCTCTGAATAAAACAAATGATTTGTTTGCAGTTAGGGCAAAGAAATATATTCTTTACAAAGGGTACAACTTTCATCACATTCTAGAGTCTGACAATATTATTTATTTTACGTACTGCAATGATTAGCAGGACTCCTACTTACTAATATAAAGAAAAACAACTAAAACAGCAAAGATCCCAAAAGTGTTTTTTTCAAGAGGCAACTGGACTTTCTGGTTTTTCTTTTGAAGATGTTTCGCTTCACATCCAAGAAGCTTCTTCAGTGCTGACTGGATGGTTGGGAATGGAAGGATTTATGCTCCTTGCAGACAGCTGGTCATTTGCATCCTTTTAGAAGGTTGTTGAGGCCACCTGAAGGTTTACCTGTCTCCTGGGGTCACCTGAGTGGTGCAAATGGGTGTGGAGCCTTCTTGGAACTGCTGAAAGGACTGTGTTGTAGACTGAAGATGGGTGGTGTGGTATCCCTCCCCTTCTGTTGAGAGAGGGCTGTTCAATTTGGACATTGATGGCCTCTTTGACCCCTCTTTCAAACCAGGGTCCTCTCTATCCAAATTTGGACTTTGCTGTCTTCAAAAGAGAGGCCTTTGTCTTTTAAATGCAATTGACCAGTTGTCTGCAAGGAATATAAATCCTTCCCTTCCCTACCATCCAGTCAGAGCAGAAGAAGCTTCTTGGATGAGAAGTGAAACGTCTTCAAAGAAGAAAGTCCAGTTGCCTCTTGGAAAAAGCACCTTTGGAACAACCACGACACCATTTTACTATAATCCCCATCCCTAGTAAACACCATACATGTCCAATTTATACAGATAAAACTTTTGTTTTTCTCTTATCCAACAGAAACTTTCCCAGAGTAAACCTTGTGGTGAGATGGGTGACAAATAAGTTTAATAAATATCAGTAATAATAATAATCTCAAAAGGCAAGAAATTTAAAACAATGGCATCTTCCAGAAGGCCTTTCTAACAAGTTAGATAATGCCATTGGTTCATTATGCCATTATGTACTGCTCAGTTTTAGTTGCATTGCCTTTTAATTCTTGTAGGTACCTTACTGTGGATACTTTATACCACAGGCTATATAACTGCATTTCGTCTGCACGAGCCTGACAGCTTAAAAATACATGTAGCTTCTCTTAAGTTCCTTGTAACCCCCCAGAAATCATAACCCGCATATAAGCGTGTGTGATAAGTAAGCTAGTGGACCTCAGAGGTTCCAGGATCCGTTGGAGACACCTTCCAATAATTATTACCTTGGCATAGGCAAGAGCTAGCTGCTGAAAAACAGCATCATCAGGGGATTTACTGTATGTGGCAACTCCTAGCTGATCATCATCATAGGGGTAGTTAACCACCAGAGATCCTGCAAAGAGCAAAATATATATGTATGTATATATCTTTCAGGATTTTATTACTTTGAGTAAATTAATTGTAACATAAAAGGCAGTCGTTCTACCACCACAGTCAAGAACAATACTATTTGCTTAGATTTCGCAACCAGCCACAAAACTAATCCAGGTAAATAAAGACAACAATGAGAAAAAAATCCACCCAGGGGAATTCATCAAGAGATGGCAAGATAGCACCTGCTTGTTACTTGTTCTTAAACATCAAGAGCCAGACAGAGGAAATGTACTCAGCAAATGCCCCCCAGCAAACAAAAAAAAAAAAAGGGAGGGTGGGTGGGTGGGACTAGACGTTTCAGAAGAGCTACACAAAAAAAAAAAAACAGGGTTGGGCATACTTTAAAAATGAGTCTGGAGTTCTTTGGGTCTCATGCAAGCACAACACTTATGGGGCTACTTATTAAAACACACATGTCTTTTTTCCAGGTTTCCAGAAAACTGGGGGGGGGGGGAAGACAAATCTGTTTTAATAAATGTAATACAATTACTTTAATTTAATTACATTTTAAGCCGCCCAGAGTCCCTTTGGACAGCGAAATGGGAGGCGTATGAATTTAAGAAAAAATAAATGATAAACCAATCAATCAAGTAATTCAAGCAGCATTCTTTTCAATGCAATTTAAATCATTTTCAAAGTAACCCTAATAAGAGCACATGTGTTGAATCTGAACACTTCTTTAAAATTACAGGCTCTCCTGTGGATGATCTTGGCCAGCAATCCTGACTTGTAAGCTATTATCAGATAAAATTATGTAGTAAAAACATAATTTTCCCATGCATTGGTAAGTTTTCCTGCAGTGAGGCCTCAGGCTTACTGAGTCTAGAATAAAAGTGCTGTACATTTCCACACGAGCCGCTTTGCATTCCTCTTTACCTCCATGCAAATTGGCCGACAGCACAAAAGGGTAGGTCTTCAGCCAGTTCATCACAGCTATGGTTTCTGGCTGCAGGGGATCGGTGATTTGGACGAACTGATCCGGAAAGTTCCGATTCAAATCGTAGTTGTTGCTGTTGTTTCTTCCGAAAATTCCCGATACGTCTCCTGAGAAACAGAAGGGAGCCTGGTTGAACCATTTGTGCTTTATAGCGATTATCAATATCTATCCTTCCCTCACACAGAATTTGCACCTCTAAGTTAAGTGGGCAAAACAATGTTTTTTTCCGTAATTCTCCTTTACCAAGTTTTAAGAGATGTTATAATTATCAAGGGAGAAATGAAAACTGTCCCTAAAGACTTTACAGGTAGCCTCAACTTACGACCACACATGAGCTGAAAAATTTCTGTTGTTAAGCGAGGCATTTGTAAAGTGAATTTTTCTCCATTTTATGACTTCTCTTGCCACAGTTGTTAAGTGAATCACTGCGGTTGTTAAGTTAGTCACAAGGTTGTTAAGTGAATCTGGCTTCCCTCTTGACTTTGCTCGTCAGAAGGTCGCAAAAGGGGATCACTTGACCTTGGGACACTGCAACCGTCATAACTATGAACCAGCTGCCAAGTGTCTGAATTTTGATCAGGTGACCATGGAGATGCTGCAACGGTCATAAGTGTGAAAAATGGTCACAAGTCTCTTTTTTTCAGTGCAGTAACTTCAAATGGACACTAAATGAACTGTCGTAAGTCAAGGGCTACCTGTATTCATCTCAGAAACTTTAGAAGTCCTGCTTGTGGAAATCTACCTAATTGTATGAAGAACCACAAATTGTTGTTCACGTTGCTGCAATATCCTTTGGCCCCAAGCCAGTATAAACATTCATACTAATCAAACATTTCAATTTGGGAAAATCCTTTCTTTAGAAAGAATCCAAGGTGCAGCCGAACAAGCTACTGTTCAAACACCAAGTTGTGGCTTGCCAAACACGGCGTCAGCTATTGTCAAGTTTGGTCTCTTTCTTTCATGAATGACCTGGCTTTCATTGTTTCATCTTTCCACAGCCCCTATTTCATGGCTCTTGTACTAATAAATACTAAGCCTTCTTTTGTAGGGAGATTCTTAATCATCCAGGTCATGGTTGTCCCAAAGGTATTGTTCAAAAGGCTATCTTGGTTTTTTTTCCATGAAATTATTTTGCTTTTCATCCAAGAAGCTTCTACAGAATTGCTTTTCCAAAAGCCAACCGGATTTTCTTGGGTTTTTTTTCCCCTTGAAAACCTTTGCTTCTCATCCAGAAAGCTTCTTCAGTTCTTCTTCAGAACTGAAGAAGCTTTTTGGATGAAAAATGAAAGGTTTTCAAGGGGGGAAAAACCAAGAAAATCCGGTTGCCTTTTGAAAAAAAAAACACCTTCGGGACACTAAGCCTTCTTTCTAACTGTACTATTTGTTTGCTCTTGCGTAAACTGCGTGAATCATGCAGGATTCCCATCAGGTCAGACAGGAAGGGCATTGTACGGGTCTCGTCTGCTAAGGCAGGCATCCCCATCCCCCAATCCGTAGACTGGCACCAGATTGCGGCATGCCAGAAACCGGGCCACGCAAACAAGTGAAGCCCCATTCACGGGATGCAGGCAAGCATGCAAAACCACACCCTTTTCAGTCCGTGGAAAAACCTTTCTTCACGGAACCGGTCCCTGGTGCTCAAAAGTTTGGGGGGGCCTGTGTTAAGGAGTTCCCTGTGATTGGACCCAGGCAGTGAGAGCCTTTTCTACTGTGGCAGATCATGCACCCTGAGGTAAAACCTGGCCTGATCCATCTGGCCTTCCAGAGACATGGTTTTCCCCAACAGGCCCTGGATCCCTTGGGAACAGAGATGGATCTATTATGTCTGAGTTTTTCAACACTGTCCCAAGTTATATGCAGGTTTCCTGTTTTTATGGTTCTTTTAAGATGTGGTTTTATTTTTCTGTTTTTATTGCATGCCACACAATCCCATTCATGACTTGGGCAGCTGTATAAATTTAATAAGTAAGATTATACCTGCCAACTCCTTATTCACCCCTTTTTAAACTGATTGCTTCTCACCAATCCTCCATTGTTTTAGGGCTGCATTCAATGTTATTCCTTTGAAATCAATTAGCGAACTAAAATTTGAAGACTGCTTCCATTCAGCTATTTAAATTGCTGATAAAAATCTAATTAATCCAATTTCGAAACTGCCCATCTCCCTCACACAGGGACTTTGGGCAGTGTACAACTAAAGTATGAAAACATGAACAAAATGTATATAAAAATTGAAAGAGGCAAAGAGAATTAAAATTCCACATTAAAAGTTAATTGAAAGGCGGAGGGAGGGCCCTTAGGGCGCTAATCAGTCCCACATCGGCATGCTTCTCTGTGCACCCCAAGAAAAGCCATAAAGCCATGTTTTTATGCCTTTCTGGAAGGCCAGGAAAGTCGGGGCCTGCCTCACCTCTGGGAAGAGAACGTTTCACAGGGCAGGGGCAATGGCATGGAAGGCTTTCATCCTGGACCCTGCCAGCTGGAATTCTTTAGCCGACAGGTCTACAACATACCTTCCCTGCCTGCCTGGGCTGATGTAAACTTTCACTTCCTTTCTCTAGTGCTTTGCAGAGCTAAACCACGAAAGCAGGATGGTATATTGCTTAATGTAAAATGCCTGGTCACCATGGATCCTCTAAAACAGGGGTCTCCAACTTTGGCAACTTGAAGATTTGTGGACTTCAACTTCCAGAATTCCTCAGCCAGCAAAGCAAAGTGGCTGAGGAATTCTGGGAGTTGAAGTCCACAAGTCTTCAAGTTGCCAAGGTTGGGGACCCCTGCTCTAAAATGTCTGCTTAGTAATGTCTCATTTCCAAGAAGTAAAAGATCACTAAAGCTCAATGGCAAACCGCTTCTGCACTGTGGCCAGCAAAAAACGCATGAAAATGATCACAAAGAGTCAAGCTAAAATTGAGAAAGTCCTTACTTCTGTAATATGAGATAAATGAAGTACAATACAGAAAGATTAGGAAAAGGGATGAGTCAAGGAAAAGAAGAAATTCTGGGCTCTTTACGTACATTATGATTAAAGCCGAGTCACCTATGAGAAAAAGCTGAAGCCGTTTGCCTTATAAAATCACCACCTTTTCTTGGCCAACGCCTTTACTAGAAGTGTAAAAAGAAAGCTAGCATGCTACCTTCTACAGATTTCTCATAGCCATCGGGGTTCATCGATGGCATGATATGGATCCGAGTCTTTTGGATCAAGTCAGTCACTTCAGGATCGGTTCCGTAGTTCTTGCAGAGGTACTCAATGAGGTTGAGGAGCAATTCCCTTCCTACCACTTCGTTGCCATGCATATTGGCAATGTACTTGAATTCTGGTTCACCTGGAAGAGGAACAGAGATGCTTAGTTTAGCCATCGCATATAGGATGACGTGTAGAAGCTGAGATAAATCATACAAACATGGAGAGAGGGCGAGGGAGAGAGAGGGAGAAAGAGGGAGAAAGAGAAAGGGAGGGAGGGGGGAGGAATGACAGACAGACAGACAGATAGATGGGGAGGGGGGGAGAGAAAAATTTCAATTCTCTCTCCGTTTGGTCCAGATGTTAACATGAACTGAAAACACCATTCACAGCCCACCAAATGAATCCAAGCTTTGCTCATGCCACATGGGTTATACAAGACACTTAGATAACCTTCAAATGTATAAACAAGTGCCTTATAAATGCATACCTATCTAATGTTTTGGAACTGTAATTTTTTAAACATTTTTTATAATTAACATAAATTGCTTTATTGCTTTATTTAGGGCCAAACAAATGGTCTCTAATGTTAACAGAACCTACAATGGACATAAACCTTAGGAAGTGAAACTCATTTGGCCCAAAGAAGACTCTTTATTAAAAACTACATTTGAAATTATTGACAAAAGTTCAAAATTGAAACTAAAAATTCAAACTAAAATCCAAACAATTTGGCCTTAAAAAACAATTATTTTAAACTTAGAAGTCCATCGACATTTACTTCAGGAAGTCCTTCCTCAGGTTTGCAAAAGAAACATTTCAAACCCTCTTACTCTCCTACCCTATTTACAAAATTAACTTGATAGGAAAAACATATTAAAATGTAAATGCAGTAAAAACCAAAAATATGCAATGAAGAACTCTGAAAAGTTCCTCTCAACCTGCTAATTATAGGAACAGAATTAAAAATCGTAATACTCTACAATGGTATCACTGTACATTAATTATTGCATCTAGTTGGTTCTGATTATCGCAATTAAAATGATTATTTCAGACCAAATACATTAAAAATAATGAAAACTGGACCAATTCATTTATGAGGAAAGATTACAGGACCTTGTGACGGCAAAGTGGCAACGTGAGTTTGACACCCGTGATCTAGATCATGCAACAAAACTATATAATGGGAAGTTACCTGCTTCATGAATGCCTGGGTTATCCGATATCTCCATGGCATACAATTCCCTTTGCTCCACTGACTTGCCCACCGAGTAGAGTCGGGTGATGTTTGGGTACTCAGTGGCAAATTTCCTCAGAAAGATACCCATATCAGGGAAATGGTGATGGCGAAAATCATCCGGCTGGATCACCTGCCGAGCAGAGGCTGTTCTGTTTACAGCAGTGGTAGTTGCTGCACTGTCAAGAGAGTTGCTGGTGGTTATCAGAGCTTCCTTGGTGGGGCTGGAAGTCAACACTGTGACTGTAGGATGCAAGGAAAAGTCCACTACAGTTGCGTTTTCTTCCTTCACTTCAACGTTCTCCGTGGTGACTGGCAGGTAACTGATGGGGGAAAAAAAGAGAGAGAAGAATATGCTTTTAGGCTGACATTAGCTTCACCTGGCTTAAGAGCATTCCTAATAGAATTTACTAATTCCATTACTAAAGGTGGTCCCCGATTTACAACAGTTCATTCAGTGACTGTTGAAAGTCACTGGCACTGAAAAAGTGACTTAGGATCGTTTTTCAGAGTTACAACCTTTATAACATCCCTATGATCATGTGTTCAAAATTCAGGTGCTTGGCAATTGGTTCATATTTACGACCATTGCTGTGTCCCAAGGTCACGTGATCAACTTTTGTAACCTTCTGACAAGCAAAATCAATGGGGAAACCAGATTCACTTAATAACCAAGTTACTAGCGTACCAGCTGCAGCGAATCCACATAACAACTGTGGCAAAAAAGGTCGTAAAATGGGGCAAAATTCACTTAACAAATGTCTCACTTAACAACAGAAATTTTGGGCTCCATGGCAGTTGTAAGTCGAGGGCTACCTGTATTTATTCACCTTGAATATCATTCCCATTTTGTGAATGAAAAAAAATAATAAGACCAAATAGCAACGTTATTTCTCAACTGAAGAACCAAAATCAAGGGTTCCACATCAAAGCCCCATTTTTATGCCTGCTTAATTGCAAACCTCAGGCTGGCAGTGCAGCTGTTCCAAATCCTTCGCTCAATTCCCCTTAACAAAGGGAAGGCTTCTTAATTTAATTTAATTAATTTAATTTAATTTAATTAATTCAATTTATATGCTGCCCCTCTCCGAAGACTCAAGGCGGCTAACGAAGCCACCCTAGTCGCCCTTTCTCTTAACAAAGAAACACTGACGGTGCGGAGCTACTGTTGTTTCCTGATTTTCTATGTGCCTGTTTTTGTTGTTGTCCGCACTAGCAATGTGATTATACGACAGCGCCTGCCTAGTTTATGGCAAAATGAGACAACACAGTGAGATTGGCTTCTCATATTCCCTTAAAGCAGCTCCCTGCTAGAAGAAACTATGCCAAAAATAATGAACATGTCGACGCCATCTCCATATACTTTACCCCGGGACGGAAGCTGTGATATTATAGGTCCCAGGCACCAACAGTCTGTAATAGTCACCAAACTGTCCAGTCGTAATGTTGTGAGCAATTCCAGCCACAGCAATGGTTGCATTTTCCAAGGCAGCCCCAGTGACCGAATCTCTCACGAATCCTTTAATTCCAATGTGCACCTGTATTAAATAAATAAGAATTAGATCCAGAACACGTTGTAAATATATTCAGTATCATGAGGCTACATTATTCCTCTCATGTTCAGTAACTTGTTAATTTCATGCTAAGCGATCTGTGCAATATTCTTTTTTTTTTCTCATCCAAGGAAAGTTACAGGATGCTGTCAAGCTTGCACACAAAAATTAAATAAAATAAGGAATATAACGAGGAAAAATTGGCAGAGAATAGCACATTTCTTTCATAACAAGAGCAGCTAGGCAGTATCACCAGAAGGTTGGTATAAATCAAAACTAGTGCACCGATATACATGTAACTTGACAGTATTCTTGTGAATTTCTATATTATGAATTCTTCTACATAAAGTTCAGTATACTAGAAAGAGCATCTATATTAATCTTTAGATTGAAGAAAACATATCAGCTATGTTCACAGTTTCAGATTTCTTTTTCTGTAACCAGGGGATTGTTTCTGTCACAGCTACTGAAACGGAACACAGGCTGTCTTTCAAAAAACAAAATGCCAAGAAAAACAAAGAGGATGTGTGTTTTTGAGTCATGCTTACAAAAGCCAAAAGATGAATCAACTCAGCCCAATCTTACATATAAACATGCCATTTTTGTGCAGTGCTTCTGTCAAAATGCTTCACTCAAAACAGATGGTGAATTCATGTGGCTTTAAAATATAAAATTAAGTTCAAGAAAGTATGCAAAGCACATCATTATTTTAGGGCTATCGACAGGAACTTCAATAAATATTCATGTGGCAACTGGCAGGTATAAAAGGGAATGTTACGTTAAAATATTTGTTATCTAATATTATTGTGTTACTTTGTACTGATTTCATATTCAGCATTATTTACCATTCATTAATAAAACAAATGAGACAGAGTTGTCTTTCTTCATTACATCATTTCTTCTCTGATGTGACGTAACTATCTAATAATGGGTTGTCGCTTCGCAGTGAGGCAGTAGCCTACTTTTTTATACCTTGGTGGGGTTGAATATATTTTGCTTCCATTTCATAAAAGAGCTTAAGACAGAGCACATATTAAGAAGCTCACAGAGTAAAGTGAAAGAATTTCTTCCACAGCTAGAAGACTGAGGAAGGTATCAATAAATTTATGGCCAATTGCTGCCATTTATACAAAGTCAATTATTGATTTATGAGGACATGGCCGGAAAGCATCCTCAACAGAGCCCTTGTGGGAAATAAACAATACTATGCCTTTTATTTATTTATTAAATTTTTATCCTGTCTTTATTACTTTATAAGTTACTCAAATAAAGAGTCACTTTTGTTGAGATGGGTAGCATATAAATTTGACAGATATAAATAATACTCATTTTCCCCCCCTTCCCCGCCCCCCAACCATCCTGTGAGTTGAACTAGGCTGACAAAGAGAGTCTGGCTCAAAATCACCCAGTTGGTCTAACCAAACAGAGTAGGCAACAGGAGCTGAAACTATAATAAAGAGGGAGCAAAAGACAGCCTCAGGATAAGATATCAATATTTTAGACTTTACAGTTACGGTTTCTAAATGTGTTTTATGCATGGTCCTAAATATTTCTGTAAAAGATGAAAAAGGGAAGAGATTTATAAACATGATCACTATACCCTGGCAGAGTGAATTATCAGAACAAGTTCAGGCAGGTTTCATATGCCTTAAGCCATTTGGTTTAAAAATAAAGACCTTCTCCTCGGGGAACTCAGATGAAAGAAAACTATTTCCATGCCTAAAGGATTTCATGCAACGGATTGAGATACCTGAGTGCTCTGCTCTGCAGTGTATGACAGGGTGACTAATTCCCTGAGACCTGTAAAAAACAGTAATGCTGAAAACAGTGACAAACCATGATCTGTCCCTGTTTTAACTGATACTTCAGCAACCTTGTGGTGACTGCCAGGCTGCAACTTTCGGGATAATTTTAGTATATGCACAACAAATAGATGACAGGTGCAGGCTGGATGAAAACTCATTTTTCCTTTAGCTCCTCTGATATTGAAAGGGGGTTCCTATGCAGTTATAATTATTGGAAAAAGAAAATTATCAATGCTATTGCCGACATATGAGCAGCTCAACATTGCCAGCACCCCGTGCTACATTCAAGAAGGACAAATGACTCTTTAAGCAGAGCTAATCCTTTCGTCTAGATCTGGACAACACCCTGAACCATTTCGTTGTATGCAACGAAATTTCATTTTAACGTATGCTGATTAGTGTACATTCAAAGTGGCAATAAAGTTATTCTAAGTTCTAACCACAGATTACACAGATTAGTTCCAAGCTGCAAAGGATACTGATTGTGATTCACAGCCACCGAAGTGATGAAGTTTCTAGGATTAGGATACAATAATCTGAACTGTAAATCCATGGAATGGCTTAATATATCAAGTCTGTATAGTCAGTGGTTGGCTCCATGATCAGCCAATCTTTAATCAGACCTTGAAAGGTAGGGTTTGCATATACTTGACTCTAATACAGGTAGTCCTCAACTTATAACAGTTCATTTAGTGACCGTTTGAAGTTACAATGGCACTGAAAAAAGTGACTTATGAACATTTTTCACACTAATGACCATTGCAGCATCCTCATGGTCATCAGACTTACATGTAAGCCGAATCTCCAGCATGGTTTCCTGACGTTTGCTTGCTCTTGGCTGTCATAGAAAGGGGGAGGGGGGCGTTGGGCATTTGGGATGGGGAAGTGAGCCATCCCATGAGAACTGGATGGGAGGTTTGCACTCACGCGTGCTGAGTGGAATTGTTTATACTTCTTCATGGCTAACCATCCTGAGACCCCAGGGGTGAGAAATACCTGCAGAGGAGCTTTCCCATAATATCTTACTGGTCGTTGGTTGGCCTCTTGGTGCTGGGACCCCGGGGAGAGGGACTTGGGGTGACTTTCAATGTGTAACTTTCAGGTGGTTTGTTTCAGATCTTGCCTTGCTTTTGCTGCTATCAGTTCATTCTTAGTAAAAGTACGGGTACCTCTTCTCTAAATCAATGGAGTCGGGGGGTTTCTTTCTTAGGGTCTGAAGGGAGGCATCCCTGACATTTACATTCAAACACTTGGCAACTGACTCAGATTTATGACAGTTGTGTGTCCCGGGATCGTGTAATCCCCTTTTGAAACCTGACAAGCAAAGTCAATGGGGAAGCCAGATTCACTTAACAACCATGTGACTAATTTAACAACTGAAGTGATTCACTTAACAATGGTGGCAAGAAAGGTCGTAAGATGGGGCAAAACTCGCTTAACAAATTTCTCACTTCTCATAAATTTTGGACTCAATTGTGGTCGTAAATCGAGAATTACCTGTAATCAATAGCTGAATACAAGAAACACCATTTAGTCTGATGTGTGAATAATTACCAGTGTTGACTTTAGATATGAGAGAGAGATCAGGACAGAAGGTAACTTTGAAAGAACTACGTGTAACTCTTGAGATAAAGTATTTTTGAGGATATTTAAATATTTCTTAGCACACACAGAGCTACAGTGAAAAACCTGAGAGAATTTAGATAATACAAGTGACACTGGATAAAGCTTGTGAAGATCCAACCAAATACCTTTACTCTGGGCAAATGAAAGAAAAAGAACTTGAGAGAGGAAAAAAAAAATACTTATTCCCTGCTTAGTTGGGTAATTGTTAAATGTGTTAAGAGTGATAAGAAACTGAGACAAAGATCTGATTAATACAGATCTGATTATGGCTTGCTTAGCCATTAATTTAATAAATAGGATATGATTAACTGGAATTACAAAATTGCTAAAACCAAACACGCTTATTATTACAGCTTAGTATATATCTCTAAACCAAAGTCTTTTTGTGATTTGAAACAAAGAAATTCAAACATGGATCAGTGACACTTCCTTCTCTTTAAATGTTGCCTGAATTTTGGTCTACCACAATAATACGAACCTTAAAAACTGTGTACTTGATCCAATTTATGAGTCAAAAGGGATTAGGCAGAGCTGACATTCTGACTAACAAGAAGCATATTCAAAATCTGCAGGCAAAAAACACCCTGACCAAGATGAATAAAGTCTTTTCATTTTCCAGAACAAAGACAGACTCAAATATACATGGATTGTTTGGCAAACATAGTCAAGAAGGGAGTTAAAGTCAAATCTTACTTTTTCAATGAAAGTGAGCAAAGATTCCCGGTTATTCAGCCATTCTTGCTCAAGCTGAGAAGCTGGTGGGTATTTGCAACAGGAAAGTTCAAATGTGACCTCAAAGCAGTTAGCCCAAACATAGTTATAATCTTGCATTCCACCTAAGGAATTTAAAGAAAGAATCGTGAAATAATGAAGCAAAGAACAATCTTTTGCATCAACAGACTTCTCTTCACATGATTTCAAATTAGTATCTTTCAGTAGGCAGGAAAACCCATTTGTGCAAATGAAAAAAAAAGGTCTCAACTTTCAAAGAAACAAAGGACCGTTTAGGAGGGGAAAAAACAGAAAGGTATCTGCTACTTTAAAAATAACAATTGGAATTTTGAGATCATGCAGCTTCCCTATTTGTCATATGTGATCATGTTTACAAAAAAACCTTAACAGGTTAATAAGTAGGAGTCCTGATTTTTCATTATGTCTGAGGCATTTTACTATCTCATATAATTTTTATCCCTCACTCAATTTAAAGAAGAGTGGGATTGTAGATTCATACATACACTCATACACACACATTTTTTGAAAAACTAATAATAAAGTGCATGTCCCTCCCATTTTTATCATTATTACACTCCTATTAAGTAGGTTAAGATGTACCTATCTAAAAAATGTACCTATCCCAAGTCCCAAAGAAAGTTAATCAGAACTTGAAAAACAAGGTGTCTCTGTTCCAATGCTAATTTAACATGACATTAGCTCTTAAGGTTAGCAAAATAACTTTTCCAGATTTCAAAGCAGGAGGGCCAAATTTGGCAGTAAAAAGATAAACAGATGAAAGTGCACCCTGGACAAATATGAAATTTTGCTCTTATAGCAAAGTCATATAGCAAATCCTTGTTCTTGGCACATTTAAAATGCAACGTTAAAAAAATATATGTGCAGTGTTCATTTAGCAACTGCCTCATTTAGCAACCATTCGCAGTTACAACAATGCTGTAACTTTCAATGGACAAACAGCTAGAAAACACTCACAGAATTATGTTTTTATAGAGGACAACTGTGGTGGGATTACTATATGCTCAAAAGTGGGAAAGTTCAATTCTACCCTCAATACAGGAATAGTCGGTGAAAATGTTGGAGTTTGCACAGATGGCTAACTTGACTTCTTTGATCAGAGAAAAGACAATATATTTATGACTGGAAACCTTGTGTAGATTTTTTTTGCATGAAATAAAAAAAAAGCAATTTGTGGCTTTGATGATTAGGAAAAAAGATCTAGATAATGGAAATAATTAGTATGTTTTGTAATCATAACAGTAAGAGATAACCTTGCAATTACAAAATACTTATATTTGCTGCAAAGGAAGTTTGCAGCATCCCACAGTCATGTGATCGCAATTCACGATGGTTTTTGAGGAAACAGATTGTCTGCATCCTTTCTGGTTGGGGCTCCTGCCAGGTATAGTACTGAGTCATTTGTAGAGGGCCTTTGGAAAACAAGGATGGGGGGAGTCTATGGAGCTTCTCTGCCATCCAGGTCATGGTTGTCCCAAAGGTGGATTTTTTGAAGAGGCAACTGGACTTTCTAATTTTTCATTGAAGACGTTTCGCTTCTCATCCAAGAAGCTTCTTCAGCTCTGAGTTGGGGCCTCGTTTTTGGCCTGAATGGCTTCTTGCAGTACTTTATTGGCCAAAACGGGGCATGGGGGCCACACGCGCCCCCCCGTGCCTCATTTTCACCCTCCATGCCCTCTAACAGCACTCTGCCATCCAAAAACGGGCTGTGTGGAGGCCTCCCGAGGCCCCCATGCAGCCTGTTTTTGGCCTTCCTGGCCTCAAGCAGCACTCTGCTGACCAAAAACGGGCTGTGCAGCCCATTTTTGGCCAGCTGAGTGCTGCAGGAGGCCAGGGAGGCAGAAAATGGGCTGTGGGGAGGGGGGGCGCACATGGCCCGATTTGGCTGGCCGAGACATCGCAGGCCTGTCCTTTGATATTTCCAGGCTGGCCCCATGGGCTGGATCTAAGCACCTCATAGCCCTTGAGTTTGACACCCCTGGGTTAAGCAATGTCTCATTTTACTGGACCAAGGAATCATGCCTTGTCTACTGCAGCATCTGCCATGTAGAAATTTGCCCCCTGAGATCTAGAACAGCGGACCCCAACCTTTGGGGTGCCAGGGACTGGATCCATGGAGCGGTTCTTCCGTGTACTGGAGGTGGCGTGGTTTTGCATGCTGCCTGCATCCCACAGATGGGGTTTCACTTGTTTGCGTGGCCCTGTTTCTGGCATGCTGCAGACCTGGGGTTGGGGACCCCTGATCCAGAAGGTCCCCTGGCTTTCCCAAAGACCTGGCTAAAACCCAGACACCGAGCCAGAATGCTAGTTGAGCTTAATATAGGTGTGGCTGGGTTAGTGTGCTATGAGTATTTTAGTGTTGTGTCTTTTGTCTAGAATGGTCGAGATTTCATTATATTGTTTCAATTTTCAATTGTTAGGCTCTCAGTATTCATATCCAAGATGGGCAGCCGTGGGAATTTTCCAAGTAGATAATTAGCTTTATGTAACATGGGAAAATGTCTAAAGGACTTAAAGAGGTACTGTAAATACTACAGTGCCAAGGAAGATTTTCTCTTAAGCAAGCACACAAGTTTTGAAGTTCACATATACTAACAGATCTGCTTATAAAAATGAGCAGCACCAGTTTGTCATATTATAATTATTTTAATGAAGAGAGAAACAGATTGCAAGGTTTGTACCCAATAAATGCTGTGAAGCACAAAAAAGCAGGAATCAGGAAACACGGTTGGGAACAGCTGGTGTCTGTGATATACGTTTTTAAAGAGAACTACAATTTAAAAACACATTGCATATAAGAAAATGAAGTAGAAGGAAAAAGAAAAAGGAAAACTGAGACGCAAAACCTAACCTTTGTTTCAAGTATTATTACTGCTGCCATAAAATATAGCATGTTTTTGAGTTTTAGGTTTGTGATATTTTAATGTTGTTCTTGTTTATTGTCAGATGTTGTGAATTATAGCAGTATACTTTAAAAAAATGTTTCCCATCAGGAGCCTTATGATAAGTGGTGAGGGATTGTGGGACTTTTATTTCAAAATACCTGGAGGGCATCACACTGCTTGTTATATATAAAATGTGCGTTTTGGATTTAATTTCTTTTTAACTTTTTCATTAGATGTTTTTTACTGTTGTGAGCCACCCTGAGTCCAGCTGGAGATAGGGCAGCATATAAATCTCATAAATAAATAAATAAATAATAAATAAATTTTCCTGTTATGATAGCAAAGAATTAACTGACAATTCATAGTTTTCTACCTAACAGATGTATTTGTAAATACAAAAAAAAAGAAATTATGCTTCTTCAAGGATATCCTGTTTGAGCTGAGTAATAATTTTAAGTTTTACAATTATTTACTCATTCTATTTCCTTGTACGGTACATTAAACCCAGCAATCCTTGTAAATATAATTAGCTCATATCTTATTCCACTATTTGGGTGTGTTCGCTATGATGAAAGAGAGAGAGAGAAATGGGGGCTATAACAGGAAAAGGAGATAATGATTACTGATAAAAAGAGATGGCTTTATTTAAGACATTCGGCCAATGTAAAAATCTGCTGACTAAATTATTAAATTTTAAATTATTACAATTAAATCTTTAGCTTTATTAAGAAAAAAGTTATTTTTCTCATTAGATCTGACACCCACCTATCTTACTTAAGACAAAATTAATGTAGTCCTTATATAAAACTATTAATAGGCATAATTTATGGCTTCAAAATATTATTTCTTTTCCATTGATAACAATGAACTAATTTTATTTTATTTTGATAATTAGACTTTGAAATATGGAAATGTCTGTTTATCACTAATTTAGATGAAGTCATTGAAAAAGAAATCAGAATGTAGGTTTAGAGCATTTAATTAGAATAAAAAATACGTATGCTTCTTTAACCCAACATAAAGAATAATATAAAGAGACTCTAAATCCTAAATCTAAACAAGTCATACTTAATTCAATCCATTTTTAATTTAATCAAATTTATAGGCTAAATTAAACAAATTTATAGGCTAAATTAAACATTTTGTAAGCTGCCTATTTCTAGGCAGCTTACAAAATGTTAAACAATTATATTATTTAAACTTTAATAAAAAATTATCAAAAAAAAAAAAAAACACCCCCCACACACATACAGTATTAAAGACAACAAAACCAACTACAGAATTGCAAAAAAAGAAATCAGGAATATATAGGTTGAGGTTACGTAGAAATGTCTATTGTATTAGAAATCAGCTACCAAACACATCCTGTACAGATATTTTTAAACATTCTTTCAGTTAGATATTAGATGTTCTTTGTGATGCTGAATGTATTTTCAGGATCACAAATAATTTTAACTAATTGAACATGCTTGTTCAGCTGCTTTACCAAAGCTAACCATTGGCATAACATACAGAATATGCAATCCTTTGTTCAATCAACAGCAACATCGAAAGCACGTAATTAGCCATGAAAATACCTGTCACACATAGAGACATCAGCACAACAGATTTTGTAATTTTTTTCTCTAATGTGTTAAATGCCTCAACATATCTACTTTTCTTCATGAAGAAACCTTACTATTCATAAGATTGGAATATAATATTTTCCTTGTTTTCCTGCTCTTCTATGTGCTTTTGCAATCTATCCTAGCAGTTGAGTATTTCATAAATTATTGCAACAGAAGCCTGGGTCTCATTCTTCCTTGTGAAAGGCCTGGATGAATAACCAGGGCTTCATGGTTCTTACCAGCAGAATAGAGTGTGTGTGTGTGTGTGTGTGTGTAGGGGGTTATCTAGTTTTTTTTGGGGGGGGGACCTCATTCTTTAGGTTCTACTACAGAAGGAATATTTCTAGGGTTCCAATACACGATATTTAATTGAAGGTATTGGAAATGTGCCAACCCTGCAGGATCTAACTACCTAGGCAGATACTGAAGGAGACAGATTTACTGCTTTCTGGATCAAAGAGACTTTCAGACTGTCATTCATTTCTTGTCAGTTACAGCTTGACTACTGCAGCACACTCTACGTGGGCTACCCTTGAAGACCCCCCAGAAACCTCAACTGGTCCTACGTGCAGGGGTGGGCATGACTCAATATGCCCATGTAACACTTCTGCTTCACAAGCTGCAGTGGTTTGATGGTTTACTTCTGAGCACAATTCAAAGTGCCGGTTATTCCTCATAAAGCCGACATTCCCCAGGGAAGGCTTACTTGCAAGACAATCTATTTCCCATATTAATCAGAATAAGACCGGCTGCATCCATCCATCCATCTTCAAGTGTAATGTATAGCATTCTTCTAACTTTGCAGATCCAGAGGAAACCTCAACCAATTGCAAAATGCCCAAACAAGCCATACAAGTGCTTTGGCTTAACAATTGCAATGATTCACCTAACAACGGTGACAAGAAAAGTCGTAAAGGAGGGAAAAACTCAATTAAATGTCTCACTTAGCAACATAAATTTTGGGCTCAATTGTGGTTGTAACTCGAGGATTAGTTACACTAGTTAAACCCGATGGTTTCTTGATATATTGCTTTACTGTGTACAACAATGACATTTAAACAAGCAGAATCAAATAGCCACAACTGGCCCTGTTGCTAGGATACTTCCTTTTCGGTAGCGTATTTCTCTATAAGGCAGTTTATTTCCAACATTATCTATGCCGCTCTACATCGAAAGGCTCCGATCCATTAGCTGGCAGTCAAGTCAAGTTGCGCAACCTACCTGCTACATCATACCACTGAGCTCCGTTGGTGATGCCATCTTTGAAGGTTTCTTTCTCTTCCCCAGGACAGTTTGGGGTGCCTGTTTTCATGATGGGATGGTTTGATGCGTAGGCTTTGGCTAGGTATTTGAAAACTTCGTCGTCAGCCGATTTACTGTATATCCCAGAGGACTTGTGCGACTTTGAGTCATCAAATGGATAGCTTGCAACAACAGTTCCCCCATGAAAGTTCCCAGAAAGCACAAACCTGTATTTTAAAAAAACAAAAACGAAACAGAACAACAATAATAAAAATCTCAGCAGTTTGGAGGTAAGGAGTATTTATTTTCCTACCAAAGTAGTTGTGTTTGAATCAGCCACAGCAAATTGCAGAAATGTCAATGGATACCTGAAAGCTATGTAACCTCACAATGAAAAAGAGGGAATGCTCTAAATATAGTGGATCGATTGCAGCAGATAAGGAGATTCTATTTAAATATTGGCTCTTTTAGTTACTTTCTTTCCAGCAGTACAAAAAGGATATGATACCTTTCAATGTTAAGCGAGCTGGCATCAAAAGAATTCTTTTGAAGAAATTGCTGTGTGCCAACCAGAACATTGGTGTTCTGGTGTTCAACAACCAGTCGGTGTTGGCAGGGGGGCAAAGATCGACCCTGAGGCGCCTTGTGTGTGGGGTGCCACAAGGGTTGGTTCTCTCGCCCCTTCTGTTCAACATTTATGTGAAGCTACTGGGTGAGATCATCCGTGGTTTCAGGGTGAAGTACCACCAGTACGCTGATGACACTCAGTTGTACATCTCCACCCCGGGCCACCCCAATGATGCCCTTGAAGTGATGTCCCGGTGCCTGGAGGCTGTGCGGATCTGGATGGGGAGAAACAGACTCAGGCTCAACCCGTCCAAGACCGAGTGGCTGTGGTTTCCGGCGTCCCGATATAGCCAGTTGGTGCCATCACTGACTATTGGGGACGAGTCGCTGGCCCCCACAGAGAGGGCTCGCAACTTGGGTGTCCTCCTGGATACACGGCTGTCTTTAGAAGAACATCTGACGGCTGTGGCCAGGGGGACTTTTTATCAGGTTCGCCTGATTCGCCAGTTGCGTCCCTTTCTGGATCGGGACTCCTTATGCACGGTCACTCACGCCCTCATCACTTCCCGCCTGGACTACTGCAATGCTCTCTACATGGGGCTCCCCTTGAGGAGCACTCGGAGGCTATAACTGGTGCAGAAGGCAGCCGCACGGATAGTTATGGGAGCGACATGGCATTCCCATGTAACACCTCTCCTGCGCGAGCTGCACTGGCTCCTGGTGGTCTTCCGGGTGCGCTTCAAGGTATTGGTTACCACCTTTAGAGCGCTCCATGGTTCAGGACCTGGGTACCTACGAGACCGCCTTCTGCCACCGGTAGCCTCTCACCAGACAGTACGCTCCCACAGAGGGGCTCCTCAGGGTGCCGTCGGCCAAATAGTGTCAACTGGCGGCCCCCAGAGGGAGAGCCTTCTCTGTGGGGGCACCTGCCCTTTGGAACGAGCTCCCCCCGGAGATACGGAGGATCCCGGATTTACACACCTTCCGCCGCGCCCTCAAGACTTTTTTATTCCAACAAGCTGGGCTGGCCTAACTTTTTTAATTGGTTAATTTTAATTTATTTTTAAAAATAGGGGTGTTTTAATTAGTATGGGCCAAATTTATTTAATACATTTTGAATTGTTTTTTTAAATTTTATATTGTATATGTTTTATCGGCTGTTCACTGCCCTGAGTCCTTCGGGAGTAGGGCGGTATATAAATCTAATAAATAATAATAATAATAATAATAATAATAATAATAATAATAATAATAACAACAACATTATATATTGAAAAATTATTGACAGGATTCACGTTTATTAATTCCTTCACTAATTTATTTATAGGCTACTTTTAAAACTGAAGCATTTGTAAGGAAATCAATCAATCAGAATAAAGCTGGAAGGCACCTTGGGTGATCTTCTAATCCAGCCCGTTCAAGCAAGAGACCATATACCATTTCAGACAAGTGACTGTCCAGTCTCTTCTTAAAAACCTCCAGTGATGAAGGACCCACAACTGATTAATTGTCCTCACTGTTAGGACATATTAAAAAGGTTGTTTTACTGTCTGTAAGCCTCTTAGAGTCATGTTATCAATGAGATGGGCGACATATAGATTTAAATAAATAAAGAGAGTCCTGGGGGACTCTATTTCAGTATTTGAGGGGCTGCCACAAAGAGGGGGGTCAACCTCTTCTCCCTGAAGGCAAGACAAGACACAACGGATGGAAACTCTGGAATTGAGGAGAAACTTCTTAACAGTGAGGACAATTAACCAATGGAACAGCTTGCCACCAGATGTTGTGAGTGCCTCATCACTGGAGGTTTTTAAGAAGAGTCTAGACAGTCACTTATCTGAGATGGTATAGGTTCTCCTGCTTGAGCAGAGGTTGGACTAGAAGACCTCCAAGGCCCCTTTCAGCTCTGTTCTACTCTATTCCTCTCGCTTGGCCTGCTTGATATGGCAATGAAGGAGCTTAACGAGGAGCAGGCAGACCCACATTCTATCTCCTCTCAGCTCCTTGGGGGATTCTACACAAGTCCCTCACTATCAGCCTCAGAACCATTGAAGGATGGTGGAGAAATTGCAATACTTGACTAGGAGTAGGGAGACCCAGGTTGTGTTCCCTCCCCAGCTAATAAGCTGCATGGGTGACCCCCTCCACATCCAATTTTTTAAAGATTATTGTAAGAGAAAATAGGACTCATATGCACGTCAAAAAGGAGACTGGGAGTTCCAGTTCACACTTAGCCATGAAAGGCAGTTTGGTGGCTTTGAGCCAATCACCAGGAGCCAGTGAGTTCTAGTCCGACCTTAGGCATGAAATCCAACTGGGTGACTTTGGGTCAGTCCCTCCCTCTCAGCCCAACCCACCTCACAGGGTTGTTATTTTGGGGAAAACAGGAGGAAGAAGGAATATTAGGTACACTGACGGTCTTAAGTTATTGAGGTGCATCAACATTTCATTTCAAGATGAGCCATTGTGTATGCAAAAAAAATGACAATCAAGTTTATCTAACTTATAGAGCCGTGATGGTGAACCTGTGGCACGTGTGCCAGAGGTGGCACACAGAGTCCTCTGTGGGCACGTGCGCCATCGACAGCTGCTCTTCTGGTTTCTGGGGCACACATGCACCCTGGCCACCTGGTCTTTGTGGACGCTGGAGCACTGGAAAACGGCCTGAAAAACGGGCATGCACACGCTGGCCAGCTGGTCTTTGGGTTTCCAGCGCTCCAGCATGCGTGCATGCACATGATTCCGGTTTGGGCACTCAGTGCTGAAGAGGTTCGCCATTACTGGACTAGGCAAAAGAGACTATCACTCAGCCCCAAAAGGAAGCAAAAAACCCGGAAGCACCTCTCCATCAGCAATCAGCACCCAAATCAGCATAGATTAACTCCAAGGTTAACATCAGACCACCAATCAAGTAAACATTACCCCAATCAAGAAACTGCCGAAGAAGCCAACAGGAAGCAGTTCAACCAAAGAATCTCTAAGACCACCCCCACCAACACTGACAGGGCAAGACACAAGAATATAAACTGACAGCAAACTCCTTACTAGCACTGATGATGTTACCTAGATGGGTCATGAAATGTCTGCAAGAAAACAAGCAAGCTCAGGGAGCACCAAGGACCCCTCATGCCAACCTTGAGTTACAAATATTCTTTTATATACATACACACACACATATATATATATGCACATACATGCGTGTGTGTGTGCCTTGACTTACACCAATAACCATAACATTGTAACTAATAAAGTTACAATGACATTGAGTGACATGATTATTTTTCACACATACAACTGTTGCAGCATCCCCTTGGTCATGTCACTTTTCAGTGCCGTTGTAACTTCGAATGGTCACTAAATGAACTTGTCAGTCAAGGACTATGTGTGTGTGTATGCATGTATGTACATATGTGTGTACACACACACACAAAATTATATGTAAGTGCTGCCTTATTCCTAGTTGTGGTGGGCACACCCCTCTTAGTTGGGCAGTACAACTTCTGGTTTAATATATATATATTACCGTGTTTCCCCGAAAATAAGACCGTGTCTTATATTTTTTTGAAAAAAGCGCTTGGCCTTATTTTCAGGGAGGTCTTATTATTTTGAGGCACATGGAGCAAGACGGGGCTCTTCTTGCCATCTTACCTGATTTCCAGCTCTGTCTCCCTAACCCTAACCAGAGGAAATGGCGGGGACCGGCTGTGCATGCGTTTAAATATTTTCAGGGAGGGCTTATTTTCGGGGGGGGGGCAACTTATTTTAGTGCACATGCTCAAAAGCCCAATTGGGCTTATTATCAGGGGATGTCTTATTTTAGGGGAAACAGGGTATACATACACATATACATAAACCCTCTTTCCTCTAAAATAAGATATTCCCTGATAATAAGCCCAATCGGGCTTTTGAGCACAAGCACTAAAATAAGCCCCCCTGAAAATAAGTCCTCCCCAAAAATATTTAAATATATATGTAGCCAGTCTCCACTATTTCGTCTGGTTTCCTCCTCTGGCGCCCCCAAAAAATAAGACCTCCCTGAAAATAAGACCAAGTGCTTATTTCGGGGTTCAAAAAAATATAAGACAGGGTCTTATTTTCGGGGAAACACGGTGTAGATAGATAGATTGATAGGAGAGAGATTGGATGGATGGATGGATGGATGGATAGATAGACAGATAGATAATAGATATGGATGGATATATGATATAGATGAGAGAGAGATGATGGATGGATGAATGGACAGACAGATAGATGACAGATGGATGGATTGATGGAGATAGATAGATAGGTAGATAGATGATAGATATGGATGGATGGATATATGATATAGATGAGAGATGATGGATGGATGGACGGACAGATAGATAGATGACAGATGGATGGATAGAGATAGATAGATAGATAGATAGATATGGATGGATATATGATAGATATAGATGAAAGAGATGATGGATGGATGGACGGACGGACAGACAGACAGATAGATGGATGAATGGATGGATAGATAGATATGGATGGATATATGATAGATATAGATGAGATATGATGGACAGACAGACAGACAGATGGATTGATGGATAGAGATAGATAACAGATACACACCCCATATATACATATATAATACATATACACACACATCTATACACACAAAACCCTAAAGCAGGAGCTGCCCCGCCCACCTCCGAGGGGCGTGGCCACCCCTAGGAACAAGGCGGCGCTTCAAAGCGCAGGCCCGGCAAGCCCCGCCCCCCACGTGCGCTCCTTCCTTCCTTCCTCCTCCTCCTCCTCACCGGTTGCGCCGCATCCACTCCATCAGCGCGCGCACTTCGGGCACGTCGGCCAGATCCAGCTGTGAGGTTGCGAATTGGTCGGGGAAGCTGCGGTTGAGGTCGCGGCCCCGTCCGTTCTCCCGCCCGCCGACACCCTGACAGTCCCCTTCCCGGGATCGCGCGAAGCCGTCCGGGTTGAGGCTGGGCAGGAGGAAGAGGTCGGTGGCGTTGAGGAGGCGGCGGGCTCGGGGATCCCCGCGGGCCCAGCCGGCCACCAGTTCCCGGGCCAGGCGGACCAGCAACTGCCGGCCCAGCGTTTCGTCGCCGTGCATGTTGGCCACCAGCTTCACCTGAGGGCGGCCCGCCAAGGGAGGCCCGCCGCCGCCGCCGCCGTCCGGGAGGCCTTCGCTGAGGCGCAGCACCCACAGCTCGCGCCCTTCGTTGGAGCGGCCGATGGAGAAGCGCCGCGCCAGGCCTCGCGAAGCTTCTTCCTCAGAAATCCGCCTCAGCGTCTCGCCCAGCTCGGCGTCGTCCAAGTAATGCGGGGCCTCCGAGGAAGAAGAAGAAGAAGAAGAAAAAGAAGCGGCCTCGGCTTTCTTGATATGCACCGCCGCCCGGACCCCGCCGCCCCGCCACACGAGCAACAAAAGGAGCGGAAGCCACGGCCTCCAAGCCGCGCCTCGACCCGCCATCGCGCCGCTTCGGCTTCTGACAGGTCTCGGCTGCCTCAAGCCTCAGCGAGGATAACGCTCCTGAGGTAACTCGACACCCGATTGGTGCGCCGGGAAGAGAGCGGCCGGCCAATCAGAAAGGGGCGTGAAAGTATCCACTAGGGAGATTCTCCGGTAGCCAATGAGGGCCCCAGGATGGAGCGGCGGGAAGGCGGGATAAGAACCCATAGGGCGAGGACGCCGAAAGGGGCGGGGATAGGTCGCTCGACGTAAGCGCCGCAAGGTAGAGAGGAGTGGGGAACGATACGTGGAAAGCAGGGGTGGAGTCAATGACGTAAGGGAGAGGGGAGAGGGCGGGTCCAAGGAGAGGTGGGCGGGAATAATTAATGATGAAGACCAATGAGAAGGGCGATGGCAGGTAGCGGGGTGGAATCAATGACGTAAGGGAGGCGGGGGTTAGAGGGCGGGTTCAAGGAGAGGTGGGCGGGAATAATGACAACCAATGAGAATGGCGATAGCAGGTGGCGGGGTGGAGTCAATGACGTAAGGGAGGCGGGGTTAGAGGGTGGGTCCAAGGACAGGTGGGCGGGAATAATGACAACCAATGAGAATGGCGATAGCAGGTGGCGGGTGGAGCCAAAGGTACAAACGGGTCTGTCTTTTCACGTGAACGGTATAGTCACGTCGGAATGGGGAAAATCTGGAAAACTTAGTTTTATTATTTTAAAATCTTTTTCTCAAATGATACCAGTTTTAAAAATAGAGGGAGGTATAGTTTATTCGGGCTAAAGGCCAGATTCTCTGAAAAATAAAGCTAAGCTTCACTGCAAGTTTAAATTAGTGCCTGAAAATTGCATTTATCTGGAGGCTGCGAGCAAAAAAAAATAGAATAAATCAATTGTAAAATAAATAAATAAAATAAAAAAGTGAATGTGATGATTTTTCCGCCTTTTGCAACTAGTTGTGCATTGTTTTTTCAGGTAAATGGCGCCATTGATTAGGCTGTCAATTGATAGGGTCACCTTGGGTCAAATGCCTCTCTCTGAATGTGTGAATGAATTGAGTTTCACAGTGGGAAGACTCGCGGAGAATACAAGACACAATGAAATGAAGCTGAAATAGAACTCTACCCTCTTGTCTTATTTTCAGGATCTGCTTTACGTATCAGCAGAAAAATAGCAATAAAAAAAACAATATTCACAAAGGATTAAGTTGTACTCGAGCTAATGTCAAGTTAGTATTTTTTTTAAAGAAATTCATTTAATTATTCTGCAAGAGACATCATGGTTTTAGGTACATTTTTCTTTTTTGTGTGTCTTTCGGTCACTATTGACTCCTACGTAGCAACTACAGGTAGTCTTGACTTACAACAGTTCATTTACAGCATTCCAAGTTACCCAGGAGTGGGGTGGGAATGGAGATTTTGCAGTATCCTTCCTCTGCCATGCCCACCAAGCCACACCACGCCCACAGAACCAGTAGTAAAAAAACAATTAGATTTCGCCACTGGTCAACAGTATTAAGTACCTGCGGGTGCAAATAATTAACAATCTGAATTGGTCTCTCCACACATCATCCTTAGTGAAGCGTGCAAAGCACCATCTGCATTTCCTGCATCGGATGAGGAGAGCACATCTTCCTCCTTCTGTCCTGGCTACTTTTTGCAGAGCCACAATGGGGAGCATTTTAACGAGCCGCGTGATTACTTTTTGGTTTGGTGGCAGCAGTGCCTCAGATAGAAAGTCCCTACAGAGAGTGCCGAGGACAGTGGAGAAGATTATAGGAAGCTCGCTTCCCGTTCTTCAGGATACCGCTTATAAGCGCTATATGCTTAGAGCTCAAAGCGTTGTTAGAGACCCCACACACCCACTTTATGACCTGTTTCTGTTGCTCCCCTCTGGGAGGAGGTTTCAAAGTATTTCTAGCAGGACTACCAGATTCTGTAACAGCTTTGGTCCCTACACCATCTGTCTGGTGCTAAACTCGCAAGATTTGTTTTTCTCGCCATGTACATGTATACCTCCGAACTAGAGTGTGTTGTCTCTCCATGTCATATATTTGGGTACCTGCATAATTTTGTATCATCTATCTATCTATCTATCTATCTATCTATCTATCTATCTATCTATCTATCTATCTCTATCTCTATCTATCTATCTATATCTAACTATCTCTATCTCTATCTCTCTATATATCTACAACTATAACTTATCTATTTCTATCTCTATCTATCTCTATTTATATCTATCTAATTATCTATATATCTATAACTATCTCTATAACTATCTATCTCTATCTACCTCTATCTCTATCTATTCTATCTATCTATATCTACCTCTATTTATATCTATCTATCTATCTATCTATCTATCTATCTCTATCTAACTATCTCTATCTCTATCTATCTCTATCTAATTATCTCTATCTCTATCGCTATATATCTACAACTATAACTTATCTATCTCTATCTCTATCTAACTATATCTATCTATTTATATCTATCTAATTATCTATATATCTATAACTATCTCTATTTATAACTATCTATCTCTATCTACCTCTATCTCTATCTATTCTATCTATCTATATCTATATCTACCTCTAACTATCTATCTATCTATCTATCTATCTATCTATCTATCTATCTATCTATCTCTATCTTGTTATGTTTATGTAGTGTTTATTGGCGGTGGTAACCCTTTGAGAGCTGCATGTAACGAAATTTCATTTTAATGTATGCCGATCCGTGTACATTCAAAGTGACAATAAAGTTTATTCTAAGTTCTAAGTCTTCACTCTGCAGGAACGTCCTTGAGAGAAATGCCTGTTGCGAAATCAAGAACCGCACTCAGGAGGAGCAGAAGGCATTGACCCTGGGAGGGAATTTCTCCATGGGGTGGGTGTGTGGGGCTAATGCCCCAAACGAAGCACTTCAAGCTGAAACGCAGGCCCATTCCTCGGATCAGTGACCCGTCTGGACGACTGCAACACGCTCTCTGCGGGGCTACCCTTGAAGAGTCTTGGAAGGAAAATCCACCCACCTGGTTCAGTTCCAAGCTGGGAGAAAGACGCTGGAAACAACTTGGAGGCTGATTGGAAAGAAGGTTTAATGATGAACAGAACCACGCAGCATGCGGTTCTGGGTCAGCTGAAGAAATGGTTGAATGAGCGGGTGGATCTTTATAGGTTTCTGTGACTTTTGAAGTTTGAACTGTTCTGGTGGGGGGGGGTTGTGCAATGAGAAGGGGCTTGTGTCTTTTGCTAAATGGTGGTGGGTTAATCCTATTGTGTCCTGAGGCTTATATCCTGTTCTTAGAATTTGAGTGGAGGAGAATGTCAATTTTAATCCCATCCTTGCCGGCTGGGGAATTAGGAATGGCGCGGTGGCCTGGAGGTGGAGCTCTTGCCTCACAATCAGGAGGCTGTGAGTTCGATCCTAGGTAGAGGCAGATATTTCTCTCTCCGGGCACAATGAGAATCTATCGGCTGAACAAAACTCCGCATTGGCGACAGGAAAGGCATCCGGCCATTAAACCAGGGGCGAAATGCTACCGGTTTGCAAACCAGTAGTAAAAAATTTCCGACGATCAGCTGTGCCACGCGGTTTATATTTCCTGCTTTCTAGTGAAGCTAAATCGCGCGGCACAGCTGTTTCTCCCACCCCTCGCTTTTCTACTTAAGTGTTCTTTTTCCATACGAAGTACGCATTTGGTGCGTGGTGTGCATGTGCGTGTAGCGTGCTTTTGGCACATGCGCAGACAGCAGACCGGTGGCGATCTCCGGAGGATTTCACCACTGCATTAAATGCTCTGCTAGCTCCATTCAGTTGCCCAGATTCCACCCTGCAAGGGATTATGGGATGGTTAAATGAAGATGCTGATGTTGATGATGCTGGCTGGGGAATTCTGGGAGTTGAACTTTTAAACTTTTAAAGAGGCTTGATAGTACAGTGGTCTAAAGCACCCTGTTATTAACACCAGCTGCCTGCAATTTCTGCTGGTTCGAATCTCGCCAAGGCTCAAGGTTGACTCAGCCTTCCATCCTTTCTAAGGTAGGTGAAATGAGGACCCAGTTTGTGGGGGCAATAAGCTGACTTTGTATAAATATACAAAAGGATGAAGGCTATTGCTTAACACACTGTAAGCCGCCCTGAGTCTCCGGAGAAGGGCGGCATATAAATCAAATTAAAAAAAAAAAAAAAAAGCTGCCAAGACTGGCCACCCCTGCGCTAAAGACGCCGTATATTTTCAAGACTTAATTCGACGCATCCTCAGATCTAGGGCAGGGGTCACCAACCTTTCGGACCTCGGGGACCACTAAATTTATAATTTTAAATCCCACAGACCACTAATACGATCTGCCTAATGACCGGCTTTTTGGGCGTGGCTAGGTGACCATGTGACTGGGTGGGCGTGGCCAACTCGATGTCACTCATGTTGTGGGGCGCCTCGCCGGTCTCTACTTGCCCCCCCCCTCCCAGCCACTCCTCCCCTCCCTGCCCGGGCTCCTTAGGGCCCCAACAGGAAGCAGTTGCTGGAGCTAAGCAGCCGCCACGAGAAAGAGTTGGCAAAACAGCTCAGTTCAAATTGGATCTGGCCGAGAAGGAGGCTCAGCAGAAGCACCTCACTGAGGACTAGGAGCATAGGCTTTCCAAGCAGAGCGAAGACCTGCGGGAGTGCAAGGCCAGGTACCGGCCCCAGGAGGCCCAGTGGGCTGAGATGGTCAGCCAGTTCCAGGCCAGGAGGCAGTCCCACTGGAACGAGGCCCTCCGGCTCTTCGCCACCAGCGGCTCTTCCCTCCAGCCTTCGCCCAAAGCCCCCCACCAGGAGGCCGAAGAAGACCCCAAGTCGGAATTTCTGCCCCCCTCCGACCCACACAAGAAGACCCCGAAGGGGGAGACTCTCCGCAGCAACACAAACGTTCATTGCACGTATCCATCCCAGGGGCCGTACAGTTTGAGGATCCCTGATTTAGTGCAATATAAAAAATGCAAATAATTTTTCTGCGGACCACCAAACTTTTCTCACGGACCACCAGTTGGTGACCGCTGAACTAGGGGGGAAATTCAGCATGAAAAACCTCCTTGGTTGTGGGAAACTCCGCTGGCTTTTTCCTGCTGCAATCTTTACCCCTGTTTGAAACCAGATCTACGAGGGTGAGGGTGGAACAGGCCAGTTAGCTCTCCTCATCACGTTCTCGATGGCCTCTCCTCTCGAAAGCCTTGAGTTAGGGGCCAGGTGCAACCGGTCGTGAGTAATTCATTCCTTTCTGTAGGAAAAAAAAAACCCAAACATTTTTTTTTGAAATTAGATTTATATGCCGCCCTTCTCCGGAGACTCAGGGCAGCTTACAATGCGTTAAGCAATAGCCTTCATCCTTTTGTATATTTATACAAAGTCAGCTTATTGCCCCCACAATCTGGGTCCTCAATTTACCCACCTTAGAAAGGATGGAAGGCTGAGTCAACCTTGAGCCTTGGCGAGATTCGAACTTGCAGTAATTGCAGGCAGCTGGTGTTAATCACAGTGCTATCAGTCTGCTGAGCCACCAGGCCCCACACATTTGAGATGTGTTTGATTTTCGTCACCGGTTCCAAATCCGGCCTCTTCCTCTTTTTCCCTGGAATGTCAGCCGATGGGAAAGGAAGCCCACACCTCCCTGGATTTCTGATTTTATCCTCTGGGTTGGACTTGATGATGCTTTTTCTGCAGAGGCCGTTAGTCCCGAAGGCTGCACAAGGGAAATGCTGCAGGAATACTGGTTCCCAGGGGACATAGAATCGTAGAATAACAGAGCTGGGAGGGACCTCGGAGGTCATCTAGTCCAACCCTACACCCAAGCAGGAGACCCTACACCATTTCTGACCGAGGGCAGTCCAGACTCTTCTTGGAAGCCTCCAGGGATGAAGCTCCCACAACTTCCAAAGGCAACTTCTCTTCCATGGGTTGATTGTTCTCCCTATCAGAAAATTCCTCCTCATTTCCAGGTTGAATCTCTCCTTGGTCAGTTTCCATCCATTGTTCCTTGTCTGGCCTTCAGGCGCTTTGGAGAATAGCTGGACCCCCTTCCTCCTCTCTGAGGCAGCCCCTCCCTCAAATACTGGAAGATGCTCTCCTGTCTCCCCTGGTCCTTCTCTTCAATAGACTAGCCATGTCTTCTGTCCACCTATGGTTCATTCAGATGTCTTTCTTTCTTTCTTTCTTTCTTTCTTTCTTTCTTTCTTTCTTTCTTTCTTTCTTTCTTTCTTTCTTTCTCTCTCTCTCTCTTTCTTTCCCTCCCTTCCACCTTCCTTCCCTCCCTCTCTCCCTCCCTCCTTCCTTCCTTCCTTCCTTTTGCTTTGGAAAATAGCTTGACCCCCTTCCTCCTCTCTGGGGCAGCCCCTCAAATACTGGAAGATGCTCTCCTGTCTCCCCTGGTCCTTCTCTTCCCTAGACTAGCCATGTCTTCTGTCCATCTATGGTTCATTCAGATGTCTTTCTTTCTTTCTTTCTTTCTTTCTTTCTTTCTTTCTTTCTTTCTTTCTTTCTTTCTTTCTTTCTTTCTTTCTCTCTCTCTCTCTCTCTCTCTCCCTCTCTCTTTCCCTCCCTTCCACCTTCCTTCCCTCCCTCCCTCCCTCCCTCCCTCCCTCCTTCCTTCCTTCCTTCCTTTTGCTTTGGAAAATAGCTTGACCCCCTTCCTCCTCTCTGGGGCAGCCCCTCAAATACTGGAAGATGCTCTCCTGTCTCCCCTGGTCCTTCTCTTCACTAGACTAGCCATGTCTTCTGTCCATCTATGGTTCATTCAGATGTCTTTCTTTCTTTCTTTCTTTCTTTCTTTCTTTCTTTCTTTCTTTCTTTCTTTCTCTCTTTCTTTCTCTCTCTCTCTCTCTCTCTTTCCCTCCCTTCCACCTTCCTTCCCTCCCTCCCTCCCTCCCTCCCTCCTTCCTTCCTTCCTTCCTTTTGCTTTGGAAAATAGCTTGACCCCCTTCCTCCTCTCTGGGGCAGCCCCTCAAATATTGGAATTATTAAATATTGGAATAATGTTCTCAGAGCATGTTCTGTTTCTCTTGCTGGCTTCTGTGTTCCTGGATTGTTTTATTTTTATTAATCTGCAATCTCTTTCGAGACGTCTTCTGGCTAAGACCATAACTGCTGTGAAAGTTGGAGAGGGCAGTGGGGGTGACACACACACAGTTTTTCCTACCTGTTGCTGCCAAGTGTTTCAAAACAAAGAAGACCAAAAGAGAAAATAAGAATTTTCACACACCCCGGTTAACAACCCTTTAGCTTCCCTGTGCAGTCCGGCATGCCTTCTTTTAAAATATTACTTATTTTACGAGGATTCCCTCCAACAAAAGAGACATTGCTAAGGGTCTGTAGAGATTGTCCGTCATCCAGGTCATAGTTGTCCCAAAGGTTCCTTTTTTTCAGGAGGCAACTGGACTTTTCTGGGTTTTTTTTTTCTTTTGAAGATGTTTCACTTCTTATCCAAGAAGCTTCTTCAGCTCTGACCGAATGGTGGGGAAGGGAAGGGTTTATACCAGAGGTATAATATGTTATAATAATAATTTTAATTAGCGATTTTATGATGTTTGTGTATCTATATTTTTCTTGACTGTACACCGCCTTGAGTCCTATGGGAGAAAGGCGGTATAGAAATATAATAAATAAATAAATAAATAAATAAATAAATAAATAAATACATACATACATACATACATACATACATACATACATACATACATACATACCAGAGGTGGGTTTCAGCAGGTTCGGACCACTTCTGGAGAACCGATAGTGGAAATTTTGAGTAGTTCGGAGAACCGGTAGTAAAAATTCTGACTGGCGCCACCCCCATCTATTCTCTGCCTCCCGAGTCCCAGCTGATAAGGGAGGAAATGGGGATTTTGCAGTATCCTTCCCCTGCCACGCCCACCAAGCCACGCCCACCAAGCCACACCCACAGAACTGGTAGTAAAAAAAAATTGAAACCCACTACTAGTTTATACACCTTGCAGACAGCTGGTCATTTGCATCCTTTTAGAGCAGATAAAGCAGATTTATTGGTATTTATTTATTGGTTCGATTTATCTGCCGCCCTTCTCCGGAGACTCAGGGCGGCTTACAATGCTTTTTAAGCAATAGCCTTCATCCTTTTTGTATATACCTGCTTAGTAGGGCTTTCAGCCCCCCCCCCCAAGCGGTGTTCTTTTTTTATACAAAGTCGGATTATTGCCCCCACAATCCGGGTCCTCATTTTACCTACCTCGGAAGGATGGAAGGCTGAGTCCACCTTGAGCCTGGTGAGATTCGAACTTGCAGTAATTGCAGGCAGCTGGCAGCTAAGTGCTACTTAACAGCACTTTAGTACGCTGCTCCACCAAGGCTCTAGTGGTCTTTGAGGCCAGATGGAGGTTTCTCAGGGTCACCTGAGTGGTGCTCCTGGTTCCTGCAATTTTTCCTCTGGAAATCTATCCCTATGGATTGGATTTCCAGAGGATTCATTCCCATGACCGGTGTGGGAGTAGGAATGGATTTCCAAAGGAAAAATAATTGCAGGCTACAGGAACCATTTGCACCACTTAGGTGACCCTGAGGACACAGATAAGCCTCCAAGTGGCCTCAATGACTCTCAAAGGATGCCAATGACCAGCTGTCTGCAAGGAGCATCAATCCTTCCATTCCACACCATCCAGCCAGAACTGAAGAAGCTTCTTGGATGAGAAGCGAAACGTCTTCAAAAGAAAAAAACAAGAAAATCCAGTTTGCCTCCTGGAAAATAAGCACCTTTGGGACAGAGATCGCTAAGCATCAGCTCTCTGCTCTTCATAGGGATAAAAGTGATAATACAGGTGGCTGGAGAATTCTGGGAGTTGAAGTCCACAGATCTTGAAGCTGCCAAGGTTGGACATCCCTGCTGACTGAGGAATTCTGGGAGTTGAAGTCCACTCGTCTTAAAGTCGCCAATTTTAGGAAAACACTGTTCTAGAACTTCCCATGAGTTGTTCGCTCACCTTGTTGGTATGCCAAGGTCTTCCCCATAAGTAGCTTTGCTGCTTCTCTGTTTTGATGAAAAAGATTTCCTCTGACCTGAGGAAAAACAAAAAACAACCTGATGACAAGGTAGCATTTGAACCCGATGCTCACCTGTAAAGGTAAAAGGATGAAGGAATTAAAATTAAAAGCAACCCCAAATCCTGAACTGCAGCTCCCTCTAGTGGCTACCAAGGAGACAAGCAGTCACAAAATTAAAATACATTTACAGGAGCTTCCTTGTAAGGTAGTCCCGGACTTAAAAAAACAACCACAATTGTTGCTAAGTGAGTTATCTTTGATTGGCGCTGTGGTAACTTTGAACAGTCACTAAACGAATGGTTGCAAGTCACTTACCCCGGTTCATTTAGCGACGGTTTCGAGAGGACTGGAAAAAAGTGAGCGATGACCATTTTTTTCAAACTTACAAACTTTGTAGCGTGCCTATGATCATGTAATCCAAACTTAAGACGCTTGGCCCCTGATTCATACTTATGACCGTTAACTGTGTCCCAAGGTCACACGATCCCTTTCGCCAACCTTCTGAGAAAGCAAAACCAATGGGAAAGACAGATTCATTTAACAACCTTGGTGGCGCAGCAGACTAAAGTGCTGTTAAAGTAGCACTTAGCTGCCAGCTGCCTGCAATTACTGCGAGTAAGTCGAGTATTACCTGTACAATAAATAAAATAAATCCTACAGCCAAAAGGGAACGCGGTGGCTCAGTGGCTGAGCTTGTCAATCAAAAGGTCGGCAGTTCAGCGGTTCGAATCCCGAGTGCCGCGTAACGGGGTGAGCTCCTGTGACTCGTCCCAGCTTCTGCCAACCTAGCAGTTCGAAAGCAGGTAAAAAATGCAAGTAGGAAAATAGGGGCCACCTTTGGTGGGAAGGGAACAGCGTTCTGTGCGCCTTTGGCGTTGAGTCATGCCGGCCACATGACCACGGAGACGTCTTTGGACAGCGCTGGCTCTTCGGCTTTGAACTGGAGAGGAGCACTGCCCCCTAGAGTCGGGAACAACTAGCACATATGTGCGAGGAGAACCTTTAACTTTACGTTACAGCCAAAATCTTGGCCTGGATGTTGAACAGCTCTGTTGGATTGACCCCTTGGCTCTCATTCTCTTAAAGTTTCTAGTCCTCTTTGAGGGACAAAGTTCAGCCTATTGAAAAATTTCTCGCTGCCCGCCAGGTCAAAACCAGTAACCCAGCGGGATGCTCGTTACTCATTGTCCCAACCGGGCCCATAAATGGGTAACGATCCTTCTCAGGTTTCTTCCCAAGAGTTTACCCAGTGTTTACCCAGAAAGTCCTTGAATGGGCAATACCTTGAACTCAGCACACCTGACTCACTTCTCCGCACACCGCCATAAAGTCATTTAACTTGGGACGCCTATAAAAAACTGGCGATCACAGCCGCCTCTTTTTCAGATCAAGGACAGCCGGGGACCGGTCATTTACGTGTGAGTGTCTGCTTTGATAACCTGGGGGGGTGGGAGGCGGGTGCTGGAGGGGAGAGCAAGTGGGTACCTATGGCACGAAGGACGGCAGGATGTGGAGTTTATCTGCAAATCACTTTCTTAAATTTGCAGATAATGAAAATTATCTGCAATCATCATTCGTCTGCAATGAATTATCCGGAATGAAAATTGGATGGGTGGGAGGTCTTTTCTCCTGGGGGGTTGCACCTGGGATGATTTTGGGGAGACCCTTCAAGTCCATGGAAGCATTAAGAGGCTCCCCACCCCCCCCATGTCTCTTTTTTCCAGCTCGGGTTCTGAGCAACCGGTGCGAAAATGGAAGGCGTCTTTTACCTAAAGTTGCTCTTCGTTGTAGCCATTGTGCCAGGAGTCGTCGGCGTCACAGGTAAGCGTAGCACTGAATCCAATAGGCCAGGTGTTAGTTGGGATTCTTTGTATGCACAAATAGGGATTATGCCAAAGGTGTTTTTTTTTTTCCCAAGAGGCAACTGTGTTTTCTGGGTTTTTTCTCTGAGGATGTTTTGCTTCTCATCCCAGAAGCTTCTTCAGCTCTGACCGAATGGTGGGGAAGGGAAGGATTGATACTCCTTGCAGACAGCTGGTCATTGGCATCCTTTTAGAGCAGTGTTTCTCAACCTTGGAAGCTTGAAGATGGGTGGACTTCAACTCCCAGAATCCCCCAGCCAGCGCTGCTGGAAGTCCACCCATCTTCAAGCTTCCAAGATTGAGAAACACTGTTTTAGAGGGTCTTTGAGGCCACTTGGAGGATTCTCTGTGTCCTCAGGGCCACCTGAGTGGTGCAAATGGTTCCTGTAGTCTGCAATTTTTTTCCTCTGGAAATCCATTCCTACTCCCACACCATTCCAAGGGTCTTCATCCCAAATTGTATAGCTAAAAGTCTGTAGAAATTCTCCGTCATCCATGGTTGCCCCAAAGGTGCTTTTTCAGAAGGCAACTGGACTTTCTGTTTTTTCTTTGAAGGCATTTCACTTCTCATCCAAGAAGCTCCTTCCGTCTCTTTTCCAGAAGCTTCGCAACCGAAGAAGCTTCTCAGATGAGAAGGGAAATGTTTTCAAAGGAAATAAAAAAAAACCCAAGGAAGTCCCAAGTTACCTTATGGAGAAGCACATTATCTATGGAGCTTCTCCGTCATCCAGGCCACAACAGTCCCAGAGGTGCCTTTTTTTAGCAAAGTCTGTCCCAAAGGTGCTTTTTTTTCCAGGAGGCAAACTGGATTTTCTGGGTTTTTTCCTTCTGAAGACGTTTCGCTTCTCATCCAAGAAGCTTCTTCGGCTCTGACCGGATGGTGGGGAAGGGAAGGATTTACGTTCCTTGCAGATAGCTCTTCACTGGCATCCTTTCCAAATGGGGATTATTATCGTTATTATAAGTGGTCACCCAGTCAGCCAGATGTTGAGACTGGTTTTGGCATGTGGGTTCACCCACAGGTACTGCTCAACTTACAGCCATTCGTTTAGTGACCGTTCCAAGTTACAGTGGCACTGAAAAGAGAGACTTATGACCATTTTTCACACTTACAATGGTTGCAACATCCCCGTGGTCATGAGATCAAAATTCAGGCGCTTGGTGACTGACTCGCATTTATGACGGTCGCTGTGTCACGTGATCCCCTTTTGCGACCTTGTGACATGCAAAGTCAACAGGGAAGCCAGATTCACTTAACGACGGTGTTATGAAGTGCAGTTATTCACTCAACAACGGTGGCAAGGAAGATCGTAAAACGGGGCAAAACTCATTTAACGAACGTCTCGCTTAGCAACAGAAGTTTTGGGTTCCGTCGTGGTCATAAGGCGAGGACTACTGCACGGAGACCTGGGAGAGGCAGGTATGGATGTCTGATGGCGTTAAATGTAACATTGCTGGAATTATTTAAAAAAAGTATAAAAACTGTTTATGCCGCCCTAAAAGGCGACTCTAAGTGATTTACAATCAATAAAAACGAGACGAAACCTTAAAAGAATAAATACAGGTAGTCCTCAATTTACGAGCGCAATTGAGCCCAAAATTTATGCTGCTAAGTAAGAAATGTGTTAGGTGAGTTTTGCCCCATCTTACGACTTTTCTTGCCAAGAGTTGTTAAGCGAATCAATGCAGTTGTTAATGCAAAATAATCAAGGAGAGAAGTCACCTAGAACTAAGGAGAAACTTCCCAACAGTGAGGACAATTCACCAGCGGAACAGCTTGCCACCAGAAATTGTGGGGGCTCCATCACGTGAGGCTTTTAAAAAAGAGTCTGGAGAGCCAGTTGTCCGGAATGGTATACAGGGCAGGGGTGAAATGCTCCCAGTTCGGACTGGATCACTCGATCCGGTAGTGATGGCGGCGGGTGGTTTGGAGAACCGGTAGCAAAAATCCCTGCGCTCCCCCCATGCCCAGCTGAGCCGTGCCATCATCAGAGACTGTTTTTTTACTTTTAAAAGCACTTTTTTCTACAACCTCTTCAGCCGAAAAAATGCTTTTAAAAGTAAAAAAAAAAAAGCCTCTGATGATCGCGTGGCTCAGCTGGGATCATCAGAGGCTTTTAAAAGCATTTTTTTCTACAACCTCTTCAGCCAAAGAGGCTGTAGGAAAAATGCTTTTAAAAGTAAAAAAAAAAGCCTCTGACGATCAGGCAACTCGGCCAAAGAGGCTGTAGAAAAAATTCTTTTAAAAGTAAGAAAAGCCTCTGACGATCAGGCAGCTCGGCCGAGGAGACTGTAGAAAAAATGCTTTTAAAAGTAAAAAAAAGCCTCTGACGATCAGGCAACTCGGCCGAGGAGACTGTAGAAAAAATGCTTTTAAAAGTAAAAAAAAAGCCTCTGACGATCAGGCAACTCAGCCGAGGAGACTGTAGAAAAAATGCTTTTAAAAGTAAAAAAAAGCCTCTGACGATCAGGCAGCTCGGCCGAGGAGACTGTAGAAAAAATGCTTTTAAAAGTTAAAAAAAAGCCTCTGACGATCAGGCAACTCGGCCGAGGAGACTGTAGAAAAAATGCTTTTAAAAGTAAAAAAAAGCCTCTGACGATCAGGCAACTCGGCCAAAGAGGCTGTAGAAAAAATTCTTTTAAAAGTAAGAAAAGCCTCTGACGATCAGGCAGCTCGGCCGAGGAGACTGTAGAAAAAATGCTTTTAAAAGTAAAAAAAAGCCTCTGACGATCAGGCAACTCGGCCGAGGAGACTGTAGAAAAAATGCTTTTAAAAGTAAAAAAAAAGCCTCTGACGATCAGGCAACTCAGCCGAGGAGACTGTAGAAAAAATGCTTTTAAAAGTAAAAAAAAGCCTCTGACGATCAGGCAGCTCGGCCGAGGAGACTGTAGAAAAAATGCTTTTAAAAGTTAAAAAAAAGCCTCTGACGATCAGGCAACTCGGCCGAGGAGACTGTAGAAAAAATGCTTTTAAAAGTAAAAAAAAGCCTCTGACGATCAGGCAACTCGGCCGAGGAGACTGTAGAAAAAATGCTTTTAAAAGTAAAAAAAAGCCTCTGATGATCAGGCAGCTCGGCCGAGGAGACTGTAGAAAAAATGCTTTTAAAAGTAAAAAAAAGCCTCTGATGATCAGGCAGCTCGGCCGAGGAGACTGTAGAAAAAATGCTTTTAAAAGTAAAAAAAAAGCCTCTGACGATCAGGCAACTCAGCCGAGGAGACTGTAGAAAAAATGCTTTTAAAAGTAAAAAAAAGCCTCTGACGATCAGGCAGCTCGGCCGAGGAGACTGTAGAAAAAATGCTTTTAAAAGTAAAAAAAAAGCCTCTGACGATCAGGCAACTCAGCCGAGGAGACTGTAGAAAAAATGCTTTTAAAAGTAAAAAAAAGCCTCTGATGATCAGGCAGCTCGGCCGAGGAGACTGTAGAAAAAATGCTTTTAAAAGTAAAAAAAAGCCTCTGATGATCAGGCACCTCGGCCGAGGAGACTGTAGAAAAAATGCTTTTAAAAGTAAAAAAAAGCCTCTGACGATCAGGCAGCTCGGCCGAGGAGACTGTAGAAAAAATGCTTTTAAAAGTAAAAAAAAGCCTCTGACGATCAGGCAACTCGGCCGAGGAGGCTGTAGAAAAAATGCTTTTAAAAGTAAAAAAAAAGCCTCTGACGATCAGGCAACTCGGCCAAAGAGGCTGTAGAAAAAAATGCTTTTAAAAGTAAAAAAAAGCCTCTGACGATCAGGCAACTCGGCCAAAGAGGCTGTAGAAAAAATGCTTTTAAAAGTAAAAAAAAAGCCTCTGACGATCAGGCAACTCGGCCAAAGAGGCTGTAGAAAAAATGCTTTTAAAAGTAAAAAAAAGCCTCTGACGATCAGGCAACTCGGCCAAAGAGGCTGTAGAAAAAAATGCTTTTAAAAATAAAAAAAAAGCCCGGGGCTGGACTAGATGACCTCCAAGGTCCCTTCCAGCTCTGTTATTCTGAGCAAATCTTCCCCCCCCCCCCGTCAGGCCTAGAGCTGTCCATCAACGCCAACACGGCGGGCTACCAGCTGGAGACGGAGGTGGGCCTGACCCAGTCCCTCTGGTGCGCCGTGAAGCCTCCCGGCCAGGAAGAGGAATTGCGGTGGCTGCGGGGAGACCAAGAAGTGATCCTGCAGGAGGGGAACAAAGCCAACGCCAGCAACATCTGCATCTCCCCCGTCACTGACGAGGACCACGGCGTCTCCTTCACCTGCCAGCTGGCCCGGAACAAATCCGTCCAGATCTCCGTGCTGCTGAACGTCACCTGTGAGCGAGGCTTTTAAAAATACTTTTTTTTTCCCCATAGGCCCCTGTACCAAGAGGAACAGAAGCCCTCAGGCAAACCACCAGGAGGACAAAAAGCAGAAAAAAGAAAGACGGAGGGAGGGAGGAAAAGGGAACAGGGAGGGAGGGAGGAAAGAAGGAAGGACGGAAGAGAGGGAGGGAGGAAAGAAGGAAGGAAGGAAGGGAGGGAGGGAGGAAAGAAGGAAGGGAGGGAGGGAGGGAGGAAAGAAGGGAGGGAGGGAGGGAGGGAGGAAAGAAGGAAGGAAGGGAGGGAGGGAGGGAGGGAGGGAGGGAGGAAAGAAGGAAGGAAGGGAGGGAGGGAGGGAAGGAAGGAAGAGAGGGAGGGAGGGAAGGAAGGAAGGAAGAGAGGGAGGGAAGGGAGGAAGGAAGGAAGAAAGGGAGGGAGGGAGGAAGGAAGAGAGGGAGGGAGGGACGGAAGGAAGGAAGGAAGGGAGGGAAGGAAGGAAGGGAGGAAGGAAGGAAGGAAGAAAGGGAGGGAGGGACGGAAGGAAGGAAGGAAGAAAGGGAGGGAGGGAAAGAAGGAAGGGAAGGACGGAAGAAAGGGAGGGAGGGAAGGAAGGAAGAAAGGGAGGGAGGAAGGAAGGAAGGAAGAAAGGGAAGGAGGGACGGAAGGAAGGAAGGAAGGAAGGAAGAAAGGGAGGGAGGGAAAGAAGGAAGGGAAGGACGGAAGAAAGGGAGGGAGGGAAGGAAGGAAGAAAGGGAGGGAGGGACGGAAGGAAGGGAGGGAGGAAGGAAGGAAGGAAGAAAGGGAGGGAAGGGAGGGAGGAAGGAAGGGAGGAAGGAAGTAAGGAAGAAAGGGAGGGAGGGAGGGACGGAAGGAAGTAAGGAAGAAAGGGAGGGAGGGAAAGAAGGAAGGGAAGGACGGAAGGACGGAAGAAAGGGAGGGAGGGAAGGAAGGAAGGAAGGGAGGGAGAGAGGGAAGGAAGGGAGGGAGGAAGGAAGAGAGGGAGGAAGGAAGGAAGAAAGGGAGGGAGGGAAGGAAGGGAGGAAGGAAGGAAAGAAGAGAGGGAGGAAGAAAGGGAGGGAAGGAAGGAAGAAAGGAAGGGAAGGAAATGGGAAATACTAACACAAACTAGTAGAATAAAACAGCGAAAAATGAATTTTTTAAAAGGAGGAAGGAGGGAGGAAACGGAGGAAGCAAGGAAGCAAGGAAATGGGAAAACAGTAATGCAAACTAGTAGAAAAAGCAGAAAAAAAGGATTTTAAAAAAGGAGGGAGGGAGGAAAAGAAGGAAGGGAGGAAGATGGAAACAGGAGATTGAAAAAAAGAGAAGGATGGAAGAAAGGAAAGAAAGAGGGAGAAGGAGGGAAAGAAAATGAGACTGAAAAAGAAGAAAGGAAAGAAACCAAGAAATAGAGAGAGGGAGAAACAAATAGAAAAAGCTTCTGATTTCCTTTGCACCAAACAGAATTTACAATTACAAAATTATCATGTTGTGATTACCGTCACTTAGTGGGGTGGGGTGGGGGCTCCGAGGAGGGGGCTGGGGGGGGTCCCATTGCCATAGAATTGGAGGCTGGGTTCTCTCCACAACCAGATTGCCAGCCAGCTGTTCCTTCTCCCCACAGACACAAAAAAAAAAAAAAAGATTATTGATATTTAAATCTGATTAGAAAACTTGTTTTTCAACCTTGGGCACTTTAAGCCGGGTGGACTTCGGTTCCCAGAATTCCCCAGCCAGCAACGCTGGCTGGGGAATTCTGGGAACCGAAGTCCACCCGGCTTAAAGTGCCCAAGGTTGAAAAACACCAAGTTAGTCTTTGCAATTATTTATATAGTATTTTCCCATTCGGATCCAGTGGCAGGAAACAGAATAATGTTGATTATCTATTTACTATTTGTATCTATTATCTATTTGCTCTTTGTGTCAATGCTGAGGCTTTGCTGGAAAGGGCACCGGGCAGGGAAGGGTTACGTGGCACCAAGATAATTGGATTTTCTTTTGCTGACCCATTTGCTGGCGTTCCACAGTTGCCCCCATCCTAACCGGGGAAGACCCTCCGGGCATCCCCGCCGAGTGGGACGCGACCCTCGATTGCCACGTCAAAGCCAACCCTCCCGCTCAACTTCGCTGGCTGAAGGACAACGAAACCCTGAGCCTGGGGGACTCCCGCTACTGGATCGTCCAAACCAGCGAGCTGTTTCAGCTGACCATTAAGCAACTCCAACCTTCGGACGGAGGGATATACACCTGCGAGGCTCGCTCTCGGCGTGGAATGAGCCGTAAGGATTTCCACCTGGTCGTCGAAGGTACTTCTATCTATTGATCGATACCCCACCTGTATGCGTTCGATATATCTTCTTCCTCCTGTTTGCCCCACAACAACAACCCTGTGAGGTGGGTTGGGCTGAGAGAGAGAGAGAGAGAGAGAGAGAGAGGGATTGGCCCAAAGTCACCCAGTCAGCTTTCATGCCTAAGGCGGGACTAGAACTCACCCTCTCCTGGTGATTGGCCCAAAGTCACCCAGCCAGCTTTCATGCTTAAGGTGGGACTAGAACTCACCATCTCCTGGTGATTGGCCCAAAGTCATCCAACCAGGTTTCATGGATAAGACGGGACTAGAACTCACTGTCTCCTGGTGATTGGCCTAAAGACACCCAGCTGGCTTTCATGCCTAAGGCAGGACTAGAACTCACCCTCTCCTGGTGATTGGCCCAAAGTTACCTAATTGGCTTTCATGCTTAAGGTGGGACTAGAACTCACCATCTCCTGGTGATTGGCCCAAAGTCATCCAACCAGGTTTCATGGATAAGACGGGACTAGAACTCACTGTCTCCTGGTGATTGGCCCAAAGTCACCCAGCCGGCTTTCATGCCTAAATTGGGACTAGAACTCACAATCTCCTGGCGATTCGCCCAAAGTCACCCAGCTTGTATGCTTAAGGCGGGACTAGAACTCACTGTCTCCTGGTGATTGGCCCAAAGTCACCCAGCTTTCATGCTTAAGGCGGGACTAGAACTCTCTGTCTCCTGGTGATTGGCCCAAAGTCACACAACTAGCTTTTGTGGCTAAAGTGGAACTAGAACTCACTTTTTCCTGGTGATTGACTCAAAGTCAAGAAACTGGGAGGCTGTGAGTTCTAGTCCCGCTTTAGGCAGGAAAGACAGTCTAAAGCGGGACTAGAACTCACAGCCTCCCAGTTTCTTGCCTCGTGCCTTCACCACTAGATCAAACTGACTCTCCTATCTAGAAAGTATGACTACCAAACCCTTTTCACAGATGCAAAGTCAAAATAATTGGGTTTTTACTTTGAGCTCAATGTGCAAATGCCCTCCTGCCTTTTACGTCTTTAAAAGGGGAAATCATGAATGCCAGCAAAAGGAAAGGACAGCCGTTGATCGGGCTTTGTCCTAAGGCAGCTACTATGAGAAGCAGAAATAGACAGCTAACTAATCACATTGAATTAGTTTTCCTTTATGGTTTGGCTGGAATCATGCAGAGCTGAAGTTTTAATTCATGTTTGTGGGTTCAGGACCTTAAATTTAACCCTCTGAATTTATGTCTCAAACAGTCTGTGAAACTCCCATTCAGTGTTGCATTCATCCTGGTGGGCTTCTCATGAGTAGTCCAGATTAGAGAAAGCACAAGGACAGGTGTTTCTCGTGATGAGAGAGCAGAGAACAAAAGGCTGCCATCTCTTTTATTAGTTATCAAAATACAGCGTCATCAGAAGGCGTTATTATGGCTACACATCTCATATTACATACAAGAAATAGAAAAGCATCCATATATTCTCCTTATAGGTTTCACATTCTACCTATTACAGTAAATCACGTGAATTCTAGCAAAGCGATACTTAAGGTGAAAACAAAACTTATCATATTTGCTGCTAGCCGAGAGGCCCATCTTCCCGGTATCAGATTATGTCAACCCTCAGGAATGTAGCACAAGGAGATGTCTCTGCCTTTGCAAATACAGTCTATGTTATGAACAAAGAGAGAACGAATAGGGTCCTTCAGAGAGTATCCATATGAACCCTCTTTTTCCACTCAGATTATTTCGGTGCCAAGCTCCATACATTGTCCAACCAGTTAAACTGGTCTATACATGTACTATGGCCACCGCATTCCCACAATTCAGGTGCTAGCTTTGCCTTAGTTCTGATGTATTTTTTTAAAAAAACAAGCCTACGTCTCCCCACATAAAGTTGGTACACAAGTCTTTACTTCAATCAATCAGAATAGAGCTGGAAGGGATCTTGGAGGTCTTCTAGTCTCAAGCAGGAGATCCTACACCATTTCAGACAAGTGACTATCTAGTCTCTTCTTGAAAACCTCCAGTGATGGAGCACCCATAACTTCTGGTGGCAAGCAGTTCCACTGGTTAATTGTCCTCACTGTTAGGAACTTTCTCCTCAATTCCAGGTTGCTTCTCTCCTTGATTAGTTTCCATCCAGGACAGGTATTTTCATGGCTAATTATGTGCTTTCAATGTTTGTTTTTTTTTAAAATTTGATTTATATGCCCCCCTCCTCCGGAGACTCAGGGCGGCTTACAGTGCGTTAAGCAATAGCCTTCCTACTTTTGTATATTTATACAAAGTCAGCTCTTTCTTTCTTTCTTTCTTTCTTTCTTTCTTTCTTTCTTTCTTTCCTTCCTTCCTTCCTTCCTTCCTTCCTTCCTTCCTTCTTTCTCTTTCTTTTCTAAATTTGATTTATATGCCGCCCTTCTCCGGAGACTCAGGGCGGCTTACAGTGCGTTAAGCAATAGCCTTCATACTTTTGTATATTTATACAAAGTCAGCTCTTTCTTTCTTTCTTTCTTTCTTTCTTTCTTTCTTTCTTTCTTTCTTTCTTTCCTTCCTTCCTTCCTTCCTTCCTTCCTTCCTTCCTTCCTTCCTTCTTTCTCTTTCTTTTCTAAATTTGATTTATATGCCGCCCTTCTCCGGAGACTCAGGGCGGCTTACAGTGCGTTAAGCAATAGCCTTCATACTTTTGTATATTTATACAAAGTCAGCTCTTTCTTTCTTTCTTTCTTTCTTTCTTTCTTTCTTTCTTTCTTTCTTTCTTTCTTTCCTTCCTTCCTTCCTTCCTTCCTTCCTTCCTTCTTTCTCTTTCTTTTCTAAATTTGATTTATATGCCACCCTTCTCCGGAGACTCAGGGCGGCTTACAGTGCGTTAAGCAATAGCCTTCATACTTTTGTATATTTATACAAAGTCAGCTCTTTCTTTCTTTCTTTCTTTCTTTCTTTCTTTCTTTCTTTCTTTCTTTCTTTCTTTCTTTCCTTCCTTCCTTCCTTCCTTCCTTCCTTCCTTCCTTCTTTCTCTTTCTTTTCTAAATTTGATTTATATGCCGCCCTTCTCCGGAGACTCAGGGCGGCTTACAATGCGTTAAGCAATAGCCTTCATACTTTTGTATATTTATACAAAGTCAGCTTATTGCCCCCCACAAACTGGGTCCTCATTTTACCCACCTTAGAAAGGATGGAAGGCTGAGTCGACCTTGAGCCTGGTGAGAATTGAACTCGCAGTAATTGCAAGCAGCTGGATGTTAAATGCTGCCTTAATAGGAGGCATTAGCCTCCTACGCCACTCAGGCTCCCTTCTTTGACCCCTTCTTCTTTCTGAAGATGGTTGGAAAGAGACAATGTCTTGGAGTCCTTCTGGAGTATTCTCTGCTGTTTTTAAATTGTGCACGGCGTGAAATGGGAAATATTTTGCCACGTAATGTCTTGGACATTTGCCCCAACCGTTCCAGGTGTGTTGCATCTCAGCCCAGTTGACAGCTGGAAAAACCTCAGTTGGTCTCATTTGGGCCAGAACAAACTCTGGTGGGGCCTCCCAGCCATCTCCTCTGTCCAGTGTCCTGTCCGGGGCCTTCCTTGCTCCTTCTCTTCTCACCTCACTTCTCACTCAACATCTGGTGGCCAGCTGTTCCATTGGTTAATTGTCCTCACTGTTAGGAAGTTTCTCCTTAATTCCAGGTTGCTTCTCTCCTTCATTAGTTTCCATCCATTGTTCCTTGTCTGGCCTTCGGGTGCTTTGGAGAATAGCTTGACCCCCTTCTTCCTCTCTGGGGCAGCCCCTCCAATATTGGAACTCTGTTATCCTGTCTCCCCTTTTCCTTCTCTTCACTAGACCAGCCATGTCTTCTGTCCATCTATGGTTCATTCAGATGTCTTTCTTTCTTTCTTTTCTTTTCTTTCTTTCCTTTCTTTCTTTCTCTCTCTCTCTCTCTCTTTTTTTTTTCCCTCCCTTCCACCTTCCTTCCCTCCCTCCCTCCCTCCCTCCCTTCCTTTTGCTTTGGAAAACAGCTTGACCCCCTTCCTCCTCTCTGGGGCAGCCCCTCAAATATTGGAAGATGCTCTCCTGTCTCCCCTGGTCCTTCTCTTCACTAGACTAGCCATGTCTTCTGTCCATCTATGGTTCATTCAGATGTCTTTCTTTCTTTCTTTCTTTCTTTCTTTCTTTCTTTCTTTCTTTCTTTCTTTCTTTCTTTCTTTCTTTCTTTCTTTCCCTCCCTTCCACCTTCCTTCCCTCCCTCCCTCCCTCTCTCCTTCCTTCCTTCCTTCCTTCCTTTTGCTTTGGAAAATAGCTTGACCCCCTTCCTCCTCTCTGGGGCAGCCCCTCAAATATTGGAAGATGCTCTCCTGTCTCTCCTGGTCCTTCTCTTCCCTAGACCAGCCATGTCTACTGTCCATCTATGGTTCATTCAGATGTCTTTCTTTCTTTCTTTTCTTTCTTTCTCTCCCTCTCTCTCTCTCTCTCTCTCTCTCTCTCTCTCTCTCTCTTTCCCTCCCTTCCACCTTCCTTCCCTCCCTCCCTCCCTCCCTCCTTCCTTCCTTCCTTCCTTTTGCTTTGGAGAATAGCTGGACCCCCTTCCTCCTCTCTGTGGCAGCCCCTCAAATATTGGAAGATGCTCTCCTGTCTCTCCTGGTCCTTTTCTTCACTAGACTAGCCATGTCTTCTGTCCATCTATGGTTCATTCAGATGTCTTTCTTTCTTTCTTTTCTTTCTTTCTTTCTTTCTTTCTCTCTCTCTCTCTCTCTCTCTCTTTCTTTCCCTCCCTTCCACCTTCCTTCCTTCCCTCCCTCCCTCCCTCCCTCCTTCCTTCCTTCCTTCCTTTTGCTTTGGAGAATAGCTGGACCCCCTTCCTCCTCTCTGGGGCAGCCCCTCAAATATTGGAAGATGCTCTCCTGTCTCCCCTGGTCCTTCTCTTCCCTAGATCAGCCATGTCTTCTGTCCATCTATGGTTCATTCAGATGTCTTTCTTTCTTTCTTTTCTTTCTTTCTCTCCCTCTCTCTCTCTCTCTCTCTCTCTCTCTCTTTCTTTCCCTCCCTTCCACCTTCCTTCCCTCCCTCCCTCCCTCCCTCCCTTCCTCCTTCCTTCCTTCCTTTTGCTTTGGAGAATAGCTTGACCCCCTTCCTCCTCTCTGGGGCAGCCCCTCAAATATTGGAAGATGCTCTCCTGTCTCCCCTGGTCCTTTTCTTCACTAGACTAGCCATGTCTTCTGTCCATCTATGGTTCATTCAGATGTCTTTCTTTCTTTCTTTTCTTTCTTTCTTTCTTTCTTTCTCTCTCTCTCTCTCTCTCTCTCTTTCTTTCCCTCCCTTCCACCTTCCTTCCCTCCCTCCCTCCCTCCCTCCCTCCTTCCTTCCTTCCTTCCTTTTGCTTTGGAAAATAGCTGGACCCCCTTCCTCCTCTCTGGGGCAGCCCCTCAAATATTGGAAGATGCTATCCTGTCTCCCCTGGTCCTTCTCATCACTAGACTAGCCAGGCCCAGTTCCTGCAACCGTTCTTCGTATGTTTTAGCCTCCAGGCCTTTAATCATTTTTGTTGCTCTTCTCTGCACTTTTTCCAAAGTCTCAACATCCATTTTTATAATGTGACCAAAACTGGATGCAGAATATTCCAGGTGTGGCTTTATTAAGGCTTTATAAAGCGGTGCCAATACTTCACCTGACTTTGATTCTATGCCTCTGTTTATACAGACCAGGATCGTATTAGCTTTTTTGGCTGGCTCGTGTTTAAGGGATCCTCCACTAGGACTCCAAAATCCCTTCGCTTAACGACTGCAATGATTCACATAACGACTACTGCAAAAAGGTCGTCAAACCGTGTGGGGCCTCACTTAACGACCCGCACGACTTACGACCATCATTCCAGGCTCAATGATGGCCGTAAGTCGAAGACTACCTGTATTCTTGTCCTTGTGCTACCTGTCCTAACCAGTTTCGTTGTGTACATGATGTACAACGACAATAAGGGCTGTCCTATACTGTTGCGGCCCATGGAAGGCAGCTCTTGGTGTCTGTTGAATGTCTTCCAGAGACAAAACTCCCTTTCCCCACCGAAGCTGTCATCGCTGCCGGGGTGGTCCTGTCACTCATCGTTCTCTTCAGTTTTGCAGTTCGATGGAAGAAGATCGTACAGGTAGGAAGGCTCGAGGTTGGCTCTGAGTCATTCAGAGACATCTGCCAGGTGCGAAGAATCAGAGTCACATGAATCTTTAACCCACTTCGGTTACGATTAAGCTGATTTATTGCTCAAGAATCTAGTCCAGGGGTCAAAACACAAGAATCTAGTCCAGGGGTCTCCAACCTTGGCAACTTGAAGACTTGTGGACTTCAACTCCCAGAATTCCTCAGCCAGCAAAAGCTGGCTGAGGAATTCTGGGAGTTGAAGTCCACAAGTCTTCAAGTTGCCAAGGTTGGCTGAGGAATTCTGGGAGTTGAAGTCCACAAGTCTTCAAGTTGCCAAGGTTGGCTGAGGAATTCTGGGAGTTGAAGTCCACAAGTCTTCAAGTTGCCAAGGTTGGCTGAGGAATTCTGGGAGTTGAAGTCCACAAGTCTTCAAGTTGCCAAGGTTGGAGATCTAGTCAACCAATGGTCAGCACTACTTTGGCACTAGAGAAGAGTCAATGGAATTCCATTGGATTTAGACCGCTGGTGGGAACGGAAGGATTCCAGGCTGGTTCCTCTCTTGACTCCACCCCTCCTTCTCCTACAATATCAGACAGTGGATATGGGACACAGTGCCCAGCACTGTTTGTTTTGTGAGCTGGGCAGCCATCCGAATTGGGAGGGGAAAAAAAATCAATAAACCCAGCCACGGGGATCGAGAGCTTGAAAGAAAGAAAGAAAGAAAAAATGAAACATGTAGAACTTGGAAAAGTGTGCGTGTGTGTTTATATGGATATGTAGATGGATGGATGGACGGACGGACGAACAGAGAGAGAGACACACACACAGAGACAGACATGATGGATGGATAGACAGAGAGACAGAGAGAGGCATATAGAGAGACAGATAGATGGATGGATGATGGATGGATGGATGGATGGATGGATGGATGGATGGATGGAGACAGACAGACAGATATGGATGGATGGATAGATAAACAGATAGATAGATAGATAATAGATAGGCAGATAGATAGATAGATAGATAGATAGATAGATAGATAGATAATGGATAGAAGGATGGATGGAGGATGGATGGATGGATGGATGGATGGATGGATGGATAGATAGATGGATAGAGACAGACAGACAGACAGACAGACAGATATGGATGGACGGATAGATAAGCAGATAGATAAATAGATAGATAGATAGATAGATAGATAGATAGATAGATAGATAGATAGATAGATAGATAGATAATGGATAGAAGGATGGATGGATGATGGATGGATGGATAGATGGATGGATAGATAGATGGATAGAGACAGACAGACAGACAGACAGATATGGATGGACGGATAGATAAGCAGATAGATAAATAGATAGATAGATAGATAGATAGATAGATAGATAGATAGATAGATAGATAGATAGATAGATAGATAATGGATAGATGGATGGATGGATGGATGGATGGATACAGACAGACAGACAGACAGATATGGATGGATGGATAGATAGATAGATAGATAGATAGATAGATAGATAGATAAATAGATAGATAGATAGATAGATAGATAGATAGATAGATAGATAATGGATAGAAGGATGGATGGATGATGGATGGATGGATAGATAGATAGATAGATAAATAGATAGATAGATAGATAGATAGATAGATAGATAGATAGATAATGGATAGATGGATGGATGGATGGATGGATGGATGGATGGATGGATGGATACAGACAGACAGACAGACAGATATGGATGGATGGATAGATAGATAGATAGATAGATAGATAGATAGATAGATAGATAGATAGATAATGGATAGAAGGATGGATGGATAATTGATGGATGGATGGATAGATAGATGGATAGAGACAGACAGACAGACAGATAGATTGGATAGAAGGATGGATGGATGGATAGATAGATAGAGACAAACAGACAGACAGATATGGATGGATGGATAGATAGATAGATAGATAGATAGATAGATAGATAGATAGATAGGCAGGCTGACTGACTGACTGACTGACTGACTCCTGTAATTAGAGCTTTGTGGGGCTGAAATCTACACAAATTGCGGTAGAATTCAAACAAAAATTGCCCCTCCCGAGGCCTCCCCTATCACAAGAGGACGTGGCCCTTCTTTCTACAGGCCAAAATTCAGGCGTTGGCAGTGCTGGAGGCTGTCTTGGTGGGGGTGGGTGGGGGGGGTGAGGGAGGAAAAACCCGGGAGGGGCTTGTTCCCATTTTTAAGAGGTGGCCCCTTTTCTAGCCAGAGGCCAATTTCCTTCCGCCATCAATTCTACATCGGCCCTTTCGGATGTCTGAAGGTGACTCAGCCCTTGACTTTTGAAACCCAAGTCTCTCCCAGGAAAAAACAACCTTCCAAGTTGGCTTTGACGGCAGGAGGTGCTGCTCTTGCTTGAATCCCTTTACACAAACACACAAACACAAAACACAAACACACACACACACACAAACATAAACACACACACACAAAACACAAACACACATATAAGTACAAACACAAACACACAAACACAAACACACATACAAACACACACACAAACACAAATATAAACATAAACACAAATACACAAGCACAAACATAAACACAAACACACAAACACAAACACACATATAAGTACAAACACAAACACACAAAACACAAACACACAAACACAAACACACATATAAGCACAAACACGAACACAAATACACAAACACAAACATAAACACACAAACACAAACACAAACACACATATAAGTACAAACACAAACACAAACAAACACAAACACACAAACACAAATATAAACATAAACACAAACACACACACAAACATAAACACAAACACATATAAGTACAAACACAAACACACAAAACACAAACACAAACACACATATAAGCACAAACACAAACACAAATACACAAACACAAACATAAACACACAAACACAAACACACATGTAAGTACAAACACAAACACAAATACACAAGCACAAACATAAACACACACACAAAAAACACAAACACACATATAAGTACAAACAGAAACACAAATACACAAGCACAAACACACACACACCCAGCAGGAAGGAGCCGTCATCCACCTCCTGGCCCCAGGCGGACTTCCTAATTGCTCCCCACTTCCTGCCCAAATGCAGCACCTTCAGGTAGGGAATGGGCCTGGGGCGGTGGCTTCACATCTGCCTAACATCTGGGCGAAGGAGTGGCCGAGAGCGAGTGGCTTCCTTTCGCCAGGGCCTTGGGCCAAGAGGAACCTAAAGCCCCAAATGTTCATCTTTCTTTTTTTATTAACATACATAAGTATTTAATAAACAATGAATTTTCTGGGTCATTTTTTATATACTGTATATATAATATATATTCTTTCCTTCCTTCCTTTTCTTCCTTCTTTCCTTTCTTTCTTTCCTTACTTCTTTTTCTTTCCTTCCTCACCTTCCTTCCTTCCTTCCTTCCTTCTTTCTCTTTCTTTCTTTCCTTACTTCTTTTTCTTTCCTTCCTCACCTTCCTTCCTTCCTTCTTTCTTTCTTTCATTCTTTCTTTCTTTCTTTTCTTCCTTCCTTCCTACATTCCTTTTCTTTCCTTCCTTCCTTTTCTTCCTTTTTTCCTTTCTTTCTTTCTTTCCTTACTTCTTTTTCTTTCCTTCTTCACCTCCCTTCCCTTCCTTCCTTCCTTTTTCTTTCTTTCTTTCTTTCCTTTCTTTCTTTCCTTCCTTCCTTCCTTCCTACCTTCCTTTCTTTTCTTTCTATTCCTTTCCTACTCGCGCTCTCCTCCCCTTTTTTCCCTTTCCCCATTCCTTTCCTTTCCTTTCCTTTCCTTTCCTTTCTTTTCCTTCCCTTCCCTTCCCTTCCCTTCCCTTCCCTTTCCTTCACTTCTGCCTCTTTTCTTTCCTTTCCCTATATTTTCCTTTCCCTTTCCCTTTCCCTTTCCCTTTCTTTTCCTTTCCTTTCCTTTCTTTTCCTTTCCTTTCCTTTCTTTTCCCTTTCCCTTTCTTCCTTTCCCTTTCTTCCTTTCCTTTCCTTTCCTTTCCTTTCCTTCCCTTCCCTTCCCTTTCCTTTCCCCTTCCCTTTCCTTTTTCACTTTTTGTGGTAGTGTTTCAAGAAAACCGATCCTGCGAGCCACACTGCCCTGTAAGTACTACTGATACTACTTCTTACTCGTGTCTTTCTCAGAAAAAAAAAAATCCCCAGTCAGGATAAATGTAATCAGACGCCGCGTTTCTATATTAGTCAGAAAATAGAAAAGCAGCTTCATTTCCTAAGACAGACAGTCCTTGAATTAGAAATGTTCCTTTAGCCGCCATTTGAAATTACAACAGCACTGAAAAATAACTTCTCAACAAATGGTGCTCACACTTACGACCGTCACAGCATTTCCCCAAGGAAATGTCCCATGATCAAAATCCAACGGTTTGGCATGCATTTACAGTAGAAGTTAACAGTAGAAGTGGTGGAAAATGAATTTATGACAGTTCCATCTTCCTGGGATCATATGATGATCACTACTGCAAACTTCCCAGCTGGCTTTTGACAAGCAAAGACCCTGGGGGAACCTAAGGACCGGTGTGACTTATTTAATAACTGCAGTACAGGTAGTCCTCGACTTATGACCACCATTGACTCCAAAATTTCTGTTTTGTTAAAGTGAGACATTTGTTCAGTGAGTTTTGCCCCATTTTCTCACCTTTCCTCCCACAGCGGTTACATCTGGTGAGTTGATTTGGAGAGGTATCCTATACAGGTAGCCTTCGACTTACAATTGAACCCAAAATGCATGTTGTTAAGTGAGACATTTGTTAAAGGACATTCCTTTAGAGAGCCAAGAAGCTTCTTCAGCTCTGACTGGATTTTATTATTTATTTATTTATTTATTAATTTAATTTGTATACCGCCCTTCTCCCAGAGGGGACTCAGGGCGGTGAACAGCCAAAATTAAAAAAACATATAAATACAAAAGTTAAGATAATTAAAAAGAATTAAATCATTAGCTTCCCAATTTAAAACCCCCAAATCCATAAAATTTAAAATCCCAATGAAAAACCATTTAGGCTAGGATGGTGGGGAATGAAAGGATCGATACTCCTTGTAGACAGCTGGTCATTTGCATCCTTTTAGACGGTCTTTAAGTGGCTCAGTGGCTAAGACGCTGAGCTTGTCGATCGAAAAGTCGGCAGTTCAGCGGTTCGAATCCCGAGTGCCGCGGAACGGGGTGAGCTCCCGTGACTTGTCCCAGCTTCTGCCAACCTAGCAGTTCGAAAGCACGTAAAAAAGTAGGAAAATAGGGACCACCTTTGGTGGGAAGGGAACAGTGTTCTGTGCGCCTTTGGCGTTGAATCATGCCGGCCACATGATCAGAGATGAGCACCGCCCCCTAGAGTCGGGAACGACTAGGACAGGTGTGCGAGGGGAACTTTTACCTTTACCTAGAGGGACTTTGGAGGCCACTTGGAGGTTTCTCTGTGTCCTCAGGGTCACCTGAGTGGTGCAAACAGTTCCTGTAACCTGCAATTTTTTCCCTCTGGAAATCCATCCCTACTCCCACACCATTCCAAGGGGGCTCATCCCAAATTGGATAGCTAAAAGTCCGTAGAGATTCTCAGTCATTCAGCTCATGGCTGTCCCAAAGGGGCTCCATCTCTGGGTTGGGAGGTTAGGCAGCCCTGTTTTTCTCATGCTCGTCTTTCCTCGACTGCAAAATGAAACGATGGTTTGGCTCTCCGCCTCAAGACAGATTGACAGATTGTGGTTGAAATCTCATTGCCATTAATTGTGTTGTTTGCCTTGCTTTGGGTTTTAATTTCCTGTTTGCTGCCCAGAGTCACGGTGTGCGATGGGCAGCCCTCATAAATTGCTTTAATTACTTTCTGGCAGTGCCCAAATAAAAACTGGGGCTCTTCACTCAACCGGTTGCTATCCTGGCTGTATTTTTTAATCGGAGCGCTCAAGAATCAATTCCTTTTTCTTCCTTTATTTATTTTAGAGCTGGCAGTCAGAATTATTTTATTTTATTTTTTATTTGATTTATCTGCCGCCCTTCTCCGGAGACTCAGGGTGGCTTACAATGCGCTAAGCAATAGCCTTCATCCTTTTGTATATTTTTTATACAAAGTCAGCTTATTGCCCCCACAAACCGGCTCCTCATTTTACCCACCTTAGAAAGGATGGAAGGCTGAGTCGACCTTGAGCCTGGTAGGATTCGAACCAGCAGTAATTGCAGGCAGCTGGTCTTAATAACAGGGTGCTTTAGACCACTGTACTACCAAGGCTCCTATTTTGATACTCTTTTTTTTTTGCAGGTAAAGGAATTCTTACTCTGGAGCAACCTCTTAGCTGACCCGTGTGGCTTCAGATGGCCAATCTTTCCTCTCTGCAAGGAAATTCTTAGCGCCGTTGAACCGTTGCTTTGATTTCGAACTTTAAATAAATCAAATTTATAACTTCTCTGTGTTCAAGCAACATTAACATATAGAACTGATCCACTTTCAAGCGACAATAAAATGTATAGATTAACAGAGTTGGAGGTCATCTAGTCCAACCCTCTGCCCGAGCAGGAGACCCTACACTATTTCTGACCGATGGCAGTCCAGTCTCTTCTTGAAAGCCTCCAGGGATGAAGCTCCCACAACTTCCAAAGGCAACTTCTGTCCCATGGGTCGATTGTTTCTCACTGTCAGGAAATTCCTCCTTAATTCCAGGTTGAATCTCTCCTTGGTCAGTTTCCATCCATTGTTCCTTGTCTACCTTCGGGTGCTTTGGAAAACAGCTTGACCCCCTTCCTCCTCTCTGTAGCAGCCCCTCAAATTATTGGAAGATGCTATCCCCGTGATGGCGAACCTATGGCACGCGTGCCACAGGTGGCACATGGAGTCATGTCACCTGGCACGCCAGCTCAGCCTCACTAGGAGTCTCTGGAGGCTGGGGACAACAAAAAATGTCACTTCCTGCCCAACCGGAAGTTGGGAAACGAGCCATTTTGGGCCTCCGAGGGGGTGGGGAAGGCTGTTTTTGCCCTCCCCAGATGCATAGAGAGGATCTGGAGCCAAGTGAGAAAGAAAAATGGGCCTACCGGGCCATTGTATGACAGGAGCGGGGGGCGGGGAGGGGGGTCATGCATTCATGCGCAGGGTGGGGTGCATAGAATTATGGTTGTGGGCACGTGCACGCTCGTGAACCTCCCCCGCCTCCCCTTCCTGGCACGCGATGGCAAAAAGGTTAGCCATCACTGTGCTCTCCTGTCTACCCTGGTCCTTCTCTTCCCTAGACCAGCCATGCCCAGTTCCTGCAACCGTTCATCGTATGTTTTATCCTCCGGTTCCATCATCATCCTGGTTGCTCTTCTCTGCACTCTTTCTAGAGTCTCAACATCTTTTTTATAGTGTGGGGACCAAAACTGGATGCCGGATTCCACGTGTGGCCTTACTAAGGCTTTATAGAGTGGTATTAGTACCCCCCTTGATCTTGATTGTATCTCTCTGTTAATGCTGGCTGATAATTTATCCACCGTCAAAACAGATGCTGTCTTATGGGCTTTATTGACTGATTTGGACTAAACAGGCTTCAAAACCAGTTAGGAAACAACGAACCGGTTTCCATGTTTGCACCAGGCGTATGGCCTCACCACTTTGAAGAAATGTTGTGAAAGAGTTGTGAACATGGGTTTGGTAATGACTGGCTGACTAAGGGAGGCTGCTTTAATGTCTTCCTTGCCCGCCAGGCTAACGATGGAGAAATGACTCCCTTTGTTTCGTTTGTGTGTCTGGCACAGACTGAAAAAGTTGGCAGGATTTTGTGCTGCCTTCTTTTCACAACTGTGGCCTTCTTAATGCGCAGAGGTGCCCGACAACGGAGGCCTTTGGATGATGCGGGAGACAAGGCATGGGTTGAGTGACGTGCACCTTTGTAGCTTCCCAGGGCTTTTACAGCCCTCTCTGAGAGGGTTTCAGAGTCAGCATTTTCCCCCAAACAGCCCAGGTCCTCATTTGACCAACCTTAGAAGGCTGAGTCAACCTTGAGAGTCAGCCTGCAATACTGCATTCTAACCACTGCACCACCACAGCTAGCTTCCTTCCTTCCTTCTTTCCTTCCTTCCTTCCTTCCTTCCTTCCTCTGTTTCCTTCCTTTCTTCCTTCCTTCCTTCCTTCCTCCCTCCCTGCTTCCTTCCTTTCTTCCTTCCTCCCTCCCTCCCTGTTTCCTTCCTCCCTCCCTCCCTCGCTTCCTTCCTTCCTTCTTCCCTCCCTGCTTCCTTCCTTCCTTTCTTCCTTCCTCCCTGCTTCCTTCCTTCCTCCCTCCCTGCTTCCTTCCTTCTTCCCTCCCTCCCTGCTTCCTTCCTTCCTCCCTCCCTGCTTCCTTCCTTCCTTCCTCCCTCCCTCACTGCTTCCTTCCTTCCTCCCTCCCTGCTTCCTTCCTTTCTTCCTTCCTTCCTTCCTCCCTCCCTGCTTTCTTCCTTCCTTCCTTCCTCCCTCCCTGCTTCCTTCCTTTCTTCCTTCCTTCCTACCTCCCTCCCTCCCTGTTTCCTTCCTTCCTCCCTCCCTCCCTCCCTGCTTCCTTCCTTCCTTCCTCCCTTCCTGTTTCCTTCCTCCCTCCCTCCCTCGCTTCCTTCCTTCCTTCTTCCCTCCCTGCTTCCTTCCTTCCTTCCTTCCTCCCTGCTTCCTTCCTTCCTCCCTCCCTGCTTCCTTCCTTCCTTCCTTCTTTCCTCCCTCCCTCCCTGCTTCCTCCCTCCCTCCCTCCCTGCTTCCTTCCTTCCTTCCTTCCTCCCTCCCTGCTTCCTTCCTTCCTTCCTCCCTCCCTGCTTTCTTCCTTCCTTCCTTCCTCCCTCCCTGCTTCCTTCCTTCCTCCCTCCCTCCCTGCTTCCTCCCTCCCTTTCTTCCTCCCTCCCTCCCTCCCTCCCTAAGCAATAGCACTTAAGACTTATATACCGCTTCACAGGGCTTTTACAGCGCTCTCTAAGCGGTTTACAGAGTCAGCCTCTTTCCCCCAACATTCTGGGTCCTCATTTCACTGACACCTCAAGGATGGGAGGCTGAGTCAATCTTGAGCTGGTCAGGACTGAACTTGCTGGCTGTTGGCAGAGTCAGCCTGTAATACTGCATTCTAACCGCAGCTCCACCACAGCTTCCTTCCTTCCTCCCTCCGTCCCTCCCTCCTTTCTTCCTCTCATTCCCATCTCCTCCCTCACTCTTGCTTCCTAATTCCTCACTCCCTCCCTCCCTCCCTCCCTCCCTCCCTCCCTTCCTTCTTTTCTTCCTTCTCTAGAATAATAGAATAACAGAGTTGTAAGGGACCTTGGAGGTCTTCTGCTCCAACCTTCTGCACAAGTGGGAGACCTTATATCATTCCTGACAAATGTTCAATCTCTTCTTGAAAACTCCATTATTGGAGCCCCCACAACTTCTGGTGGCAAGTTGTTCCACTGATCAATTGTTCTCACTGTCAGGAAACTTCTCCTTAATTCCTGGCTGCTTCTCTCCTTGATTAATTTCCATTCCTTGCTTCCTGTCCAGCCTTCTGGTGCTTTGGAGAACAGATTGACTCCCCCCCCTCTTCTTTGGAGCAGCCCCTCAAATACTGGAAGATGCTATTATGTCCCCCTTGGTCCTTCTTATCATTAATCTAGACATACCCAATTCCAGCAATCGTTTTTCGTCTGCTTTATAGCTTCCAGTCCCCTAATCATCTTCGTTGCTCTTCTCCGCACCCTTTCCAGAGTCTCAACACCTTCTTTACATGTGATCAATGTTAAATGTGAACAGGATTCAACCGGAAGCATCGCGGCGAGACAGTCAGGGAATTAGCGGGCTCCGATTAGCTCCTCAAAAACCCAGATTGACGAACCGTCACCAAGGGGTCTTCGAACCTTCCTGTAGGGATGGGGATGAAGGGGAGGTACCTCAGAAGACCAAGAGGAACAGGCAAGTTACTCGAAGGTCAGAGGAAGCTCTCTACGACTTGGCGGTGGGGGGCGGCAGTCATTGCGGCTGTCACGAAGCTGGGGCAACGGGACTAAGCATTGAGCAGGAGCGGTGAATGGAACAGAGTTTTTGAAGCCGGGTGGGTGACAGCCAACTCACAATTAAAAAAAAAAAATTAAACCTGAAGACCCCTAGCGAAAAAACAGCGGCTAATGAGCATGGGGGGAAGAAAAGAGGATGTTGAAGCGTAATTTTAAAGGGACAAAATCCCGAATATAAAAGTGACTTTTGAATAAAACTACTTGGAAAATAATTTGGAAAATTTTAAAAATGAAAGAAATTACCCCAAGATTGATTAAAGGATCGGAAAGAAATAAATAGATCCTTTCTCTCTCCTCTCTTTTGCGAATTTTAAGAAAAAGAAAAGAGAATGGACAATAAGCCCTGTAATACAAGTGCTGTATAAAAAAAAGAAAAAAGGAAAAAAGAAGTGAAAAGAGCTGTCATGTCCTGATCGTATTCGCCTCTGTTGGTCTACACGGGAACAATTTGTTCTCCTGGACAAGGTAAACGGTGACAAATAAACAATGCAGGTTAAAGCAGCTTAGTTGGCTGACATCGTCGTGCTTTAATTTTAGTTTTTTCTCTCCCAATGATCAAAAGCCAGGAACACAAACAGTGGATCCTGGAAGATGGTTATCACCAAGAAAGACTCGTATACCAAGACCGGCCCTTACGTCACCGGAATGTTACCCAGGTTGTGTCAAAAGATGGACATCAAACAAGAAGAACCAGTCATTCCCAACACAAGAAAGGATAACTTGATGATGGTGGGAACTAGAATTTCGGGAGTTGGGAGTCCACCTGTCTTAAACTTGCCAAGGTTGAGAGACAATACTAAAAAGGGTTTTTTAATTAAGTAACTAAATTAAAACAAAAAATAAGCACGATGGTTTAGTAGTCCATGGGAAAGCGAGACTGGGGGGAAAAGACGGGATGTGAATCCCTGCATCCTGATTAACAGCCTTGAATATTTAGCCAGAAGCTCAAAAAGATTCTAACCTGGGAATTGCTTATCCCTGAGCAAATCAAAATTAACCCTCAATTAAATCTGAAGGAGGTAATAAATAGGTTTTGTTTTTTCCCCTCGAAGCCAGAGTGAATTCCCAGCGAAAGAAAGGCGTAGGAGCAGGAAAAAAAAAGAAACCTGCACCATCTTTTCATCTACTCCTTTCCTGCTCCATCCACAGCGTTGATGGTAGTTGGAATCCGGGACTGGCTTATGGAATTCATAGACTCCTAGGGCTGGGAGGGACCTTTAAGAGGTCTTCTAGTCCAACCCCCTGCAGTCCTTAATCCATCCCAGACAGTGATGGAGCATCGACAACTTCAGCAGACAAGCAGTTCCTTTGCTTAATTTTCTCTCAAGAAATTTCTCCTTAGTTCTAGATTGGATCTGTCTCTGACCAGCTTCCACTGATTGACTCTTTCTTCTTTCTTTCTTTTTTTCTTTCTTTCTTTCTTTCTTCTCTTTCCTTTTTTCTTTCTTTTTATCTTTCACTCTCTCCCTTTCCTTCCTTTCATCCCACCATCCCTTCCTCTTTCCTTCCCTCCTTCCTTCCATCCATCCATCCATCCGTTTTCCCTTTCTCTCCTTCCTTCCCTCCTTCCTTCCTTGTTTTCCCTTTCCCTCCTTCCTTCCTCCTTCCTTCCTTCTTCCTTGTTTTCCCTTTCCCTCCCTTTCTCCTTCCTTCCTTCCTATTATTTCACTTTCCCTCTCTCCCTCCTTCCTTCCTTCCCTCCTTCCTTCCTTGTTTTCCCTTTCCCTCCTTCCTTCCCTCCTTCCTTCCTATTATTTCACTTTCCCTCTCTCCCTCTTTCCTTCCTTCCTTCCCTCCTTCCTTCTTTGTTTTCCCTTTCCCTCCCTTCCTCCTCCCTTCCTTCCTATTATTTCCCTTTCCCTCTCTCCTTCCTTCCTTCCTTCCTGAATCATACAAGCATAGGACTAGAAGGGACCTTGGAGGTCTTCTAGTCCAGCCCCCTGCTTAAGCAGGTGAAACCCTATGCCATTTCAGACAAATGGCTGTCCAGTCTCTTCTTGAAAACCTCCAGTGATGGAGCACAAACAACTTCTGGTGGCAAGCCGTTCCACTGGTTAAATGTCCTGACAAATGTCCTGTCAGGAAATCCCTCCTTAATTCCAGGTTGCTTCTCTCCTTGATTAATTTTCATCCGTTGTTCCTTCTTGCCCTGCCTTCAGGGGCTTTCAAGAACAGGTAGACGCCTCCCACTCCCCTCTGCCAGCCCCTGAAGTGGAGGAAGGCAACTTTCTAGACCGCCTTCAGAATACGGATTTGCAAATTTGCAAATTGCACCCACGCAGAAGTGCCTTTGCAAAGGGAGAGGCCGCAGGATGAAAGGTTGCCCTGTTCCCAGAATTGCGCTTCATGCTGGGTGGAGAAGAACAATAATGCACAGCCATAAAGGGCGTAATAATGTTGCTTCACATTCCCAAGGCACAGCGCAGGCAACGGGTGGAAAAACCGATGGGTTTCCAAGGGGCGTTGTGGCAGTTCCAATTTGTCTGGGGATTTATCCTAAAATTGGGGGGGGCAACCCTGTTTCAGAAGTCAACCTTAAGGTCATTTAGACCCACCCACTGCTCAGCGCCAGGTTTATTTTGCAAAATGCCACCATTTTTTTTTTTTTGGTTTATTTATTAAGTTTAGTTATTTTTATCCTGATTCCCCTTATCTTAATGGCTCTACTTAAGTATTTCTATTGTCCAGGGCTGCTCTGTGTTTTTCTTTCAGCTGGTGCTTCTTGGTTTTCTTAGAAGGGGGAAGGGCTGGCTTGATTCTCTTGGCACGGTTTTTTGAGGTTTCTGGTGCTATGAGGTCCCTGGAACCGTCCCCCTGGGGTACACCTCCCAAGTTAGGATAGGATAAGATAAGACAGACATGGTAGGTAGATTAGATAGATAGATAGATGATAGTTAGATAAATAGATAGAAGATAGAGAGAGATGAGAGAGAGAGATGATAGATAAATAGAAGATAGAGATAGATAGATGATAGATATAGATAGATGATAGATAGATAGATAGATAGATAGATAGATAGATAGATAGATAGATTAGATAGAATAGGATAGAGATAGATAGATAGATTAGATAGAATAGGATAGAGATATATAGATAGATAAGATAGAATAGGATAGAGATAGATAGATAGAATAGGATAGATAGAGATAGACGATAGAGATAAATAGAAGATAGATGAGAGAGAGATGAGAAATAGAAGATATAGATAGATAGATAGATAGATAGATAGATAGATAGATAGATAGAATAGGATAGATAGATTGATTGATTAGATAGATAGATAGAGATAGATGATAGTTAGATAAATAGACAGAAGATAGAGAGATGAGAGAGAGAGAGATGATAGATAGAAGATAGAGATAGATGATAGATAGATAGATTAGATAGAATAGGATAGATAGAATAGGATAGATAGATAGATATAGATAGATAGATAAGATAGAATAGGATAGATAGATAGATAGATAGATAGAGATAGATGATAGTTAGATAAATAGACAGAAGATAGAGAGATGAGAGAGAGAGAGATGATAGATAGATAGAAGATAGAGATAGATGATAGATAGATAGATTAGATAGAATAGGATAGATAGAATAGGATAGATAGATAGATATAGATAGATAGATAAGATAGAATAGGATAGATAGATAGATAGATAGATAGATAGATAGATAGAGATAGATGATAGTTAGATAAATAGACAGAAGATAGGGAGATGAGAGAGAGAGACGATAGATAGAAGATAGAGATAGATGATAGATAGATTAGATAGAATAGGATAGATATAGATAGATATATAATGGAAAGATGATACATAGATAATGACTAGATAGATATTTGTAGATTGATAGATTGATAGCTAGAGATAGTTAGGTAGACAGACAGACAGACAGACAGATATGGATATGAAAGATCTTATCCTTAGGAACCCCTTTTAGATCTGCTCACCAACCACCCTGCAAGGTAGGATGGTCTGAGAAGGCCTGGCCCACATTCACCAAGCAGGTCCCCCCCTGGGCCGAGCGAGCCCCTTCCCCACCATCCCCTCCCTCCCTCCCTGTTGCTTTTGCTGGCAGCACCCCAACTTTTCCTCCTCCTCCTCCTCCCCACGCCCTGAAGAAAATCGTGCGCGGGCCCTTTAAGAGCAGCCCCGCCCTTTCTTTTCCCTTCCCTCCCTCCTTCGCGAAGCCGGAGCGCGCCGCGCGCGCCCAGGATTGACCACCGCCGCCCCCCGTCGCGGGGCCACTTCCTGCTTCCGAGGCTATATAAACGCCGCTTCCGGCGCCCGGCTCGTTGGTGGCGAGGCGGCGGCGGCTGTTCTGCCCGGAGGGCTCGCGATGTGCGTCCCAGGTGCGTTGCCATGGGGACGGCGGAGAGAGGGGGGGCGAGGCCGGGGTTGCTATGGGGACGGCGGTTGGCCCGTTGGCGAGGGCTCATCCCGCGGTGGGGGGGGGGGCGAATGACGAGCGTGCCTCTGAGCATGTTCAGAGTGCTTTCTGCCTCTAGCCCGCTTGCGAATGAGGCGGGGGGGGGGGCTATGAAGCCTAAAAATAGACCCACCCACCCCCCAAAATAAAAGCAGAGCCTAAATCTTCCTTATGCTCCGTATTTAACTTTTCATCCCAATTTAAATCTTGTTTTCCCCACACCCAACTGGCTACTTTAAAAGGGGGGAGGGGGTTGAAATTAAACTCCCAGAATTCCCCAGCCAGCAAAGAATTCTGGGAGTTGAAGTTCCCCCCCCCATGCCTTTTAAAAAAAAATTAAAAGATTTTTAAAAAATAATAATTTAAAAGCAAACGAAACACCTAAATTTGGGGTGGTTTTTTGGGCAGGCGCAGTTTTGGGGTGCAGCAAAATGGAGGTAGTTTGAGGAGAGGGGGCTCAATGGAACAATCGGATGCCATCCCAAAATTGGGGTTCATATTGATGCCGATTGCAGAAAGAAAGAAAAAAATACATAAAATTTACAATACAGGCAGTCCTCGACTTACAACCGTCCGTTTAGTGTCTAAAGTTGCAACAGCACTGAAAAAAAGTGACAATTTCCCCCATTTTTGACCGTGGCAGCCTCCCTGTGGTCGCGGGATCAAAATTCAGACACTTGGCCACTGTCTCGTATTTACGACGGTCGAAGCGTCCCCGGGGTGTGTATGTGTGTGTCCCATGATCTCCTTTTGCAACCTTTTGACAAGCAGAGTCAATGCGATTCATTTAACGACCGGGTTGCTGATGTAAGTGCAGTCATTCCCTTAACAACGGTGGCAAGAAAAAGTCCCAAAAATGGAGCAAAACTCACTTAACCAATGTCTCACTCAACAACGTAAATTTTGGGCTCCGTTGTGGCCATAAGTCAAGGACTACCTGTACATAAATTTACAATGGATGGTATGTGTGCGACATCTTCATGATCCTCCTTCAATTTCTGGGACTGTGAAATTGTCCCCCCAAAGAATAAGACCGTATTAAAGAATTAATGTATTAAATTCTATAAATCATTTCTTTTATTATCCTCTTTGGACCCATCGCTCCCCTCCCAGAAATCCGGGGAGAAAAATAAGAATATGCTAGCTATGACTCTTGACATCGGCAATTCATTTCCAGAGTATTCAGTTGGATGGGTGGCTTTTAAAACTATATCCCATGCTTTTTCTATCTCTATTTTACGGTTTGCGGTGTGTTTTTCCAATATTCCAATAAAAGAGAATATTCGTTGCTCGGGGTTGAACTGTGGGATCCTCTGAGCTTGGTGGTTTCCTTGCAGAAGTTTCGCAATTCAAACTAGGTAATGTCATCAGTGCTACGTTTGGGATGGTTTCGTTTTTACAGTTCAAATCCGTCACGTTGGTAAGAAGGGGACAGCTCTGCAAATTGGAGAGGCGGATAAATATTTGGGATTTGTCCTTTGTCCTTGTTTTCCTGCTTTTTTAAGAGCTGCACAAAAGGGAGTGTGACACGTAAGGCGATCCAACGAGCAGCGGAAGCCAACCCTGAAAGCAGAGTTAAAACGTGGGCAGCTGGAAGGTGGGGCCACGTAAAAAACCACATTTTTAGCCCTCCCGCTGTACGTTAAACCCTCGCCCGTCACGGAATTAAAATTTCTCAACCGGCTTTGTTACGATAACTCTTTGAGAATTCACACCTCTGGAAGCAGCAATCTCAAAACCAGGGAATATTTTTCTCCAAAACGTGGCTTTGCACTCACTTATCTTTATCTATTATCTGCATTCATAGAGGGATTAAAATCAAAATCACAAGAAGTTCTAGTACAGCTTTACAAAGCTTTAGTAAGACTGCATTTGGAATAGGTCTCTGGAGATTCTCAGTCATCCCGTTCATGATTGTCCCATTAGCCACCCTGAGTCTTCGGAGAGGGGCGGCATATAAATTTAATTAATTAAAATTAATTAAATTAAAGGTGCTTTCTTCAAGAGGCAACTGGACTTTTTTGGGGGGAGAAGTCTCAGAAAATCCAGTTGACTCTTGAAAAAAAAACCACTGTTGGGCCACACTTGGAATCCTGCATCCAGTTTTGGTCACCACGATGCAGAAAAGATGTTGAGACTCTGGAAAAAGTGCAGAGAAGAGCAACAAAGATGAGTAGGGGGCTGGAGGCTAAAACATACGAAGAATTGAGTTTGTCTAAAGAAAAGAAAATTAGGGGGTGGCACAATAGCAGCATTCCAGTATTTGAGGGGCTGCCCCAAAGAAGAGGGGGTCAAATTATTGTATAAAGTATACAAATTATTGTATTGCATAAATACAATTATTGTATTGTCCTCAAGGCAGGACAAGAAACAATGGTTGGAAACTAATCAAGGAGAGAAGCAACCTAGAATTGAGGAGAAACTTCCTGACAGTGAGGACAATTAACCAGTGGAACTGCTTGCCACCAGAAGTTGTGGGTGCTTCATCACTGGAGGTTTTTAAAGAAGAAACTGGACAGTCAGTTGTCTGAAATGGTATAGGATCACTTGAGCAGAGGGCTGGACTAGAAGACCTCCAAGGTCCCTTCCAACTCATTCTATTCTGATTATTATTATATTAAGGAGAAACTTCCCAGCAGTGAAGACAAGTAACCAGTGGAACAGCTTGCCACTAGAAGTTGTGGGTGCTTCATCACTGGAGGTTTTTAAGAAGAGACTAGACAGCCACTTATTAAGTGTTGTACCTTATGATTCTTGATGAACGTATCTTATGTACACTGAGAGCGTATGCACCTTGTGTGTCCAATCACACTTGGCCAATAAAAAATTCTTTTCTATCTATTATCTAGTGTCTTCTGCTTGAACAGGGGGCTGGACTAGAAGACCTCTGAGGTCCCTTCAAAACTCCCTTATTATGCTATGTTCTTTTTTTTTTTTTTCCTTTTTAATTATACAGGCTTAAGCTTGAAGAAATCTGGCGCGTTCCTCAAAGCCTTGAAAGGGGAACCTCGCTATCTCTTGGCCCAGAATGTGGCTACGTCGACGGACCTCCTGGATGGAAGCCTTGACCGAGACACTGTCCAAAACACCCTGCAGGTTTTCCAGCACGCGGTACCGGCCGAAGGGAAGCCGGTCTCCAACCAGAAGAATTCAGGTAAACTGCTGCCCACTGCTACAGCCTAGTCCTCGATTTGCGACCGCAATCGAGCCACAGAAAGGAGTGGCGCACTGGCCTAGAGGTGGAGCTCTGGCCTCACCACCCAGGAGGCTGTGAGTTCGATCGTAGGTAGAGGCAGATATTTCTCTCTCTGGGCACAATGGGAATATATTTGCCGAACAAAACTCCGCATTGGTGACAGGAAGGGCATCCGGCCAGTAAACACTCAGCTCCATTCATTTGCCCAGACTCCACCCTGCAAGAGATTATGGGGTTATTAAAAGATGATGAATAGAGCCAGAGAAAGGTTCAGTTGCTAAGCGAGACAGTCGTTAAAGCGAGTTCTGCCCCGTTTTCCCACCTTTCTTTGACCCAGTCGTTAAGTTGAACCGCCGCAGCGGTTAAGCCAATCACACGGTTGTTAAGTGAATCTGACTTCCCCCCATTGACTTGGGGAAGCTCGCATGACCCTGGGACACTGTGACCGTCATAAATACGAAGCAGTTGCCAAGCATCCTGAATTTTGATCAGGTGACCTGAGAAAGTCATTAAGTGTAGAAAAAACGGTCACAAGTCATTTTTTCTCAGGGCCATCGTAACTTTGAAGGTTCATTAAACAAAATGTTGTAAATCGAGGACTAGCTATAACTTTTTTTAACAATTATATTTTTGTAAACCTGCTCAGACCGGGCTCTACCTGAAAGAGGAGGGGGCTACACCCACCTGCTGGGTCTCCCCCATTCCACCCCCACCCCAGATTGTAACCATCAGGCAAAACATTTTGTTATTTTTATTTATTCAGTTTTTATACCCATCTTAATCCAGCGACTCTGGCCGGCCGACAAGTTCTAAGTATATTAAAACAATTAAATACATTTAAACAAATTAAAAAAACATCCAAGCTGAATTTATGCAGCAGCCAAGATAATTAGACAATTAACAGTTATTAAGAAACCAGGCTCTCAACGCATTCAGCGCCCCAGGCTCTGGAACTCAGCCAAGTTTTAAAAGTTTTTTTTTAAAAAACCCTTACGGAAGGTCCTCAACTTACGACCGCAAACCGAGCCCAAAATTTCCGGTTGCTAAGCGAGACAAGTGAGTTTTGCCTCCTTTTATGACCTTTCTTGCCACAATTGTTAAGTGAGTCGCTGCCATCGTTATGTTAGTAACCCAGTTGTAAAGTGAATCTGGCTTCCCCCCCCCCCCACATTGACTTTTGCTTGTCAGGTCATCAAAGGGGAATCATGTGACACACACACACCCCCGGGGATACTGCGACCGTCATAAATATGAATCGGTTGTCAAATCAGCTAGCAGTTTTGATCACGTGGGCACGGGAATGTTCCCACCGTTGTTAAGTTTGAAAAATTGTATATTTTTTTTTTTCAGTGCCGTTGTAACTTTGAACAGTCACTAAATGAACTCCTGTAAATTGTGGACTAAGTTGTGGTAGTCCTCGAGTTATGACCACACCTGAGCCCCCAGATTTATGTTGCTGAGTGTTTTCTATGCTCCAGGTGGCAGCCCTTGTCGTACGACCGTAACTGAGCCCAAGTTTGTGGCACAAGTTTCTGCTGCTAAATGAGACAGTGGGGTTTTTTGCCCTATTTTACGACTTAGCTTGCCACAGTTGTTAAGTGAGTCGCTGCGGTTGTTAAATCAGTAACACGGTGGTTAAGGCTCTCCCTGAGGGTTCCCGCTTGGCTACTAAGATGGGATGTTCGTCAGTCCTTCCTTCCTTCCTTCCTTCCTTTCTTTCTTTCTATGTGTGTTTTAATTGAGGGCCAAATTGTATATATTTGTTTTAATTGGTTTTAAATTTTATAAATTAATGTGTTTTAATGTGGCTGTACACCGCCCTGAGTCCCCCGGGAGAAGGGCGGTATAGAAATCCAATAAACTCTAAACTCTTTCTTTCTCTCTCTCTCTCTCTCTTTCTCTCTCTCTCTCTCTCTCTCTCTCTCTCTCTCTCTCTCCCTCTTTTTCTTTCTGTCTGTCTTTCTTTCTTTCTTTCTTTCTTTCTCTCTCTTTCCCTTCCTCCCTCTCTTTCCCTCTTTTTTTTCTTTCTCTTTCTTTCGGTCTGTCTTTCTGTCTTTTCCTTTCTTTCTTTCTTTTTCTTTCTTTCTTTTTCTTTCTTTCTCTCTCTTTCCCTCTCTTTCTTCTTTCTCTGACTTTCTTTTTCTTCCTTTTTCTTTCTTTCTTTCTCTCTCTCCCTCTTTCCCTTCCTCCCTCTCTTCCCCTCTTTTTTTCTTTCTCTTTCTTTCTTTCTTTCTTCCTTTCTTTCTTTCTTTCTTTTTCTTTCTTTCTCTCTCTTTCCCTCTCTTTCTTCTTTCTCTGACTTTCTTTTTCTTTCTTTTTCTTTCTTTCTTTCTCTCTCTCTCTCTTTCCCTTCCTCCCTCTTTCCCTTTTTTTCTTTCTCTTTCTTTCTGTCTGTCTTTCTGTCTTTTTCTTTCTTTCTCTTTCTTTCCTTCCTTCTTCCTTCTTTCTTTTTCTTTCTCTCTTTTCTTTCTCTTTCACTTTCCTTCTCTCTTTTTCTTTCATTTTCCTTCTGTCTGTCTTTCTCTTTTTCTTTCTTTCTCTCTTTCATTTCTCTTTCACATTCTTTTTCTTTCTCTCTTTCTTTCATTTTCTTTGTCTTTGTCCTTCCTTCCTTCCTTCCTTCCTTCCTTCCTTCCTTCCTTCCTTCCTTCCTTCCTTCCCCCCCCATCCCTCTCTCTGAAGAACTGAAGAAGCCTCTTGAATGAGAAGCGAAACGTATTCAAAGGGAAAAAGAAAGCCAGGAAAAGTCGAATTGCCTAAAATCACCTTTAGGACTTCCTCTGTTTTTCCTGGCACATTAAACCTCCTTCCTTGTCCATCTCTCTTTTTCCCCCTTCTGGTCTTCAGGACGCTGCTGGATCTTTTCCTGCCTGAATGTGATGCGCCTGCCACTCATGAAGAAGCTGAACATCGAGGAGTTTGAGTTCAGCCAGTCCTACCTCTTCTTTTGGGACAAGGTACGGCTGCTCAGAACCACAACCCACCCTTGAGTACAGGCCGTCCTCGCCTTACAACCATCCGCTCAGCGACCAAAAGTTAGAACACTCCGGGACCGTCATAAATACGAGCCCGTTGCCAAGCATCCAAATTTTGACCGCCTGACCACGGAGCTGCCGCAACGGTCATTAAGTGTGAAAAGCGGCCGTAAATCACTCTCTTTTATTGGCGCCGGTTGTAAGTTGAGGATTACCTGCATCCAAGAGATGACGGTGGGAATCGAACCGCTCAAGAACGGATGCGAAAAAGGGAGGGGCAGAATGAGACGTGAACGACAAAAAGTTAAAGAGTCATTTTTAAAGTTCGTTTTAAATTATGAAACGGAGTTGAGTTGGCCGCGGCGAGTTGGCCCGTTTCCGTTTCCATCAGGCACCCTCTGAATATGGAGGCTGGGGAACGTCTGTGGTGATTCTCCGTCGTCCAGGTCACGTCCCAAAGGTGCTTTTTTTCAGGAGGCAAACTGGATTTTCTGGGGGTTTTTTTTTTCTTTTGAAGACGTTTCCCTTCTCATCCAAGAAGCTTCTTCGGCTCTGACCGAATGGTGGGCGAAGGGAAGGATTGATACTCCTTGCAGACAGCTGGTCATTTGCATCCTTTTTAGAGCAGTGTTTCTCAACCTTGGAAGCTTGAAGATGGGTGGACTTCAACTCCCAGAATCCCCCAGCCAGCAGCGCTGGCTGGGGGATTCTGGGAGTTGAAGTCCACCCATCTTCAAGCTTCCAAGGTTGAGAAACACTGTTTTAGAGGGTCGTTGAAGCCACTTGGGGATTTACCTGTGTCCTCAGGGTCACCTGAGTGGTGCAAATGGTTCCAATTTCTTCCTCTGGAAATCCATTCCTACTCCCACACCTGAATCCTCTGGAAATCCAATCCATAGGAACGGATTTCCGGAGGGAAAAAATTGCAGACTACGCTGGAATCATTTGCACTACTCAGCTGACCCTGAGGACACAGATAAACCTCCTGGTCCTTAAATGACCCTCTAAAAGGATGCAAATGACCAGCTGTCTGCAAGGAGTATCAATCCTTCCTTTCCCCAACATCCGGTCAGAGCCGAAGAAGCTTCTTGGATGAGAAGCGAAACATCTTCAAAAGAAAAAAAAATAAGGAAGTCCAGTTGCCTCCTGAAAAAAAGCACCTTTCGGACAGGCCGGGGAATGCTTATAGGGTTTCCTGCCTGAGCACGGGGTTGGACTAGAAGACCTCTTGAGGTCCCTTCCAACTTCTGTTATTCCGAATGCTGGGAATTGTGGTCCCCAGCCGAGTGTTTGGTGCAGGTGGGACATTTTAGAACTATTTTTTAGCAACTTGGAGACGGGTGGATTTCAATTCCCAGAATTCCCCAGCCATTCCCCATGCTGGGGTGGGGAATTCTGGGAGTTGAAGTCCACTCTTCTTAAAAATTGCACAGATTGAGAGACCCCGTGGCTGTTCGCATTGTGTCTGCAGCTGCTGTGCAATGAATGAATTCAGGGAACGAAAATGGAAAAGGTGATGATTCAAAAGGGGACTGTTTATTACGGTTTGAAAGGAGCTGCTGCTCGGACGGATCTCTGATGGATTTACGGACTCGCTCGGTTCCTTCCTGGAGCTCCGGGCGTACCTGACAGGCAGAAAAAGGCTTGAAATAGGAAGACGAGTGCAATCAAAGAGGGAAAAACAAAATAAAAACAACCCACACCCTGCAATTAGCCATTACAAGAGAAAATTGCTAAGAGGGAAAGCGAGGCCAGCAAAAAAAAAAAAAAAGCACACCCCAAAATGTCGAAATAATGATGTTGGGTGGTGTTTCTGGCTTTTGACTCCTTTCTAGTGCTCCCCCACCATCCACTGATGGGGCTCCTCCTCCTCCTCCTTCTTCTTCCTCTTCCTCCTCCTCCTCTTCTTCCTCCTTCTTCCTCTCCCTCCTCCTTCTTCCTCTTCCTCCTCCTCCTCCTTTTTCCCCTTCCTTCTCCTCCTCCTCCTTCTTCCTCTTCCTCCTCCTCCTCTTCCTCTTCCTCCTTTTTCCCCTTCCTTCTCCTCCTCCTCCTCCTTCCTCTTCCACTTCCTTCTCCTCCTCCTCCTTCTTCCTCTTCCTCCTCTTCCTCCTCCTCCTCTTCCTTCTTCTCCTCTTCCTCCTCCTCCTTCCTCTTCCACTTCCTTCTCCTCCTCCTTCTTCCTCTTCCTCCTCTTCCTCCTCCTCCTCTTCCTTCTTCTCCTCTTCCTCCTCCTCCTCCTTCTTCCTCCTCCCTTCTCCTCCTCCTGCTTCTTCTTCTTCCTCTTCCTCCTCCTCCTCTTCTTCCTCCTTCTTCCTCTTCCTCCTCCTTCTTCCTCTTCCTCCTCCTCCTCCTCCTCTTCTTCCTCCTCCTTCCTCCTCCTCCTTCCTCCTTCTTCCACTTCCTTCTCCTCCTCCTCCTTCTTCCTCTTCCTCCTCCTCCTCTTCCTCTTCCTCCTCCTCCTCCTTCTTCCTCTTCCACTTCCTTCTCCTCCTCCTTCTTCCTCTTCCTCTTCCTCCTCTTCCTCCTTCTTCCTCCTCCCCTCCTCCTTCTTCTTCCTCTTCCTCCTCCTCCTCCCCTTCCTCTTCCCTTTTAGCACTGATGATGTTATCTAGTTGGCTCATGAAAGGTCTGCAAGCTCCGAAGAGCCCCAAGGACCCCACAGTCCTCCTCTTCCTCCTCCTCCCCCTCCCTCCTATAAACCCTCCTCCCTTCTACACTTTAGAGAGGGATCCTTGGTGCTCTCGGAACTTTGCCGGTTTCCTTGCAGACGTTTCATGACCCAACTAGGTAACGTCATCACTGCTTAGAAGGGAAGGGGGTTTGCTCTCAGGTTGTATTCTACCGGCTTGCCCTCGGGAGGGTAGGATAAAAGCGGCAGATACGGGCTAAACATCTGGGAACAAAGGAAGGGCCCGGTGATGGTTGGGCAGGTGCCGGCAGAAGGATTCGGGGGAAACAAGCCAGGCACCCAGACGTGTTTTGGGGCGAAGCAGCTGAGCCAGGGCCGGGGTTTCTGACGCCCTTCTCTTCTGCCTGCACCCCCCAGATCGAACGCTGCTACTACTTCCTCCACGCCTTCATCGAGACCGCGCAGGAGCCCGTCGACGGGCGGCTGGTGCAATTCCTGCTCACCAACCCTTGCAACGATGGCGGCCAGTGGGACATGCTGGTGAACATCATTGGTAAGACAAGCCAGGTCTCCTCGACTTACGACCACAATGGAGCCTTCTCCCTTCTAGCACCGATGATGCTCCCTAGTTCCTCTTCCCCTAAGCAAGAGAGGTTTGCCCCGTTTTGCGACCTTTCTCGCCACGGTTGTTAAGTGAATCGGGCCGATGGATTGGTTAAGTTAGCAACATGGTGGTTAAGTGAAACTGGTTTTACCCAGTGACTCTGCTTGCCATCACAAACACTGATAGGGCAAGTTACAACAAGTAGAGTGCAGCCCTCCCCGTGTTCTAACACTGATGCTGTTCCCTAGTTGGGTCATGAAACGTCTGAAAACCACCAACCTCAGAGAGCACCAAGGACCCCACAGTCACCCTCCTCCTCTTCCTTCCTTCCTTCCTTCCTTCCTTCTTTCCTTCTTTCCTTCTTTCCTTCTTTCCCTCCTTCCCACTGGAGGTTTTTAAGAAGAGACTGAACAGCCACCTATCTGAAATGGTGTAGGTTCCTTCTTTCCTTCCTACTTTCCTTCCTTCCTTCCTTCCTTCCTTCCTTCCTTCCTTCCTTCCTTCCTCTCTCCCTCCCTTCCTCCCAGCATTGATGCTGTTCCCTAGTTGGGTCATGAAACGTCTGAAAACCACCAAGCTCAGAGAGCACCAAGGACCCCACAATCATTTCCTCTTCCCCTTCCTCCTCCTCTCTGCAAACCCTTCTAGCACTGATACAGTTCCCTAGCTGGGCCATGAAACGTCTGAAAACCACCAAGCTCAGAGAGCACCCCCTCAATTCAATCCTGAGCTACAAATATTCTCCTTTATTCAGACTTCCTTTGATCTGACAGGGGACCGGTGTGATAACTTGCCTTGAATTGTGGGGCGTGTGTTTTTTTTTTTTGTCTTAAAAATAGAAAAGTATGGCGTCGTCCCCAAGAAAGTTTTCCCTGAATCCAGCACGTCGGAAACCTCCAGACGGATGAATGACATTCTGAACAATAAGGTAAGTGGGACTTGGACATAGGAGGAAGGATTGACCATTGGGAAATCTCTGGCTCAGAAGCTTCCTGGAAAGACGAACAGAGTTTGATCCGCTGCTGACTCAGATTTACGACGGTTGCAATGTCCCGAGGTCACGTCATTCCCTTTTGCGACCTCCTGACCAGCAAACTCAGCGGGGAAAGCCAGATTCCCTTAACCACCCCTTGTTACTGATTTAACAACTGCAGAGTATTCACTTAACAACCATGGCAAGCAAGGTCGTAAAACAGGGCAGAACTCAATCTGAACAACCGTCTCATTTAACAACGGAAACCTGGGTCAGAAACTTGGGCTGAAGTTGTGGTCGTAAGACAAGGACTATCTGGAGCATAGAAAGCACTCTGCCACATAAATTTTGGGCTCAATTGTGGCCGTAACCCAAAGACTACCTCTAGTCCACAACTTACAGGAGTTCATTTAGTGACGGTTCAAAGTTACAACAGCACTAGAAAAAGGGACTTATGACCGTTTCCCATTTAATGACTGTTGCATCATCCTCGTGGTCACTTAATCAAAATCCATACGCTTAGCAACTGACTCACATTTATGACGTCCCTGGGGGGTCAAGTGATCCCCCTTTTGAGATCTTCCAAGAAACAAAGTCAATGGGGGGGGAGGAGCCAGATTCATTTAACGACCGTGTTAGCAGGCTTAACAACTGCAGTGATTCACTTAGCAACCGTGGCAAGAAAAGTCGTAAGATGGGGCAAAACTCACTTCTTAACAAATCTCTTTAGCAACAGAGCATTATTAGCAAGAGAAATTTTAGGCTCCATTGTGGTCGTAAGTTGAGGATGGCCTGTAATAGATTTATGTATGCCTTAATGATTTATTGACGTTGTTTTAACTGCTGGTTGGGAGCACTCAGGGTTTAATATACGATGGGCGGCTGAATAAATGCTTTAAATAAACAGCTAAGTCACCACCTAAATTGTTTAGGGGAGAAACCGCCTGGTGCAGAGGTCAGGCGAGGAGGAAGAGGGAAGGAGCCCCAGAAATTAAAAGCGGGGGAGATCAAAGGCAAGGAAATCTAATTAAAACTCGTTTGCATATAAAGTAGAGACTAGCTGACGAATCCTTCCGCCAAATTCTTGGTACATCGTCCTGGCATCCACCACGTCCTCTGGTGGTCTTCTAAAGGAGCCTCGTCCCTCCGTCCAGATTCATTTAACAACCATATTTAAGAACGGCTGCAGTGATTCACTTAGCAACCGTGGCAAGAAAGGTCGTAACACGGGGCCAAACTCACTGAACAGCTATCCCACAGCAACAAAAAAAAATGGGGCCTCGGTTTTGTTGTAAGTCGAGGATTACCTGCAATGAAGCTTAGCGGCCGAAGTTACAACGGAGCTAAAAAAAATAAAAACCTACGGTCCTCCTACTTACGGCCATCGCTGCTTTAGAGGGGTGTTTGCGATGGTTGTAAGTACGAGGACCAGAAGTGTCTAGGTTTTTTTTGTTTTTTTCAGTTTCATTGTAACTTTGCTTAGTGGCCAAAGTGACAACAGAACTTTTTTAAAAAATCCTTCCGGTCCCCATAACTTAACACCCATCGCACCATCCCCACAATCACCTGAACAGCAAAATTTCAGGCGCCTGGCAAGTTTTTAACGAAGGTTACAGCATCCCAAAGTCACGCGACCTTCCCAGCTGGCTTCCGGCAAGCAAAAGAGTCCATGGAGGAGGCCAGGCTTGCTTAACGACAACGTGATTCGCTTAACAACCGGTTTGGGGGGGGGACGGGTATTCTAGGAGTTGAAATCCGTGCACTTTAAGAGTTGCCTGAGGTTGGGAAACACACCGCATTAGAGGGGTGTTTGCGACGGTTGTAAGTACGAGGACTGTAAGTGTCGTTAATTCTATTTGTGACTTTGGCCGCTAAGCAAAGTTACAATGGAACTAAAAAAAAAAACAAAAAAAACCTAGACACTTCTGGTCCTCGTACTTACAACCATCGCAAACACCCCTCTAAAGCAGCGATGGCCGTAAGTAGGAGGACCGTAGGTTTTTATTTTTTTTAGCTCCGTTGTAACTTCGGCCGCTAAGCTTCATTGCAGGTAATCCTCGACTTACAACAAAACCGAGGCCCCATTTTTTTTTGTTGCTGTGGGATAGCTGTTCAGTGAGTTTGGCCCCGTGTTACGACCTTTCTTGCCACGGTTGCTAAGTGAATCACTGCAGCCGTTCTTAAATATGGTTGTTAAATGAATCTGGACGGAGGGACGAGGCTCCTTTAGAAGACCACCAGAGGACGTGGTGGATGCCAGGACGATGTACCAAGAATTTGGCGGAAGGATTCGTCAGCTAGTCTCTACTTTATATGCAAACGAGTTTTAATTAGATTTCCTTGCCTTTGATCTCCCCCGCTTTTAATTTCTGGGGCTCCTTCCCTCTTCCTCCTCGCCTGACCTCTGCACCAGGCGGTTTCTCCCCTAAACAATTTAGGTGGTGACTTAACTTAGTTTATTTAAAACATTTATTCAGCCGCCCATCATATATTAAACCCTGAGTGCTCCCAACCAGCAGTTAAAACAACGTCAATAAATCATTAAGGCATACATAAATCTATTACAGGCCGTCCTCAACTTACGACCACAATGGAGCCCAAAATTTATCTTGCTAATAATGCTCCGTTGCTAAAGAGATTTGTTAAGAAATGAGTTTTGCCCCATCTTACGACTTTTCTTGCCACGGTTGCTAAGTGAATCACTGCAGTTCTTAAGCCTGCTAACACGGTCGTTAAATGAATCCGGTTCCCCCCCCATTGTCTTTGTTCGTTGGAAGGTCGCAAAAGGGGATCACGTGACCCCCAGGGACACTGCAGGTGTCATAACTATGAGTCAGTTGCCAAGCGTCTGGATTTTGATCACCTCGGGGATGATGCAACCGTCGTTAAGTGGGAAACGGTCATAAATCCCTTCTTCTGGTGCTGTTGTAACTTTGAACGGTCGCTAAATCAGCTCTTGCAAGTTGTGGACTAGAGGTAGTCCTCGGGTTACGGCCACCATTGAGCCCAAAATTTATGTTGCTAATAGTGCTAGGTTGCTAAAGACATTTGTTAAGTGGGTTTTGCCTCGTTTTATGACTTTTCTTGCCACTTTTGTTAACTGCGGTGGTTGAGTTAGTCACACAGTTGTTGAGTGAGCCTGGCCCCATTTTACGACCTTCCTTCCCACTGTTGCTAAGTGAAATGCTGCAGTTATGAAGTTTTGTGACACGGTTCTTAAGTGAATCTGGCCTCCCCGTTGATTTCACTCGTCAGAAGGGTCGCACAAGGAGCCTTGGTGGTGCAGCAGACTAAAGCACTGTTAAAGTAACACCAGCTGCCTGCAATTACTGAGAGTTCGAATCTCACCAGGCTCAAGGTTGACTCAGCCTTCCATCCTTTCTAAGGCAGGTAAAATGAGGACCCGGATTGTGGGGGAAATAAACTGACTTTGTATAAATATATACAAAAGTATGAAGGCTATTGCTTAACGCATTGTAATCCGCCCTGAGTCTCCGGAGAAAAGGCGGCATATAAATCGAACCAATAAACAATAAATAAATAAATAGATTGTTTGATCCCAGGACACTGCGACGGCCATAAATGTGAGTCGCTTGCCAAGCATCCAAATTTCGAACACGTGACCAAAGGGTTGCTGCATCGGTCATAAGAGAAAAACGGTCAGAAGTCTCTTCTTTCAGCGACGTTGTAACTTTGAACGGTCACTAAATGACCTCTTGTAAGCCAAGGACTACCTGTCCTTAAAGCATTTATTTATATTACATAGCTGCCCATCTTATATCAAACTCTGGATGTTCCCAACCAGCAGCTAAAATAACAATCAATATATCACAAAGCTATTAAAAGCGCAAACATTAAAACTGGGCACCAAGGTTAAACTTTGCCCCTGCAGTCCGTCGTTAAGCAAGCTATTTCCCAAAGCATCAAAAGGCAGGGCAAGAAACAATGGATGGAAACTCACCCAAGGAAGAGAAGCAACCTGGAATTAAGGAGAAACTTCCTGACAGTGAGGACAATTAGCCAGTGGAACAGCTTGCCACTAGAAGCTGTGGCTGCTCCATTACTGGAGGTCTTTAAGAAGAGATTGGACAGCCATGTGTCTGGAATGGTACTATAGGATTTGGAAGATACGCTAACATGCATTTCTTCTTTCCAACAGATGCGGGAATATTGTCTCCGACTACGAAACATGGTCGAGACCGGATGCAGCAAAGAGGAGCTTTCGGTAGCAATCGACACCATGATTGAGGAGGTAGGGGGGGGGTCTTTAGGGAAGGGACCCCCGTCCTGGTATTTGGGGGTTGCTTCCGAAGGAGGAATATATTCCAGATTTGCAGCCATGCCTCCAAAGCATCTGATCTTATCACGAAACCCCTGGGGTTCTGACCCAGCTCCCCAAACACGGGAAACCCTCTGAAGTGAACTCAAAAGATTCCTTGATTAGGAGCGCCGGCAGCCCCGGCAAAAAGTTTCTCTCTCACCGCAAGCTAACAAGTTTGTCCGGCAGGGGAGATGAATAGTTGTCTGTCCCATCTATTCATCTCCGCCCCCTGCCTTTTATCCCCAGAGCTAGGATAGGGTTTTACTAGCAGCGGTGGCTTTTCTGTCCCGAGGACCGGCTCATAGATTTCCAGTGCTCTCCTCTCCTCTGCCTTCTATCAGGCACTGGGCCCAGCTGTTCCTCCTCTTCCTCATCAGCCACCTCCAGGCCTTCTCCTCCTCTTCTCTTCCTTCCTCTTTCTCCTCCCACTTTCTTCTTTCTTCCTCTCCTTCTCTTTCCTACTTCCCCTTCCCTTCCCCCACTCCTTCCTTCTTCCCCCCTTCTAACCTTCTCCTCTGCTCCTCTTTCCCCTCCCTTTTCTTCCTCTCCTTTTCCCTTTCTTCTTCTCCTCCCCTTCTTTTCCTTCTCCTACTTCCTTCGTTCTTTCTCTCCTTCTCTTTCCTACTTCCCTTTCTCTTCCCCCACTCCTCCCTTCTTCCCCCCTTCTAACCTTCTCCTCTAGTCCTCTTTCCCCTCCCTTTTCTTCCTCTCCTTTTCCCTTTCTTCTCCTCCCCTTCTTTTCCTTCCTCTCTCTTCTCCTACTTCCTTTGTTCTTTCTCTCCTTCTCTTTCCTACTTCCCCTTCTCTTCCCCCACTCCTCCCTTCTTCCCCACTTCTAACCTTCTCCTCTACTCCTCTTTCCCCTCCCTTTTCTTCCTCTCCTTTCCCTTTCTTCTTCTCCTCCCCTTCTCTTCCTTCCTCTTTCTCCTCCCACTTTCTTCGTTCTTTCTCTCCTTCTCTTTTCTACTTCCCCTTCTCTTCCCCCACTCCTCTCTTCTTCCCCCCCTTCTAACGTTCTCTTCTACTCCTCTTTCCCCTCTCTTTTCTTCCTCTTCCTCTCCTTTTCCCTTTCTTCTTTCTCTTCTCCTCTCTTCTCCCTTCCTCTCTCTCTACTCCTTCCCCTTCTCCTGTTGTTTCCCTTTTCAGTTCAATCTAAGGTGCTATTTGAGCGGTGGAGCGCTTCCTGCAGTCCTCCACTTAACAATCATTTGTTCGAAGTTCCAACAGTTCCGAAACTTTTGGACACTAGAGGGCAGTAGCGGACAATGTATAAGCCATCTGCTCTGCTGCTGAGCACATAGCATGCCGCTAGTCCTCAACCTACGACCAGAACGTAGAATTCCCATTGCTAAACAAGGTGGTTGTTAAGTCCATTGTGTCCCATTTTACGACCTTTTTCACCAGGGTGGTTAAGTAAATCACTGCAGCTGAATCATGCAGTCGTTAAGTGAGTCCAGCTTCCCCGTTGACTAGTTTTTTGGGGGAAGGTCACAAATGCGATGACCTAACCCCAGGAGAGTGCAACCATCGTAAATACAAGTAGTCCTCAACTTACAACAGTTCGTTTAGTGACCATTTAAATCAAGAAAACAACAAAGCTCAGAGAGCAGAAAAGAAGAGCCACCTGTCTGAAATAGTACAGGGTCTCTCCTGCTTGAGCAGGGGGTTGGACTAGAGGACCTCTAAGGCCCCTTCCAATTCTATTCTGATTGATATTTACCTATAAATTAGCACCAAGGACCTCACGGTCATTCTCCTCCACCTCGCAAAGCCAGATTCACTTTAACAACAATATATATATATATAAAAATAAGTAGCAGCATCTGAAATGGTTAAAAAGTGTTAAGCTACCAGCTATAAGTAGCCCTTGATTTCATTTAGTGACCGTTTGAAGTTACAACAGCAGTGAAAAAAGTGACTTAGGACCATTTTTCACACTTAATGACCGTCCCCCCGGGTCACATGATCAAAATTCAGACGCTTGACAACCGACTCTGATTTATGACAGTCTCAGTGTTCTGGGTTCAAGCGATTCCCTTTTGCGACCTTCTGACAAGCAAACTCAATGGAAAAAACAGACTCACTTAACGACCGGATTACTAATTTATCAACTGTGGTGATTCACTTAACAATCATGGCAAGATTGGTCATAAAATGGGGTGAAATTCACTCAACAGACGTTTCCCTTAGCAACAGAAATGTTGGTCTCCGTTGTGCTTGTAAGTCGAAGACTACCTGCAATAAGGTTGGAAGGGACTTTGGAGGTCTTCTAGTCCAGCCCCCTGCTCAAGCAAAGACTGACCACAGGGGTTCAGTTGGGGGCCAAGTGGTTAGTTAGTTAGTTAGTTTATTTGATTTGTATATGAAAACGTTTTTATTTCATCAAGCTGGCCAGGCCTAAATCTTCTCCCTTTTAAAATTTTTAAATTCAAATTTTAAACACTAATTTTAATTTGTTTAATTATGGGATATTTTTAAAATTTAGCCAAATTGTTTAATCTGTTTTAATCTATTTTAAATTTTGTATCTCTGTGTTTTATCTTTTGGCTGTGCACCGCCCTGAGTCCTTCGGGAGAAGGGCAGTATAGAAATCTAATAAAATAAAAAATAAAATAAATACCGCCCTACTCCCGAAGGACTCAGGGCGGTGAATAGCCAAACAATAAAATACATAGATACAAAAAATTTAAAAACCAGATAAAATCAAATTAAATCATTTTGGCCCAGACAGATTAAAACACCCCAATAATTTAAAAACAGATTAAAATTTACATATTTAAAAAAGGGAAGATATTAGGCCAAGTGGTTGATTTTCTTGTGAGCGGTTTCCATGCAGGGCTTGGCAAAGTCAAGATGGCAGATGTGACCTAAGCCCCATCTCTCTCATTACCAGGACAACAGATTTGGAAGGGACCTTGGAGGTCTTCTAGTCCAACCTCCTATTTAGGCAGGAAACCCTAGACCATTTCAGGCAGATATTTGTCCAATCTCTCCTTAAAAACCTCCAGTAATAGAGCACCCACAACTTCTGGTGGCAAGGAGTTCCGTTGGTTAATTGTCCTCACTGCTAGGAAGTTTCTCCTTAATTCCAGGTTGCTTCTCTCCTTGATTGGTTTCCACCCATTGCTTCTTGTCCTGCCTTCAGGTGCTTTGGAGAATAGCTTGACTCCCTCTTCTTTGGGGCAGCCCCTCAAATACTGGAAGACTGCTCTCATGTCCCCCCTAGTCCTTCTTTGCATTAAACTAGACATGCCCAGTTCTTGCAACTGTTCATCCTATGTTTTAGCCTCCAATCCCCTAATCCTCTTGGTTGCTCTTCTCTGCACTCTTTCCAGAGTCTCCGCATCTTTTTTAACATTGTGCCGACCAAAACTGGATGCAATATTCCACGCGTGGCCTTACCCAGGCATTAAAATGAGGAGGGGCTTTCCTTCCATCGTTGTGGCCCCCTTTAGATAACCTCTGGCAGTTCTTCCAGCTTGAGGTTCCTTCCTTGGTGACTGGGGGAGCAAATCCCATTGTGGCACCATCATGCTTTCCTTTGCCCTCTGCTTACAACCCACCCTTACAAGCTCCACTTACAACCTCTTCTTACAAACCACCGCTTACAACCTCCGCTTACAACTCACTGCTTACAACCTCCGCTTACAACCCACTGCTTACAACCTCTGCTTACAAACCACCGCTTACAACCTCCGCTTACAACTCACTGCTTACAACCTCCGCTTACAACCCACCGCTTACAACCTCCACTTACAACATCCGCTTACAACCCACCGCTTACAACCTCCGCTTACAAACCACCACTTACAACCTCCACTTACAACTCACTGCTTACAACCTCCGCTTACAACCCACCGCTTACAACCTCCACTTACAACATCCGCTTACAACCCACCGCTTACAACCTCCGCTTACAAACCACCACTTACAACCTCCGCTTACAACTCACTGCTTACAACCTCTGCTTACAACCCACCGCTTACAACCTCCACTTACAACATCCGCTTACAACCCACCGCTTACAACCTCCGCTTACAAACCACCACTTACAACCTCCATTTACAACTCACTGCTTACAACCTCTGCTTATAAACCACTGTTTACAACCTCCGCTTACAACTCACTGCTTACAACCTCCGCTTACAACCCACCACTTACAACCTCCACTTACAACTCACTGCTTACAACCTCTGCTTATAAACCACTGTTTACAACCTCCGCTTACAACTCACCGCTTACAATCTCCGCTTACAACCCACCACTTACAACCTCCACTTACAACTCACTGCTTACAACCTCTGCTTATAAACCACTGTTTACAACCTCCGCTTACAACTCACTGCTTACAACCTCTGCTTACAACCCACCGCTTACAACCTCCGCTTACAACCCACCGCTTACATCCTCTGCTTACAACCCACCGCTTACAACCTCCACTTGCAACCCACCGCTTCAAACTCGTGCAGCTATCCAGGCCTCCGTTCAGGGGGTGGCTGGGTTTCCACAACCACATTCTCCCGTCCTCTTCCAGGTGTTCCGGGTTGTCAGCATCTGCCTGGGGAACCCTCCCGCCACCTTCTGCTGGGAATATTACGACAAGGAGAAGAACTATCACAAGATCGGGCCCATCAGCCCCGCGAAGTTCTACCAAGACCACGTCAAGCCGTTGTTTGATATGGAGAGCAAGGTAGGAAGATCTCGCGATGCAAACCAGCATGAAGTGATCGTTTCCCTGATCCTGGAATCTCTCTTTTTTGGGGGGGGGGGGGGGATCTGGGCACATTCCTCACCTGAAATCCCTTTTCTCAAGTCCAGTCCAGCCCAGCTGTGTCCCCCAGTGTGGCATCCCTCCCCAATATATTCGGCATTCTTTCCGTGCTGAAACTAGAATTCCCTTTTTGGATTCAAACAGGGAGGGCGTTTTGATTGACATTCTCCTTTCTCCTGGCATACGGGAATCCCACGAGAAATTTGACCCCATGGTCTTGTTCACTTATTTCATGGTTTCTGTAAACCTCACCTTAAGGTGCTGGGTTAGAAACCAGCAGATGGGGAGTTCTAGTCCCTCTTTCATCATGAAAGCTGTCTGGAGGCCTTTGATCCGATCACTAGGAGCTTGTGAGTTCTAGTCCCACCTTAGACATGAAAGCCAGTTGGGTGACTTTGGCCCAATCACCAGGAGATGGTGAGTTCTAGTCCTGCCTTAGGCAGGAATGAAGGCTGGGTGACTTTGGACCAATCGCTAGGAGACAGTGAATTCTAGTTTGTGCCTTAGGCAGGAAAGGCGACTGAGTGACTTTGGACCAAGCACCAGGAGACGTTGAGTTCTAGTTTCTGCTTTAGGCATGAAAGCCAGTTGGGTGACTTTGGGCCAATCACCAGGAGACAGTGAGTTCTAGTCCCTCGTTAGGTATGAAAGCCGACTGGGTACCTTTAACCCAATCCCTAGGAGCTTGTGAGTTCTAGTCCCGCCTTAAACATGAAAGCCAGCTTGGTGACTTTGAACCAATCACCAGGAGACTGAGAGTTCTAGTCCCACTTTAGGCATGAAAGCCGGCTGGGTAACTTTGGGCCAATCACCAGGAGACGGTGAGTTCTAGTCCCACCTTAGCTATGAAAGCCAGCTGGGTGATTTTGAGCCAATCACCAGGAGACTGAGAGTTCTAGTCCCACCTTAGGCATGAAAGCCGGCTGGGTGATTTTGAGCCAATCACCAGGAGACTGGGAGTTCTAGTCCCATGCTGACTGGGGAATTCTGGGAATTGAAGTCCACCAGTCTTCAAAGCGGCCAAATCGAAGTTGGACACTCCTGATTTAAACCGTCCCGCCTGGCCGGTAGGGAATCCCAGTTGAGTTAGAGGGGTTGCCCCTTCCTGCACCTGGCTGGCCCTAACATCTCTCCCCCCCTCTCCTCTCCATCTCACAGGTGTGTCTGGTGAACGATCCTCGACCCCGGAACAAATACAACCAGCTCTACACCGTGGAGTATCTGGGCAACATGGTGGGAGGCAGGAGGACTCTTTACAACAACCAGCCGGTGGAACTCTTGAAAAAGATGGTGGCCGCGTCCATTCAGGATGGAGAGGTCAGCCTCTAGGGCACGCTGCCCCCCCCCGTGGTTGACCCCCCCCCCAACTCTCTTCTGCCTTTTCTTCCTCGTCCTGACCGTTGGCCGTTCTCTCTTCTCCCGCAGGCCGTGTGGTTTGGCTGCGACGTTGGAAAATGTTTTAATAGCAAGCTGGGCATCAACGATTTGAAGATGTAAGGTTTGGTGCAAGAGGGACCCTCCATGGGGAGGGGAGGGGGCTGCCTCTGGGGAGCGCTTCCAAGCAGGAGCCCCGGTTTCCCTCAATTTGGGGGTTCTTGTCCGCACACGGAGGCCATGGTTTATTTTCTTACCTGTGTATTGTTTTATATATCAAACTTTATCGGTAAAGACCTTTATTTATTTACTTATTTGTGTCCCTGTTTCTGCGAACATGCCTAATATATCTTCCTCCTCCTATTTTCCCAGCAACAACCCTGTGAGGTGGGCTGGGCTGAGAGAAAGGGATTGGTCAAAGTCATCCAGCTGGCTTTCATGCCTAAGGCAGGACTAGAATTCCCAGTCTCCTGGTGGTTGGCCCAGTCACCCAGCTGCCTTTCATGCCTAAAACAGGACTAGGCGCTGTCTCCTGGTGATTGGCCCAAAGTCATCCAGATAACTTTTATGCCTAAATCAGGATTAGAACTCACCATCTCCTGATGATTGGCCCAAAGTCACCCAGGCAGCTTTCATGCCTAAGGCAGGACTAGAATTCCCAGTCTCCTGGTGGTTGGTCCAAAGTCACCCAGCTGGTTTTCATGCCTAAGGCAGGACTAGAATTCACCATCTCCTGGTGTTTGGCCCAAAGTCACCCAGCTGGCTTTCATGCCTAAGGCGGGACTAGAATTCACCATCTCCTGGTGGTTGGCCCAAAGTCACCCAGCCAGCTTTCATGCCTAAGGCAGGACTAGAATTCCCAGTCTCCTGGTGGTTGGTCCAAAGTCACCCAGCTGCCTTTCATGCCTAAGACAGGACTAGGCGCTGTCTCCTGGTGATCGGCCCAAAGTCATCCAGATAACTTTTATGCCTAAAACAGGACTAGAACTCACTGTCTCCTGGTCATTGGCCCAAAGCCACCCAGCTGGCTTTCATGCCTAGGACGGAACTAGAACTCACCATCTCCTAGTTTCTAGCCTGGTGTCTTAACCACCAGACCAAATTGGCTCAGCCAATTGATGAGCTTATCAGGAGATGCATTTTTTATAAAGAGGGAGGACAAAGCCCAGGTTTTTGGGGTGACTTTCTCCCTTCAGTCCCAACCAGCAAGGTATTGTGGGAGTTGAAGTCCACGCGGTGGCCCCAGTCCCCCTCTCCCCTCATTCATAAACCTTTTTGGCTGTTTGCAGATACAATCATGAGCTGATGTTCGGGGTGTCAGTCAAGAATATGAAGAAAGACGAGCGGCTGATTTTTGGGGACTCCATGATGACGCACGCAATGGTCATTACAGCCTTCACGAAGAAAGTAAGATGCTTGGGAGAAATGTTCTCCTTGCCTTAAATTCATCGGTCCTAGAGATTGACAAGGTTTGATTGACTGATTGTGGGTCATCAAATGGGTGTCAGCTCAACAACGACATTATGTGTCATCCGGTTGGTGTCAACTCTTAGCGACTAGCCATATTAGCGGTGTGGAACGACGGCCCTTTTATGACTTGTGGACTTCAACTCCCAGAATTCCTGAGCCAGCCATGTTGGCTGGCTCAGGAATTCTGGGAGTTGAAGTCCACAAGTCATAAAAGGGCCATCATTCTCCACTCCTGACCTATAGACCTTCTCTATGATCTGTCTCAAACCTGGTCCTTCAAGACTTCCAGTTGTTGACCCGTCGTCACTGTAGCTGAGTCCATTCTCCTTGCTCCTGGTTGTCTTCTTGCCTTCCCTTCCACCTTTCCCACCATGATGGACTTCTCAAAGGAGCTGCTCTTTGCGTTGATTGTTCTATCAAGTCAGTTTGGCAACCACAAAAATAGACCTTCTCCAGGTTGAGATGGGTCCAACCTGGTTTTCCAATGGTGTCCCCATCGCCACTAGAACTTAAGTTCACCCGTTAAAGTGGTGATGAGCCCACCATAGGAAGTCTTGAAGGACCAGGTATGGGACAAACCATCATGCAGAAGGTCTATCCAGGTGGTCCCTGAGAGTCAAAACTTGATAGAACATAATCAGTCGGTCAGTGAAAGACCCAAATCCTTTGAGAAGCCCATCATGGTGGAAAAGAAGGAAGAGAAGACCAGGGGTCTCCAAACTTGGCTACTTGATGACTTTGTGGACTTCCAGCAGCCAGAATTCCTCAGCCAGTCAAGAAATCAAAGTTGGAGACCCCTGGAGAAGAGGACATGCTGGCTGGGGAATTCTGGGAGTTGAAGTCCACAAATCATAAAGTTGTCAAGCTTGGAGAACCCTGGAGAAGAAGACATGCTGGTTGGGGGATTCTGGGAGTTGAAGTCCACAAATCATAAAGTTGTTAAGCTTGGAGAACCCTGGAGAAGAAGACATGCTGGCTGAGGAATTCTGGGAGTTGAAGTCCACAAATCATAAAGTTGTCAAGCTTGGAGAACCCTGGAGAAGAAGACATGCTGGCTGAGGAATTCTGGGAATTGAAGTCCACAAATCATAAAGTTGTTAAGCTTGGAGACCCCTGGAGAAGAAGACATGCTGGCTGAGGAATTCTGGGAGTTGAAGTCCACAAATCATAAAGTTGTCAAGCTTGGAGAACCCTGGAGAAGAAGACATGCTGGCTGAGGAATTCTGGGAGTTGAAGTCCACAAATCATAAAGTTGTCAAGCTTGGAGACCCCTGGAGAAGAAGACATGCTGGCTGAGGAATTCTGGGAGCTGAAGTCCACAAATCATAAAGTTGTCAAGCTTGGAGACCCCTGGAGAAGAAGACATGCTGGCTGAGGAATTCTGGGAGTTGAAGTCCACAAATCATAAAGTTGTCAAGTTTGGAGACCCCTGGAGAAGAAGACATGCTGGCTGAGGAATTCTGGGAGTTGAAGTCCACAAATCATAAAGTTGTCAAGTTTGGAGACCCCTGGAGAAGAGGACATGCTGGCTGAGGAATTCTGGGAGTTGAAGTCCACAAATCATAAAGTTGTCAAGCTTGGAGACCCCTGGAGAAGAAGACATGCTGGCTGAGGAATTCTGGGAGTTGAAGTCCACAAATCATAAAGTTGTCAAGTTTGGAGACCCCTGGAGAAGAGGACATGCTGGCTGAGGAATTCTGGGAGTTGAAGTCCACAAATCATAAAGTTGTCAAGTTTGGAGACCCCTGGAGAAGAAGACATGCTGGCTGGGGAATTCTGGGAATTGAAGTCCACAAGTCATCAAGGTTGGGCCTCTCTGTTCTGGCAGCATCAAAACTGTGTCCCTCTAGCCTAAAACATGATGTTGGGAATTATTTAATGGGGGTGGTCTCATCCCCCTCACCCCTGGGAACACTGCCTAGTGGTTAGCCCCCTTACCAAGCACATCAGTTCTCTTCCCTTGGAGCATTTCAGAATTCCCCCTCGGGCACCACTGCTTCATCCTGACCAACAATCCTGTTGCGGTTGTTTTTATGTTTTGCAACGATGCGGCTCATATATAAATATTCCTCCCCGGCATTTAGCAGTTGCAAAACCAGGATGGCAGGAAGAGAAATTGGAAGAGCAGCAATAGTTGACAGCCAAATTAAAACCAGGAATGCTGGGCTGGCGGGGAGCTTGTTTGTCGTAGCAGCCGGTTGTCCAAGTTTATGAAGCGTTCTTGACTTCGGGACGCCAAAGTAACAAAACAGGAAATTTTGCAAAAACTGTGTTCGTTTTGGGGACATTTCCGTCAAAACTGCTAGACTTATAACAGTTTGTTTAGTGACCAAAGTTACAAAGGCATTTTAAAAAAGTGACTTACGACCGTTTTTCCACACTTACAACGTGTGTTGCAGCCTCTCCACGGGGATCAAAATTTGGATGCTTGGCAAATGACTCGTATTTATGACCGTCGCAGTATCCCGGGGTCACCTGATTCCCCTTTTGCAACCTTCTGACAAGCAAACCCTTGTTACTAACTTATCAGCTGCCGCTATTCACTTAAAAATGTGGGAAGAAAGGTCCTAAAACGGGGCAAAATTCACTAAAAAAATTTGTCTCAGTTAACAACAGAAATTTCGAGCTCCATTGTGGCCGTAAATCGAGGAATACCTGTCCCGTTTTGGTCATTTTCAATCCCAAGGAAGAGCGGTGTTACAGTCGTGGTTTTTCTCACCGCCTGCGATTCTCCTTTTCTAGGAAGAACCGGACGAGGGCTACGAGAAGTGGCGCGTGGAGAATTCGTGGGGTGAAGACCGTGGGAATAAAGGTACGGCATCCCTGATGAAATATTTAATTATTTTAAACTGTTTTTAAATTTTGTATGTCCTGTTTTTTACTTTGGCTGTTCACCGCCCTGAGTCCTATTTGGAGAAGGGCGGTATAGAAATGGAAACAAATAAATAAAATAAATAAATAAAGGGGGAGGTGAAGAGGGAGGGGGTTCTATCAGGGCTGAGCCAAGGGGAGGGTAACACTTCCCCATGCGAGAAATCTGCTTTCTCCCACCCACTCCTCAAATTACCTGCAAGAGTGTCTGTCTGTCTGTCTCTCTCTCATTTGCCTATCATCTGCTTATTGTCTGTCTGTCTGTCTAGATCAGGGGTCAGCAACCCGCAGCTCTGGAGCCGCATGTGGCTCTTTCATCCCTGTGCTGCGGCTCCCTGTTGTTGGTCGGCTCCACAATTGATAGGGCTTTTGGTTAGGACAGGTAGAGGAAAAAGAATGCCGCGCTAGGAGGAGACTCTATGGTGCAGGAACCGGATTTTTGGTTGGCTCTAGAATTGAACGGGGGCTTCTGGTTAGGACCTTTGTGGCTCTTTGAGTCTTTAAGGTTGCCGACCCCTGGCCTAGATAGATAGATTAGATAGATAGATGGATAGATGGATAGGATGGATGGATGGATGGATGGATGATAGATAGATGGATGGATGATAGATAGAAAGATAGATAGATAGATAGATAGATAGATAGATAGATAGATAGATAGATAGATAGATAGATAGATAGATAGAATGAATGAATGAATGAATGAATGAATGAATGAATGAATGAATGAATGAATGAATGAATGAATGACTGTCTAAAGCCTTAGTAAGGCCACACCTAGAGTACTGCATCCGGTTTTGGTCGCCACACTATAGAAAAGATGTTGAGACTCTAGAAAGAGTGCAGAGAAGAGCAACCAGGATGATGAGGGGACTGGAGGCTAAAACCTACGATGAACGGTTGCAGGAACTGGGCCTGTCTAGTTTGATGAAAAGAAGGACCAGGGGAGACAGGAGAGCATCTTCCAATATTTGAGGGGCTGCCCCAGAGAGGAGGAGGGGGGTCAAGCTATTCTCCAAAGCAAAAGGAAGGAAGGAAGGAAGGAAGGAGGGAGGGAGGGAGGGAAGGAAGGTGGAAGGGAGGGAAAGAAAGAGAGAGAGAGAGAGAGAAAGAAAGAAAAGGAAAGAAAGAAAGACATCTGAATGAACCATAGATGGACAGAAGACATGGCTAGTCTGGTGAAGAGAAGGACCAGGGGAGACAGGAGAGCATCTTCCAGTATTTGAGGGGCTGCCACAGAGTGGAGGAAGGGGGTCAGGCTATTTTCCAAGGACAAGGAACAATGGTTGGAAACTGAACAAGGAGAGATTCAACCTAGAAATAAGGAGGAATTTTCTGACAGTGAAGAACAATCAACGGACGGAGTAGAAGTTGCCTTCGGAAGTTGTGGGAGCTTCATCCCTGGAGGCCTTCAAGAAGAGACTGGACTGCCCTCTGTCAGAAACAGTGTAGGGTCTCCTGCTTGGGCGGGGGGTTGGACTAGATGACCTACAAGGTCCCTTCCAATTCTTCTATTCTATTCTATTCTATTCTCATTGTATTTTATTCTACTCTTCTATATTCTGTACTTCTATTCTATTCTATTCTATTCTATTCTATTCTATTCTATTCTATTCTATTATTCTATTCTATTCTATTCTATTATTCTATTCTATTCTATTCTATTCTATTCTCATTGTATTTTATTCTACTCTTCTATATTCTGTACTTCTATTCTATTCTATTCTATTCTATTCTATTATTCTATTCTATTCTATTCTATTCTATTCTATTATTCTATTCTATTCTATTCTATTCTACTCTACTCTACTCTATTCTTCTCTTCTATTTTATTCTATTCCTATGCTTGTTCTGTTCTGTTCTGTTCTATTCTATTCTATTCCATTCCATTCCATTCCATTCCTTCACAGGGGGCCATTTCAAGCTTTCAGGATTTAAACACAGCAAAGCCCCTCTGATTATAGATAGTCCTCAATTTACAACAATTCATTTAGTGACCATTCAAAGGTACAGCGGCATTGAAAAAAGTGACTTACAACCGTTTTCACACTTACGACCGTTGCAGCGTCCCCACGGGGATCAAAGTTCGGACGCTTTGGCAACTGACTCACATTTATGACGGTCGCAGCGTCCCGGGGTCTCGTGATCCCCTTTTGCGACCTTCTACCAGCAAAGTCAACGGGGAAGGCCATATTCACTTAACAACCGCATGACTGACTTCCCAGCTGCAGTGATTCACTTAACAACGGGGGCAAGAAAGGCCATAAAATGGGACAATACTCACTTAACGAATGTCTTGCTTAACAGTAGACATTTGGGGGTTCAATTGCGGTCGTAACTCGAGGACTACCCGTGTAGGCGTTCCTGTGGATTTGCCTTCTCCAGAGGCTTGGAGCTTGGAGCGACCTACTTTGCAAAAATCCCCCTGTTCCCGTAGAAGAAATTTGCAAGACCCTTTGGCAAAAAGCACATTTTTTAAACAACGACCTACTTTTTTATTAAAAGGCGCCAGCTGCCGGGACCTGCAGCTCCATCGGATGAAGGGAGCTGTGGAAGACGAAAGCTGACGCCGTTTAATCGAACCTTTTGGCTGGGAAAACGGGCTCTCTTTACAGTCATGGCCAAAATTGTGGAAACCTTTTGGGAAAAGTTATATTTTTGAGGTTTGATGGCTAATAACACCATTTTTTTTGACAGTTTCAAGAGAATCCTATTCCACTGCTGGAATGGCCTGGGAAGAGCCCAGACCTTCTTAACCCAATGGAAAATCTAGGGAGCTGACTAAAGAAACTGGTTAGTCAGAAGCCACCTAGCAATAAAACCCAGTTAATAGAAGCCATCATTCCATCTTGGCTTCACATGATAACAGCTGCAGAACTAAAAGACTTGGTTCCCTCCATGGGAAGACGTTGTAAGGCCGTCATTCATGCTAAAGGTGACCCAACGAAGGATTAACTGACATGGGGATCATTTTTGTATATCTCGTT